>NW_008824233.1:3023880-3053201 GCF_000699105.1 Pygoscelis adeliae | reverse complement strand
TTACATATCTTCAAGGGAGAAATGGTTACGTGTGACAGCGTGATAGCTGATGTAATGCATATGGTATGGGAATTTGTGGGAACACTGGGTTGAACAGACTCCTTGCAGAAGTGGACGGTTAACTACTGAGAGAGTTTTAGAGTGAAATTCTGTTCCAGCCAGGGCACCGGTCTCGCGGGCCTTGGTACCTCTGCCTGGCTCTGAGTAACTGCGCCCCAGAAACCAGCTGCTTGGAAATGCCACTGGCTGCACGTGAGACTTGGGATCACTGTTTTTCATTTGCTGATTACTAGTTTTCTGCCCACAGGTGTCTCTTTCTCCCCTCCGGTGTAGTTCTGTAATTAAGATGTTCAGGAATCTGATGTTAATAGCTTTATTTCCCTTTTTACACCCCGTGGGCAGTTGTTTTAGTCTCAATTTACATTTTGCATCATTAACTCTGAGCTTTAAGGACACTGAACAGAAAATTTACTCAAGTTGCAGGATGCTGCCTTTTAGAAGATGCTCACTGTGCGCTTAGCCAACATGGAGCTAGCGTTTCACAGTAGAGAAGCGGTAGAGCTCATCTGGGGGTTCAGCTCCGCGAGGCATTCAGCAGCCCCAAGTCCCAGCGCTGGCAAAAGCTAGAGTTAACGTTCGTCTGGCGTGAGGGGTGGAGGCTGGGGGTTTGGTAGCATCAGAGGGTGAGGATGGAGGCTGCTGCTTGTAGAGGAGAGGGTTTACTGGCTAGTTCCTGACCAGACATGAGTCAGTCGGGAGTTGTTAAGGCTACAAAGCACAGGGGTACAGTTTGGTGCTGCAGGAGCTAAAGAAACAGGATTACAGCTGTATCTTTAAAGGCTTGCTGGACTCAGGAGGCCTGATTCTGGAAAGCAGAACGACTACAGTACATGTGGGCTGCAGGGTTGTGGTTAAACATAGAGATAAATTTGGGGGTGTTGTCAGAGGCTGTGAAAATGGGGGCTATACAGTTACGTTTTACTGAGAAGGCAGCAACGATGGGAACAGCGCCAGCAGATCAAGCTTTTTTAGAGCCTGTTCCTGTGCTGTAGGGGGGTCTTGACCTGTGAGCGAGGTTGGGGTCAGGGTTAGAGTTCCCAATCCGGCTGTAAATTGGGGCAATTAGTTTGTAGATTAAAAGTACTGTGTTTAGGGTGCACAGGGTTGTGTGTTTAGGCTGAGTATAGGATTAGGTTTGTGTCAGGCGAGGGAGAGGTTGAACACCTGAGTTTGTTGTTGGATCTTGAAAGGCGTGCAGAGGCAGGATGGGGATTTGTTCTGGTCGCGTGCGTGTAAAGGCAGGATTAAGTGAGAGTATGGGTTAAGGCTTTGGGTGACAGTAGCCAGACAGCAAAGCGTACTGGTGGATTACATCCCTTCTGTAGGGGCAACCAGTTCGGTTTGGTCTGCCGTGATTTGGCCTGACACAAAAGGTGTCTTTAGGACACCAGGAAGGCTAACATGATGTCGCGGTGGTGTCGTGGAAACCAGGACACATGAGGAGACAATTGGTGGGTGAAATTCTTTGGGATTATGTTATTCATTGTTAGTTATGTCTATGTTAGTTATGTCACTAGGGCTTCTGTAAGCTTAGGTTTAGAAGGGTGGTGAGGGTTTAGACTCAAGGCACTAAGAAGTACCAAGTTGATTGCTTCTCTGCCTGTGTTGGATCCAACTGTCTTACAGTTAGTTTTTATGCAGGGGAAGATCGCTGTGGTTTTGCTGGGTGTAGGTTTGGGGGTTAGAGTAGGGCTATGTAATAAGACCTAAAGAGCTACATTTATGGTTTTCTTCTAAGCCTGCAAGGCTAAGGTAAAGATGATCCTGGTCAGCCAGCCATCAGATGCTGCTGTTGCGAGCTGCCAGGTTTGCTGTGTCTTCTGTGAGGATTAGTGTTAGGCCTTGAAACACAAGGGATTGAAGAGCTTGGTTTATTCCCTATTTCTAGCCTGAGAGAGTTTGTGATCAGCAGTAAGGTGGGGAACGTTAACATCGGTTATGAGACATATAGGGAAGGCTTGGATGCACGTGGTTGTAAGATTAAAGCTGGTGTTAAGGGCTAGATCAAGAGTGGCTGAAAAACTGCATTCATTGTTCGGCCTGGAAGGCTGGTAGGACTAGGATGATGGCTGAGTGGGCAGCAGTCGTTTATTACTGAAGCTGGATGTTTTTGTTCACTGGAGTGTCAGGGCTAGAACTTGTGTAGAGTTACCGCTAGTGTTAGGTCAAGACTGTAGCTTGTGGATGATTTTGAGGATTAGCCAAGTGTCCTTTGGGGGGCAGAGCTGAGACTCAAGTTTGGAGGCCCTTTGCAGCCCCTGAAGGGCCAAAGAACTGTTTACGTTTAGTGCTGGTTGTCCTTTTGTGAGACCAAACCAGCAACATCTTGGGAATGAAAAAAGCTCACTGGCTTGCAGAAAATAAAACTCATATCTCAGACAAAGTATATTATATCTTAATTCTTAATGCTTGTGGGAGTGAAATTCATCAGAGCAAGGCTTTTCAGGTAAATATTTTCGTTTTAAACTGGCACAAATTGTAGTTTCATTTCACGTGCATTCTACGTCTCCTTCACTAAAAAAAGTTTCATGAAATATCTGGGGGGAAAAACCTATTGTAGATAAACAGGACTTGCCTTAGAGCGAGGGCTGTGCAGCTGAGACCGAGGGTTCTTGCATTGATGAGAGAAAGTAACACAAGTTCTGTGCTTCCCAAGGTTTTCTTTCATATTTCTAGCTGTTTCCCCGTGGTTCAAATAAAAGTGAGATCTGTCTTAAAGGCTCAGTAAAAATCAGTTTTGCTGGCGTAGGCTGGTATTTCAGGGGGAGACAGTGGTATAACAGAAAAACCTCTCAGTGCTCAGTGCTGCAGGATAACTACCGAATGTAGCAACCTCAGTTTCACGATAAATAGGCGTTGCTAATTAGTTTTTGTGGGCTTGCATTCATGGAGCTTTGTGGGTACGTAGGTACAGGAGGGAACGATACCAGGACTTCTTGGCTGTTCCTTCCCGCCTAGTTCAATATAATGACTTGATTCCTTGAGGTGGCCCAGTTCAGCTCTATGCAGAGCTGGGCAGCAAGCCTCTTCCTTCGCCAGAAAGGCATGGGCTTGTGATCTTAATAACGGCATTCTCAATGTGCATCTGCCTAAGATGTAGTCCTGTGAGGGCTGCAGAAGAGGGAATTGGCTCTTCTGACTCAATCCAGTGCCTTTGACGTGGGTGCGTGCAGGTTTTCGATGCGTAGAGTAATGTGGACCTACTCTTCCTTCCGAGGTTAGGGGTCAAGTAGAAGGAATACAAGAAAAGACAGGAATGAATTTGTAGGCTTCGGAGAGATTTATATTTGTAATTGTTCGTATGTTATTTTTGTAATTGTTTATCCTAAAATCTGTTCCTAAGGACTTAATGCAAACTATATGCCTACTCTATTGAGAACATTTAGAAAGTTAGTGCCCAGCTTATAGTGTAAATTCTGATAGATGAGAAATTATTCTAGGTTGCTGTTTCTAGGTTAGTAGCCTATGGTAATTATGTGAGCAGGAGCCTATGGTAACTATGTGAGCGTCCCCAGCTACTATTTACTGACAGGCTCATTTTTATTAGCTAATGGCGATCTTGAAAACAACAGGCTTTTTCATTTTACTTCTGAGATAGTATGGAGTAAGAGATTCATAGACATAATTTAATCTGATTTCTCAGGATAAAGTGGTGCATTTGTAGAATTAGCTCTAATCAGGTCTAGTCACCTTATCCTTGTTTTCTAAAAATTAATGTTGAATGATGGGAAGCATTATGTAAGGAGTGAATGCAAACAAGGCTTTCGGTATCATGAAAAACTAGCATGACTTCTGAGAAAGAGACTGAAGAGCAAGGTAAAACGACAACATGAAGATGTAAAGGTAGATGAACTATGAATTTCAATAGAATCGCATCTCATTCTTCTGACATGTTTTAACATTTGCAAGAAGATTAAACAAATTCTCAATTTCAAGTTATGCAAGAGATTCGTAAGTAATAACTCAGATACAGCATGTTTCAAGGAATTGGTTTCTAACCAGTCAGCTATCATAAAACACAGACACTGAATAGATTTCTGGTGGTACTTGTTTCAATTTTGTATAGTGTGTTTTTTTTAATAGTAAACTAAAGGCACTCTTATGAGAGTGAAGTGTTTTGGTGTGCGGAGTTTGAAGTCAATATCCAGTAATTTAATCCTCAGTCAAAGCTCCAAAAAGCCCTGGAATTGCGTAGGAGTTATGTGTTGGTTTGTTTTTTTTTCTTTAAAACTGGAGCTTCAATCAGAGGTAGAGACCTGTAGAAACCTTCTGCGTTACCCCAAACCATTCAGCACTATAAAAAGGAATATCAGGGCTTTGCTTTCTTGCCCCGACTTCATGTTATTATTGTGCAATTTTATCACTTGCCTAAAACCCCGAAAGGTCAATCCTGGAAGCGTATGAAGGTTCTGCATAGCACAGAGAGTGATTTCCTGATGCTTGATGCCTGGTTTCATGTGTTCCTCATCTCAGCTGCGCAGATCCAGGCACAGTAAGGGATTCCTTACTAGTCGCAAGAGCTGAATCACTGGAGAAGCTGGATGGGTCCCTACCGCCGCAGCACGAGTGGTTTGAGCGTGAATAGTGGTACGTCTGTTTTGGATTTCCCAAGTGCATATCATCATGCTGTTTAAGCAGGAGACTAGAAATCAAGTGCGGTATTACCTGTGTCTGCGTGATCAAATAAACTTGATGAAATGTAGTTGCCATGGATATGCTGTGTGGCAGCTGAAGGCGGAGTGTGGTTCGGCTTACGGCTGGGGTTGGACCCGTACAGGGGTAGGCACTCCCTCTAAGGAGGGTAAGAAAGAAAAACCTGCAGTTTTATGTAAAGTACAAAGAGAATTAAGAATATTTAGCAAGCTAGGTACAGTCTATTAATTACATGCTTAGCAAGTACTCAGATTTTAGTTTGCCTGCAGTCAGGAACAATATCCACTTAAAATTTAAAAAAAGAAAAGAAAATAGTTTGCTGGAGTGATGGATTTCTTGGCTGATGTTTCTATGTCCGAAGTCCAGTAACCATGTATAGGAAAAGATGCTTCTGAGACTTTAAAAAACCCATCCATGAGACCAGGCTGCTACCTGTAAATACGTTTAATTGTTGTAGAGAAAATCTAGTAGGATGTATGAGAAATGAAAGGCACTTTTTAAATGGGTAGCAGGTGCTGAGATAAATAATTGCAGAGAGAACAGGGTTTGTGATCATCTTTAGTAGGGGGAGTGTTTTTCATGTTCTCTCCTGTGGGTTTTTTTCTTGTAGAAAAATCTTGCCATCGTGTAGATTTTTATACCGAGTTCTGAAGAAAAGTTGCCTTTTCCCTTTCCAGATCTTGGCAATTTTTTTTTCTTAGTTTGAGAGGAGGGAGGCGTTTGCTTCAGACTTGTCCGTCAATATCGCTGCATGTTGCTTATCAGCTCTTGCAATGTGTCCTTCACCCAGGTCTAACTTTGAATGTCTTTACCTGAGCACATCACCCTGCGCTGCCTTTACACTTGACGGAGAGAAACATGTATGTTTAGAGCATGACTTTCACATGTGTTTTACGTGTTCTTCAGGATGAGACGAATCTAATCTAGGAACGGAACCTAAAATATCCTGTGTTCAAGACCAGCGCCTTGAACCAGCGTGCACCACCTTCCCTCTGTGAGCAAGGGCTGGCATTGGTTCCACTGCTCAGGAGCCTCTTGGTCAAGAGAAACCTCCTCTGCTTGTGGGCCCCCACGGTTGCAAAGGAGGTTGTGCTGAAGGCTGAGCTGAGTTTGAGTGTGAGCAGGGTGGGTCTGCAGGAGGGACTCGGTGTTTGGCAAATCTGCTTGTGCTGGATGCTCTTGCATCTTTTTGGTTGATACTGAGCTCCGCATCTTGTTCAGTTTTTGAATTATTTTTAATTGTATATTGTCAGGGGACCAAGAATACTGTAACATGAATTAATTTCTCTTGCTCGGAGACATTTTTAAAGTTGTTGGAAATACCTAATCTCCCTGCGTTGTCACAGCTTCCCCAATTACTTGAGAGTCATAGCAGCTATGAGAAAATACTTACCTTTAATCTGTAATTATTAACACTGGCGTAGTACTGTGATTAGCAGCTTCAGCAGATGAAGGACAAAATCTTCTGTGAGCTCTGTACTGGTAAACATTGCATTTTAATGGACGGCACGGGTAGGCCCTGGGCCTGGGAAGCAAATAAGATTTAAGGCCTAACAGTTCCTAAAGTGAAGCTGTGGGTGAGAGAGGTGTCTAGATGCAGTGTAACTGTCAAAAATGTAGGATCTTAGCTTGGATTTTGTCCAACGCTGCCTGCACTTTAAAACTGAAAATAGCTTTCGGTACTGTTCAAGTACAGTTGGGCTAATCTCGCTTCAACTTTCTGTTGAAAAATATGTTAGATATTTGATATGGTAATATATTCTTTCAAGTGAAGAGAGTGAAACTAGAAAATATAACATTAAGAGTTGCTTTTTGTCCAGGAAGGCTAATAAAGATGCCTGTTGTCCGCCCCTGTGCATAGCTGGTAGAAATGCCACGCATTTGAATCCCGCCAGTGGGATTTTCTTGTGCTGTAACACTGGGAATTTGCTATCCTGCCTTCAGGCTTTCACTGTGGGAGCAGTGAAACTGGCTGCTGTCAGGGCTGGCATCTGCAATTCCAATCAAAGTGAGCTGAAATTGTCTCATTACGATGGGGTGGCTTTGTAATTTCCTGACTGACACTTAAAAAGCTATTTATTTCTAAAATACAGCATAGCAGAAGAGGCAGAGAAACTCATGAAACATGAATTGAGATTTTGAGTGTCACATAGACATAAATGGGAATAGATTGCTTACTGATCTGATGCAGCTAATTGGTATTTCTGGAAGGTATTTCTACACTGATTGAAATGTTTAAAGTGAAACCTTATAATTAAGATGTTTTTGTCTTCCTTGCTAAATCACTCTTTAGCTTTGCACCTATCTGTTACTGAAAGGCAGCTCTCCCACACCTGGAGTTTGCAATATAGTAGCTATCTGTGTAGGAACCCTTTTCTTTGCAGCTTATCTAAGCAGGAGGGAAAAACAATTCTTCCTTTTTTTTAAGTCTATATTCAACAACACGGGATTGAAAAGACATCCTGGGTGATCAAGTCCTGTTCCTTGCTGTCACAGCCACCGCATCGTACAATTCCCTTTGTAAGTGTACTGTACTTCATCTTAATAGTAGCTTACTTGTCTCCGTTGCCCTCTGTCCTGGCTGTCCCAGGACGTCATTGCTCTACTGATTAGGGACCTCCTAATTTTCAGTTTAAAATCAGCCACTGCGTTCCCATTTCTTGCGCCAGTGCTGTCTTTCAGCTTGAGCAGCGCTTATTCCCCACAGTATTTCATGCCAGTGTATTTGCGGGAAGCAGTCACGTCCTGCCTCCCGCTCTCTAATTTACTAGGCTGATCGCACAAAGGCGATCTTTAACTCTCTTCCTGGGGAGGTGGCTGCTCTGCTTCCCAGTCCTTCTGTCTGTCATTATAGCTTGGGTTCATATTTGTTGGTGTGGATGACCAGAACTGCAGAGTGCCAGCTCTGAAAGCACACTGAAAACCAAATCGCCTTTCATTTCTAAGATTTTTGGTGAACTGATGACACCGGTTAAGAAAAATGCCATATCCTCACCCTCCATAGGCAGTGTAGACACAATTTCTGTTGCCAAAGTGTATTGATTACCACTACTGTAGTGCCTTAAGTCAAGAGCTTGATAGTAAGCAGCCCACGTTACATCTCTGACTTCCAAACTTTGGCTTGCTATGCAAGTAAAAAAGATGAAAGTAGTCACAAGTTCAAAGTTAAATGCTTGTATCAGGTTGCTGCTTACAGCTTCCTGAGTGATGTGCTTGAAATAGAAAATATAACATTAAGAGTTGCTTTTTGTCCAGGAAGGCTAATAAAGATGCCTGTTGTTCTCAGCCCAATGCTACATAGGTATTTGAATGACTGAAAGTCATGCAGCAGCAGATCGAGCTGATGTTAAATCGGTGACCTGCAGCTATAACGGCACCTCATGTTTGAAGCTGCACCATTACAGCTAGTCTGAAAACGTCTCGCAAAACCAGCTGCCCAGAAGAAGTACAGAATGCGAAAGAATTATGATATTTCATCTTTTTTTCTCGCCACTTTCTCTTGGTTAACCTGATCATTTAGTTGACCTTACCTGACAGCAGTTGTCTTTTGGCAGCCATTTATATACACGTGTAATGGTACTTTAGTGAATTAGATCACCTCTCCTCATTGAGTTAGTGAGGTGAGAGAAACAGATGGAAACTCTCACATGTGTTTAGATCCTTGGTCCAAGACACGTTTTGGAGAAGGAGTGTTTGTAAATTAAGCCTGACAATTTGTGAGCCAGCGTTTGGAATGCACTGTCTTGACAACATCTGCTAATGTTGCCAGAGATTTGTTAGGTGCTGAAGAAAAATGCGTATGTCATGGGAAATAGATGCATGGCTTGTTGCTGAGGGAGGAGAGTGTCTTTCCTTTTCGGATTAGAGGGGCTAAGGGACAGCAGCCAGATCAGAAAAGGCTCTCCCTGGTAGATGCGAGATATATTTGTGTCATCGGTAAGCCTTCAAATTGCAGTTTTAGCCATTGAACCAGGTAACGTAGCTTTTCTTAAAATGAAGTTGAATGCATGGTTTTACCTCTTGCTTGCCAGATAGAGCTGAGTACTTGTTTCCCTGGAATTCCTGTTTTCAGAAATATTATCTGGGTTTTCAGCCATGTTCTTTGCAGGAATGGTGGTGTTTGAGAAAAGGCATAATCTGGTCTTCCCATGCTGTTCAAGGGGCAACTCAAGATCTCGTCGCAGGTCCCGAGAAAGAGAGACTGTAGCCATTACCTGACTTGTTCAAAGTGCCGCTGTTGCTCGGGTGAAGGTCAGAGGAGGCAGCCCTGTAACGCTGTCAGGGCAGGCCGCGGGGACCCAGCTCCGCTGGCAGGTCACTCCCCACAGAGCAGGCCCTTGGCACATCCACCCTGGCTGCCGGGGCCCCTGTCACCGGCGTGCCACTGCTCGCCGGCAAACGGAAGAGCTTTGATAAATGGCGAATCCCTACGCGAGCAAAGCAGAAGATTATGGTAGTCATTTTCTAATGGAATCAGAATTAATTTTCCAATGCTAGAACGTGGTGGGACGAACTGTTGCGATCTAATTCAAGTGATTTATCTCAAAGTCACAGTCACCCCGTCTGAGGGGCAGTGGCCGTGTGTTGATTTCTTCACAGGTCAGGTCAGCTCAGGCCACCTGCAGCTGAGTGTTGTCATTAACACTCAAGGGTCGCTACCTTTCTAAAGCAGACTGCATGTATTTGCTTGGCCAAATCCTCTGCTTAAAATGATGGTGGTTAATACTAGTATTGTTTACATCCTTCTGTCCTATAGCCCCATACCCAAAGACCTCTTCTGATACTACCAAAAAAAAAAGGCAGTGTTTTGCGTCAGTAATCGCCAGCTAAATCATGTCAAAGAAATACTTTTTTCCCCTCTTCACAAACACATTTCCTCTCCAAATTATATCTGAGATTTGAGATAAGCCAATTTCATTTCTACAGCAGTGAGAGTTTTCTTTTACATTTTCACCTATAAGTATAAAAAAATGTCACTTAGCCCTGCTAGGGCTTGAAAAAGAGGTTTGATTTTCAAAGAGAAGTGTTCTTGGTTTCTCAACAGTACACAGCATCTTCTCGTAGCCCCGTGTAGGCCCAGAATACCAGATAATAGTAAGAATTTATTTGTGAATAGGAAAGTACTGAAGCTATCTCTGAAAGGAATCTTACCGGTAAAAAAAAACCCCCAACCCCCAAATGCAGTCCTCCCACCAAAGCAGACAAAAAAATCCCTCCCAAAACGCCCTCAATATGATGAATGCACAACTAGATAAATGGTAACTAGGACAATTCTGTAAGTAGGTAATTTAGGAAAACTTCATAGAGAAAGTTTTAAGTAACTTTATGCATTTTATAGGGACTTCCTACCTGACTTACTGCAAAAGCATTATTGACATTAACTTTGGGATGATCTCCTAATTCCCTCAGAGGTAATGTGACTGACCAAACTCTTGCTACTCAAACTGTCTTACTTCACGCTCCTGTGTGTTTTGTCGTATGGCAAGGTCAGGGTGACTCACGAGCAGTGCAAAAGATAAAACCGATTGAATCGGACCGATTCACAGAGCCAAGTTCAGCTCCTCTGATAGCAATGGAATGGAATCCCTGTGTGATATCAAGGAATACGTGTTAAGGTAACTTAAATACGCTAGTAGTACTTTTTGTGTAGTAATTCATTTATATAATCCCCTAAAATTTCAAACATGGGATTGTTCACAGTATTAAGGAAAAACAGATGAAGATGTGGTGAATGGTGATTATTTGCACTCTAGTTTTCTCGGGGCAAAGATGTCTGAAATGGTTATTAAAAAGTATAAGGCTTTATCAGCTGACAGTCACATGCTTGTAATAATTTTTCTGACAATGATATTTGGAAATAAGGCATAATGAGAATTGCGTCCAAGAGAACGGAGATGCAGACAGAGCTGTCTCTCAGTTCCAGTTCGGTGCTATTTCTTCAAACAGCAGGATCTAGCTGTAGATCGCTGCCAAATGATATGACAAATTGTAACGAGCTTTTTACTCTTAAGAATGAATTGTTCTCCGGGAGGCTTTCGCGATACCTGACAACTGTGCAAGTGCTTTGCGTGGTTCGATCAGCTGTACTTTCATTTGGATTCACTTGCCCGGCTCAGAATGTCTGGCCATTTTTTTCTTACTGAAGCGTAACTAAATTTTTCCTTCCTGTGGCTATAAAACTGAACTAATAGGATTAGTAAGCTATATAGAAATAGAAAAAATAAGTAAATGATACAAAGGAACATGAATTTAGATTTAGGAAAAATTCTAGGAAGTAGCTCTAGGAAAGCAGGATGTTTATGTGGTGTTGACAGAGGCTGTATGTGCTCACTGACCGGTAGAACTATGACGTACATTTTGCAGCCGGGTTCCTACAGGAAAGCCAGCTGTGGAGCTGCTGCTGCGGTGTGTTTCCCTTGGGGGGGGGTGCTGGGACAGATGTGCTGTTTGTCTACTTGTGCATTGAGCCGCAGGGTCCGGTAATCTCGCTTTTGGCATCATATTCACGTGTATAGGCTACTCGTCCTTAGGGTATGGATTTGTTTTTCACTTTCAGTTTCTGTTGCGGGAATTAGAAAAATTATCCTTCTTTGGTGTCAACCTACAAATAATACTAAGCTTCTAGGGTTTGAATGAAATTTTGGGGTGGTTTGTGTTTGGTTTTTTTGGTTTGTGGTTTTCTTCTTTTTTTTTTTTAACCTTGTGGATGCGATTTTTAAAACACTCGTATAGTTCTCCGCTCCCTGAGCGGTTATGGGCCAATCCTCTGTGACTTTAGTGAGAGCTGAAGTAGCCTGTAATAATGGAAGGGAATTGCCCATTTATTCTTTGAAAAGTGCTTTTGGTGGCTGGATTTCCGTGAGCAGCCAGTCTGCTCTCTTTACAGGGTTCATTTTGACGATGACCCAGACAGTTATACTTTTTGTTTGCCTCTGTTTCATTTCGGCAACTCAACACCTATGTGTTTATCAGAAATACAAAGAGAGAGAGAGGTGCCCTGTTTCCTGGTGACTGTTGGCAGCACAGGAGTGACGGTGGGGCCAGGAAGGTGCAAATTTGATGGAAATGAAAAGAGAATTGTTGCTCTCTGGAAGTGAAGACCACACCTACAGCAGTGAGCATCTCTGCCAAGGCAATATCTGTGTAGGCAGAGCAACGTCCTTGCTGCAAGCGGTGTAGAACCGACACTAGGAATAAGCCTTGGAAGAGGCCTGAAATTTCCGCCTCGAAGCCTTATGCCCCCAGCATCTTGTACACCTATTCTGCTCCAGTATTCTTTTTTACGATTTTTTCAGCAAATGTGTCTATCCTCGCATGTTAGCCATGTTCAATCAATGAAAAGTCATAGACAGAAAAGGCGTCTTTGAATCCTGTTGAAAAGCCACTTGCCCATTTTACAGCTGGGGTGAGGAGCAGCCTTTTTGAGGAAGCCAGCGGTATATGCCAAGAGCTAAATGCTCTTTGCTGAGATGGAAATTGCTGTTAACTTCACAGCACAGTCACCAACAGCATCAGTACTTGCTGTACTTTTTATTATAAACTTATGTTGTCATTCTGATCGTCCTTCTGCCAATTTTGGATACACTTCAGTGAAATTACTTCTAATTTATACATTGCTATATAATCTATTCCATGCTTTTCTTAAATGGTGTTGAGAAACCTAGGGCACTTCAAATCTGAGCTGGCTAATCTCTGCATTGCAGTTGATTTCTTTTTCATTTTTTTCAATAAAAATTTATTTTTCAATAAAAATTCTGCTGATTTTTATTACGTCAGCTCAGCTACAGAACATATGTTATTGCCATAAACATTTTAAAAATGTTTTTGAGCTCATGCATGAAAGTAATTTAGTTTGGTATAAATAATTTATGCACATTTTCTGACGCTCTTAGAATTATTTCTACTAGAAGCAATATTTATTGTACATCACTGGGAAAAGAAGAGTCTAGAAGCGGTCCTCAGTAGAAACTTCTGTTGTGTAAAGCCGTGTTCCAGGTGAGATTTTGAGATACAGATGAGGAACCATCTTTCAGAAGTTATTTTTAATTTGTGTTTTTCTGGGACTTCTGACTCTAAAGAGCCTTGCTTCTGGCAACTTCTAAGTTTTAAAAAAGATCTTTTCAGAATATTTTTTAACAGAATAAATTTCATGAAATTTGTAAAATAAAGCTGCTGATTCAATACTATTTTTTAAGTACGGGGGAAAATGTCTGATTTCATTTTCTAGATCAAATTTTAATTAAAGCTCTAATTTTACGTTTCATCTGGAATGGTTAAATGGATTTCTCCATGCATTGCAAGTAATTGTAAATAATCCTTCGGGCTAACACAATTAGCCTTTTCCATCACTAATGTATTTGCTGATACAAACTTTAAAAAACCCCATAAACATGCCCGGAACAAGAGATAATGAAAATCACTGGCCAGATGATCCACTGTCTCGTCCAAGTAACCATAAAACTTTATTATCAGGTTGTATTCCTTCATATGGTCATTTAAGAATGGGGAATAAGGCAGAAAGACCTGAACGTTGAGAGCATGTTTTTGTCTTGCAAATATTGCTGTGATGCTTATTAGCGGCACCAAACGTCTTCTGAGAATGTCCCTGTGTGTTTAACGTGCGTATCTTCTCTGACAGTATCGTACCATCCCACAGCAAAGGTTTTTGTGGCCAGGCTGAAAGTAGACCAATGTTATCTTTAGTCCAGTCTTTTCGGGGAGAG
Source organism: Pygoscelis adeliae (assembly GCF_000699105.1). NCBI lineage: Eukaryota > Metazoa > Chordata > Aves > Sphenisciformes > Spheniscidae > Pygoscelis > Pygoscelis adeliae. The sequence goes on along the minus strand of NW_008824233.1, from coordinate 3,039,765 downwards.
TCTTTGCAAAGCTTGCACTGTGTTTGTTGGAGGATAAAGAGGTATCAAGATGAGAAGCTAGCATTATGGTCTTGCTAGAGTTTATTTCCTCCCCTGTTTTGAGTTTGAACTATTTTGTGTTCGACCGCAGCTGGTCATTGTTTCAGCTTTACGTGCCCAAGAAAAGCAAGGGAGGTTGACCAAAAAGCTCGTAACATTATTACTGTGGTTGGCTCATTATTTAATAGCTTGGGTGATCTCATCCTGCCTGAGTTTCCTTTCCCATGTCAAATCAATCTGCCAGAATTTGCCATATTTACAGAAAGGTGTTTTCGTTAGAATGCTTCCAGAGAAATTAGTCCTGCAAATGACCGTAGACTTACAAACAATTGTGCTGCTCGGAAGAGAAGATCTGCATGGATTCTTATTCCAGGATGCGCGGGCATTGCACATAGGACCCTGAACTCCTCATATTTCCACTGGCTTTAGATCTTCATGGCTAGCAGCAGCAAAAGTGGATGTAATCAAATCTGTTGTGTATTATCACCTGTAAATGTACCGCCTGCCTTTTGGAATGATTAGAGTTAACGCAGCTGAGGTAGAAACCGGTGGTAAGCAGCAGGGCATGGGCATCAGTGGGTTGTAAAAGGCACCGGCTATAGCAGGAGTCACAACCGCAGGCATGCAAGCAGACTGCTTTGCATTCAGTAGTGAGGGCTTTGTAACAGCAGCTGTGGAGCATTACGACCGATAAAACCAAAGCATCAAGGATGTACTGGCACATGGGAACACTTAGTTACTCTTAGTCACTCTTTTAAAGCCTTGCTTGCTTTCATTTTACTGGAAAACGTAATGTGAATTGCTGTCAGGTGTAAAGGCTTCCACATGTCTTTCACACAGATCAAGTCCAGTTTACCTGCTTCGTTGTTATTGCGTAACGAATTTTAATTATCTTGAGTTGTAATATGTAAAATACAGGTAAGATTAAAAACAGTCTCTGCCTTCTAATTCACTTTCTGTGTTTTCCTCTTGATTAGTTTCGTTCAGTTATTGGATGGATGGAAAAATTACTTAGAGCCATAAAATTCAAACCCATGTGGCATAACCAAGCAGAACAAAGTTCTGCTCAGAGAAACACACAAATTGAATGAGATAAATATTGAGAAATTACTGAAATATAATTTTTCATTTAATTATGTTTAGAAATCCCTGGGAACGCACTTCAAACTAAATTTATAGCCAGTCTACCACTGTTCTGCTCTAGTGTTTTCAATTACAAGATCTTGTCATTCACAACATCTTACGATTTCATGCAGAACACATTCGTTAGCTTTCTTCTTTTCAGTAACACTTTCATAACATCACAAAATCACTTAGCTTGCTTCCTTTAATGAGCTTAATACAAAGCTGCATGGCCGTTACCCTTAACCTGCAAGTTTGTATGCGTACTACCCCCTGCGACATGAAATCTGGGACAGTAACGTACTGCTAAGCAAAGAGAACAGTTTTGGAGCCTATTTTTATTAATAGAGAGAAATGCTATTAACAGTCCTGTGGACTTCATATTTAAAGCGCATATTTGCTGGAGTCAACGGCTGTAGGTTGAAGCTCAGACCGGGAGAATAAACAAGGTCTGGCTCAGGTATAACACAAGCGATTTATGGCCTCTTCTTGGGGCTTCGCGGGGGATGGGACATGAAACGCTAGACTGGGGTTCTGGTATGAGGTGTGAAACTGAAGAAAAGATGCTTGCTTGAAATGTCATAGAGGCGTATTAATCGCCTTGAGGAAGAATGCTTGTGAGCGCAGAAAGGCAAAGGTCTACTGAGTCTATGGAGAATTTTGTTCCTGGCGCTTAGGAGAATGTGCAATGAACTGTACGTCTCTAACAAGAAAAATAGCTGGGGAAAAAAATCAATGACTGAAAGGCAGTGGCGAGACTTTCAAGTACTGGAAAGTACTAAATGCCATAAACCCCTTAAGTTTTCTTTCGGATTAATTTGATAATGAATTAGATCTTAGATTGCCATGGTTAGAAAAAGGTTAGAAAAAGATCAACGATGGCTGAAGCAGCAGCCAAAGTACAAGGTAAGATCTACCATGGTACAAATCTACGTATCTCCCTTTCCTTGGGTTAGTTTGGTTGGTGCAGCCTTAATGTTTCCTATGGTGCCACGTGGACGTGCCTATTACACGCTGCAAAATGCAGCTATTCCTGTTTTCTACGTCACCACAGCCAGCAGACAAAGACTCTATTTCCTGTACGTCACATTGTCGTGTGCGGTATCTCAACGCTGGCGTTAACCACCCGCTGAAACGGTTAGCTTTAATTACATTGACAACTTAACAGGCTGAAACTCAGGGCACTGTTGGATGTTAAACGTTACCTGCCCTGCACTTCGCTTGCTGGAGCTGATACGGCTCAGGGCAACACCAGAGTTAAAGCTAACAAGCTTTCCAGCTGTCCCGGAGGGATGTGCGGTGAAGTCAACTGTTCCGTAGGTGGTGCTGAGATACTAAATATCTGATGCAGTGCAGTCTCCCCTTGGGGTCCACATTCTGCAGCAGCAGGAGACAAATTGGATCCCAACGGATTTCCTCCTTTTATACTTTAGCTAAAGAAAAATAGCTTCTTATATTTACTACGGCTACCCGCGGCGTTAGCAGCTTTGGTAAATGGTGTGAGATGGGCTCAAGAGTGGTAGGAGCAGCCAGTAAGGCCACAGGGTAAATATATGCACCTGGCTTAGTTTGCAAAGCAAATTGGCGTATGTCTTTATAGATAACAACTCGGGTAACGAGCAGGACTGTGGGCAGGTAGAGTGACTAGAAGAGGCAGAACTAAGTGGGAAATGACCTTACGAATGATAAAAGACTTTCCCAGCTGAGACAGGGAAGACTTTTATGGTTTGGGGTTATCGCCCGGTATGAAATTCAGGTTGGCAGGACAAATGGCTGAAGACCCAAAGACAAGGTACTGCTGGGACGAAAGAACAACAACGCACATCAGAAATACTGAAATCCAATTAGCAGTGAGCCAAATCATAAGGGGTTTTGAAGGTTTCCAACACCTGCGGTCTGAAAAATCAGACTGGAACATTCAGGAAAACAAGTTTTCAGACAAAACTTCATAACTTGCCTTTTTTTTTTTCCCCTTTGGAAATATTGTAATCGCCTTTCCTCCTTCAAAACAGCTTTCTGCTCGTGGGAGAAAGAAGGAACTGCAGAAGAGCAGCATGCTGAGTATGAAAGGAGTGAAGCTTCTCTTCACCACTTAAAGGTACTGCACCTTGATAGCAAAGTCTATTGTGTGATTACACTGAGGACTGTGATTACGTGGCGGGAGAAAAATGAAAAGAAAGGAGGAAAAATAATGCAAAATAAGATGCTTCACAGGAAACATTTCAGATGATTGATGCCTAGGCTGTTCATCTGAAAGCATCAACTGTCTTCTGCCAGATAATGACCAATTATTAGTGTTAGATGAGCCAGCCCCAAAACAGACAAAACCTATCAGTAATCCAAGTTCAGGTGTGCGCATAAGACTTTCAAAGTACAGCCCTGCAAAATGGCATGCCTTTTAAATTACAGTTAATAGTTGGTCTTCCTTTCTTGATGAGCCAGAAACACAGACAAAAATACGGGTAACTGCTGTAGCAGACTACTGGCACCTCAGCAGAGTGCTGAACTAGCTTTAAACGAGCAGGCAGCATGGCTCTGCCAGCACTGAGCTCAGCGCGGGTTAATCTGTTTGGCCTTATCGTTGCTACCGTCAGTCTGCTTCTGGTTTCCAGGTTAAAGTCGGCTTGGAGATCTTTATACCGTGGCACAGACTACAGTATGGCTGTTGGTTTCCAAGACCTGTTCATGAATCTCTCGGCCTTTTATAGCCAATGGAGCTGTGATGTTGGCCTGGGGTCTACTTCCCCAGGTACAGCATCAACCGAATTATGGACTTGGTTGTTTTCTAAGTCTGTGTGAAAGCTCAGAAGGATGGAAAATAGTGTGGTTTTTGTTCTTCAGCTTCACTTGTGCTGTCTCCTGGTGGAAAAAGTGTCTTTCGTCATTAACCCAGGGCAGCTAAAGTGACGTGGAGGTGCTTGGATCAAGCTGCTTGGGAATCAAACTGCATTTTCAGTATGGGATGTGGCATGTCACTTCAAAAATTGATTCCAATGATAAATGTGTTAACTGATCTGAAAAAGGCAATGTAGGGAGCTTGGCTGTGAGGAGCAAAGATTTGCACTGAGCTTTGCTTTAGTTTCTTTTAAGATGTTGGAGACTCAGAACAGTACAAAGGAATCCCAGGTGTTGGGAAGGTGATGAGACAACAGGAGGAACGTGTTTTATTTAATGATGGCACACGGCTGGGAAACGGGGTCGGTCTGGCTATTGATTCCAACTGACCAGCACACATTTGGATATTATCACCCTTACCTAGTTAAAATGGAGCCACTGCAGCTCTGGTCACAGCCCCAGGAAAGCAACTGCCAGTTTGCTGGTGACTTGCCAAACCTGCTGTGCCTCCAGACGGAGGAAAACCAAGGTCTGTATTTATTTATAAACGCAGGTTATGCGAATAAGAGACAGTTGAACGAAACGGTAAGTGATTGGTATTCTGTGCTCTGTGTGCCCAAAGGAGCAAGACAAACCTACGCATTGTACAGCCTGGAAAATAAAAAAAGCAATTGGAAAGCTGAGCTTGGACTTCTGGGGTGTCCTGACTTGTCAGCCATCAAAAACTTTGGCTTCCATATTGACTCAAAAATTTTTACATTTACTTCCCTTGGAGTTGTATAGTCCTGTTTCTTATTAAGACATATGCTTTAGGGGGAATAAACATGGGGCAGGGCAAGTTGTTAGCAGAGAACTAACAGCAGGCGAATGTGCTGACAGGAAAAAAAAAAGGATATTGGGTCCTATTTTACAGTTTTCAGTTGTTCTCAGCAGTCTGTCAATGTCTGGACAGCTCGAATGGAAGTACTGAGGCCCAGTGGTGCTCGGTACTGATGCTCAGCAAGCCAGGATTACAGGACTGGTTTTACAAACAACTTGCTTGTTTTGTTTATTTGCTTGGTTTGGCCACATTCCAAGGGAGTTTTCCTGTTGCCGTGGCTGTGAAAGTTGATCTGTGGAGGGCAGAGAAACAAATATACTTTGTGGTGTAGCCTTGTTAAATGAATGACAGCTACTTAGTAGTCAAAACAGCAGATCAGAAACAACCTATTTCTGTATTTTAATGATTTGAAAATGTCTATTTGAAACTGCCTCTGAATAATTCGAGACCCTTGTTTTGATATAAACAGACAGACATTTGAATAACAGTTAGCATTATTTGTAAGAGTATATTTAGCTTGGAAAAAGGTGACAGATAAAAGGTTTCCCTTCAAACACAAACTGCCTGGGACTGCCTGATCCCTGTGCGTCAGCCTCTACACGATTTAGCTACGCTGACACTGACTTGATTGTGCAGGCTAGCAGCCAAAGCATATTTAGAGGAAAAAACATTCAAGGCAAACTGGTTGAATTTCGTTGCTTTTTTTCATCTTTGTGCTCTTCAAATCTGGGGGGAAAATGTGCCTCTTAAACTGAAGAAGTTGTTAGTCATTGCAGCTGATGAAAGAAAAGGAAGGAAACAAACCAGTAGATAGTCAGCTGGAGGTTTTAATTCCTTCCCCTCATCGTTACTGACTTTTTCTGGATACACAGGTAGAATACAAATTTTTACAGTCACGTAGACTCCTTCCTGCTTGCTCTGTGCCCTGGCCAGCCCAACTTTCTGTGCTTCACAGTCACTTCCTCCAGCTGTTCTGGGCACTTTTAGGGGCATTTGTCCTCGTGGCTCGCGTGGCTGGCACTATGCTACTCTGCAAGTTTCTGAGTGGGTATTGGGACCTAGGGAGATAAGAGGCCTCCAACCTCCAATTTTTTTCCCCGAAGTCTCCATATATCTACATCTATCTATCTGTCTTCTATTTTACTTTCAATGACCGTATCCCTCCCCTTGGAGAAAAAAAAAATTGATGTTTAATTTAATGTTAAGTCAGCTATTGTGTCTTAAGGTGGCTATTACAAAGCTAGTCATTGGGTAACAGCCCTTTTTGTAACCTTTTCAAGGATCACTTTGATGGAGTGTGTCGAGAGCTTTGTTTAACACAGCATATAGCCTGCATTAGGGTACAGGTCTCAGAACATCTAACCGACTTGACTCTAAATCTGACTCACCTTTATTTGGGCTTCATAGTTTCTCAGACATCTTGCAGCGAGACTGGAGCTTTGCTCCTTTGCTTTCCGATGTTTTCTCTCTTTAATCTTATAGATTGCTATGGTACATGTTTGGCATCTCTGGTGGAAACCGTAATGCTGGTTCTCCCCACTGCAATTTTCCCCTGCTCCCCACCTTCTCCCCTACCGATAAAACAGCATTACCGTACAGTCTTGCTGTGGTTTTCCTCCCGAGAAGCTCACGGAGTTGGCTCCCATCTTGCACGCCCTACAGCTGGGCCTGTACTTCACTTGGCCGTAGGACTGCCTGGGGTGTCTCTCCAGCAGCAGTTCCTTGGCCTGATTTATGATTCCCCGTTCAGCCACAAAGTGCTGGCAACAAGTTGCAGCCTGGTTGATTGATCTGTCTGTTATAGACTTCTTGTTCCCAGTCAGACGGGATACTTGTGTTGCCTGTCCACTGCTGGCCAGTGTTGCCAAATGGTGCTGTTAGACATCTGCCGCTCCTCACCTCAGAACCGGAGGGGTGATAGATAAAACTGTGGATGTATTCGACCTGATTTTGAATTTTGTGAAGGTCCTTTACCATTGCCTTGGTGATATAAATGCCCTAAAATGTTGAAAGTGAGTGCTCTGAGACGTCACCTTTTGCGGGTGGACTTCCCAGGTGGTGTGGGCCTGGCACACAGCCGTGTCACCCCTCTTCCCCGAGGCCACTGTCAGGAGAGCAGCCAGGCTGTACCGTCCTGGAAATGCTCTCTTCTATCTCGAGCTGCTGAGAGAAGCCTGCTAATCTTTCATTTGTTTTGCAGGCTGAGTACAACCCAGTCTCTGGGCGTATTGCGAGTGCTTAAATTGTTCTGGGCCGTGCCTGCGCCTGTTTGTGGCTGAGCACAGAGATTATATGAATTAGCTGCAACTTAAAAACCACTTTGGGGAGCCAAAGCTTTCTCTGTTTTGTCACTGCTATTTTCAATTAATTTCTGAGCATCTGTGAGATAACCTTGAGAGGGGTTTAGAGGAATACAAAGATTCTTGACAAACTGCTCTCAGGTGAAATAAAAAAGTAAGGTTTCTTTGAGATGAGAAACATCTTCAGGAGATGCTTTTCTTAAACAATGGGCTTCATTGTCAGTGAGAAGCCAGTTTTTCAAAATAAATGTATGTTTATCTTTCAACAATCACTATAGCTGCATTGTACCAGTGAAGCATTTTTCAAGGTACGAGTTATACAATAAGGCAGCAGTTCAGTAAACGGAGTAAGAAAGAATAAGCACAGAAGTTGAAATGATAAAACATTATAGAGAGAAATGCTCATAATGGAATCTTGGTTTAGGTCTGGTGGAGCTAAAAATCTCACTGCTGTTGAGTAATAATGTACAAACAAAAGCCTTAAAAACTTAAATTCTGAATTCCCCATCCGATTATGCATAGGAGGGTGGATTTGAATGCATATGTTCCTTGGTATCAGAAATGTCTGCTTCTTCTAGGAATAAAGTATAATACACGATGATAGCTGTCAATATTCAGTTGTCTTTTATTTATGCATAGGTGACACCCTGACATCTTCTCCTGGAAGTCTGCAGATACCTGTTGCTGTTTCTGTCTAAAAGCACACAGCATAGATGGGGACAGGACAGGGGTGGAAACTACTCAGCGTTTTTGTTAATGACTTGGACAAAGAACCGGAGAATGGCCTTTTTAAATCCTCAGAGGACACTAAGTGGAGAGGGCGCCCTAAATATGTGGGAGAATAAAAAGCTCAGGATTTGAAATGATCTTGAAAACTGGAGATGTAGTCCCAAAAGAATAAACATTCATCAACAGATACAAAGGTAAAGCACTGTGCTTCGGAATACCGATGGCACGGGGAGAGCTGGCTGCGTAGCATTTGTACAGAAAAGGATGACAGTTTCAGGGGAAGACTGTAAAAAGAAAAATCCTGTCGGGGGACGTTAAATGAGATATGTAGCCTGGGAGGAAGGTGAATGAGTAATCTGCATTATTAAGGCTTCGCCTAGTGTATCAGGTACCAAATCCTAGAGCGTTTGGGTACCAAAAGCCAAGAAAGCTGTGTACCAATTGAGGACTGTGTAGAGAGAGGAACAGAGAGTTGTTGGAAGTGTGGGAACACCACCTGTGAGGAAAGGTGAAGCAAATCGATGTTCTTTAGCTTGAAGAAGAGAGGATTGAGAGGATCCATCCTTTGCGCATATTTACAGACTGTTGCAGGGTGGAAGGGAACAGCTTGTTCTGCCTGACTGCTGTTGGTGAAGCAAGAATGAACAGGCTTAAACTGAAGTGAAGAAAATTCAGAGGTGCTCACTAGGACTTTTCAAAGGTAAGGATACTGAAATGCTAGCATAGATCGGAAAGGCTGAAATCCCTGTCAGACTCTGAAGTCTTTAAGAACAGGCTGCAGAAATACATGTCAAGAATTACATATGTACAGCTGGTCTTGCCACAGGGCACAGAAAAGTAATCCTTTCCAAGCTCACTATTTGAGCCCTGTAGTCTGGTGATTTTTCTTACTGCCTGTGCAACTTCCATGTGTATTAGGCAACAGCGTAACTGATAACCTGTGCCTTTCCATTCCAGATTACATTATAAGGAAGAATAAAATCAATGGTGTTTGTGAGAAAGTTACAGCAAAGGCAGAGCAAAGCGAGTAGCTGTTGAACATGAGCTCTGTTCCCCATAGCTGCTTAGTGATTTGTTTTGATCAACAGACCTTCTCATGTAACATGTTAACCAGAGTGGTGAAGAGGACAATGAGGAGGCTGGACGATACTGTGGCAAAATTCATGGTCTTTTGCCATCTTTCTAGAGTCGCGTATACATATCATTGGTCCCCTCCCCCAGATCTGCTGTTTTCTCCACCTCCTGGCACTTGGCAGCTTTATCTACTTACGGATGAAGAATCAAGAATTGCGTAATTGCTTGCGGTGACAGCAGCCACGCATCTCAAATGGCTTTTCTCATTCGTCTCGTAAAGCAAAATAAAACGGAGGTAATGACTTATTAAAAACCAGGTTTCTGAGCTGCTTATTTGAGAAGTAAAAAACTAAACAGACAGACTGTGGTGGCGTTTGCATTCTGCCTGCTCTGTGCTGGCGTGTGCTTGCAAGTCTGTTGCAGGAACGAAGGTTGTATGCTCCCAAAGATCTGAAGCTTCCTTAAATCAAGTGTAATGGCTACTGCTGGTTTTGAATTTTTATGCCTTTCAAAAATGCTGGTTATTTCCCGTATACCTACCTATTAGGTAAGCTGGATTTACTGTTTTATTAGGTGAGTACCTTTTGAAAGGTACTTCCTGGCCATAAGATGGATTCAGCGTGAATATTTTCTGGAATAAACAAATCTGTTTGGCTGTGCTTTCCATTTAATGGATAAAGTGTCTAGGTCTTCAGGCTTTTGGTATTAGATATTTTCTTTTGTTACCTTTTTATGTAAGCTGAACAGTATTTCTAATTTTTCAGTGAAGACTCTGACCTCCTCAAGGTCTGTGTAAGAACTGCCAATCAGATTCTATACTCAAAATTTATTATGAAATAGGTAAATGGCTATAAAATGCATACAAATAATTCTTGGACAAGCTATTCACCGAAATACTTGAATGAGGTGCTAATGTTTCACTATTTTGATGTATTTGGTTATGTGATAAGGAGGACACAATATCTTCCATATTTTCCTAGTTACCTGCGTCATAAATTCATAAAAGTACAAAGTAACAGGATTTTAAAAGCAGAACCATAATAGTATGGGCTTCATAGCTCGCGGGGAGGGATATGTGAAATTCAGGCTGCCTTTTCACTCCAAAGTTGGCCCAAACCCTCCGAACTGTGCCCTAGAAGGTGAAAGATCGCATGCACAAGTTTGTTTCCTAGTTGGATTCCACTGGGTTGAGGGAACCAAGGAGTGATCTGAAAAGCATCCATCTCTGTTGTTGGAGAAATGCAGAGTTTTGAGATAAAGAAAGCCAAGGCTTGGAAGGAAGAAATGGCAGGAGCCACCCCCACCTATCTCAAAGCACGTTGGATCTCAGAACAGTTTGCCTCATGTATGAAAACATCTCCTTTACAAATAAACATTTTGGACAAGCATCTGCTCATTTAGCCATGACTTCTTTAAAGATAAGGAAATCAGGTAGAGAGTAGTTCTGTAATTACTAGCGTGAAGTAGGCTATAGCAAACTAACTTGTTTCTTGATCCTAAATCTGTTTGGACCAGGGGTTCTCTAAACACAAAAAGGAAAGGAAGGCAATCACCTTCAAAGCCTTCCATTCTGTTGTGAAGCTTGAAAAGAAAGTTAAAAAATAAGTGGCTTGGAGTAGGTGAGGAGGTCAGCTACCCAGGGATAAGGAATAAGCTGAAGAGGAAAGGATTCACTTTGGCTTTCTTCTGCAAGTCAATGGTAAAATTGCTACAAGTTTTTGACTTGCCAAAACCAGCCTCAGTTGCCCTAAAGTAAAACCTTCATCATTAAACACCTGATGAAATCACATGTCAGAAGGTGAGCTGAATCTCTACACGTAAGGACACCTTCTATCTCCATCGCCACACTTTTGAGTTACCCTGTCCAGTCCTGTTTCATTAGACTTGCATAAAGTTCACTCGTTCTTTTTCTGGTAATGTCATAGCTCTAAGCAGTACGCGGGACTTCAGAAGTCTTGAGCCTCCTTCTCCCCCAGCGCTCTGTAGAATGCCTTCAGGTTTTCTTTCATGATTCCTCACAGAGAATGACTAACATCCCCTTTTTTGTACTCGCAGAATCTCATTTAAAATCCATTTCTTCATAAGAGGTGACGCTTTCACAAAGGAAATGGTTTCACACTCAGTTGAGAACCAAGCTAGCTGACTTTAAACATGAGTTTCTCACTCCAGCCACAACTTTAATTTTGACTCATTTTTTAGGATCAAATTTAGTTGAAACTTCTGAAGTTCTAAGATGTGCAGAAAATTGCCTCCTCTGTCTACAAATCTTCCATTGTTACCAATGCTGAACAAAGTAGATGTAGTGCAGTATCATGAAAGACTGTTTTTCAAGATGCTCTTAGATCAGAAGTGAAAGTCTCCGAAATCATGGATGTGAAGCTGCCGGGAAGCTTTTAGTCAAATATTACAAACTGAGGCAATTGAGTAATTTCAAATAAGCACCTATGCTTGTCAGCATTCATTCTTCTGGATACCTTTTTTTTCGATAGGACACTCAACTTGTTTCCAATTTCCTTTAGAGGAGGATTTGGGAAAAGTTTGATTATCACCTTTTAAAAATGTTGGGATTTTAAACATTAAAAAACCCTGAATAAGCATTACCTCCTGCCCCGGTTGGAATTAGAAATTTGGTGGCTTTTCATGTTTTCCTGGAAAACACGTTGATCTTCTCAATGGGTTTGTGCTGCCGGTTCTTACACTTTCAGGCTGATGACTGTATCTTCTTCAAATATTTTCCATTTGATATTGGAACTAAGTATTATGCAAACCAATCTCATTGCCAGTTGCGCAGTTTTCATTTTCACGCTTCTGAAAGTTTCTTGTCTTCAAATACCATACAGCATTCCAACTTCTTATTCAAATGGAAAGGTCTGAAAAAGGTGAAAAGAAGGAATTATAGTCCTTCAGACGTAAACGTGCTGAAGAGAGTCCACGTTTTCCTCATTGACAGGCTGAGTATCATCATCACTATTTATCATTTTTGAGTCTTGGACCTGATTCTTCTCTCCTGCTGTGCTGCAAGTCACTAACTTTGGCAGAGTTAAGCTAATAGTAGAAGAGCAGGTCTCCTATTGCCTTTCTCTGAGAAGCACCTCACTTTGATCCCCACCTTTCTTCCTTCGTTGCCTGCCTCGACTACACCCGGGACCACCTGATTAGGGGGGGGAAGTTAACTGCTATGTGCAGTACACGTCTCCGCTTGTGGAAAGAATACTGCCAAGGCCTCATTGTCCTCGCGCTTCCTCGGATGTGACACGGTATCTCCGAAGGCAGCTCCTGCGTATGGCACGGAATCAGTAGCAAGCCTGACTTGGCTGCAGACGTTTCAAAGAGAAACAATCGAATGCACGTTCCTGGGGCTGATCTGCCACTGAAGGCTCCTGGTGGCCGTGGTCATTTGGACACAGGGTCAGGCCTCCCACACACTTCTGTGCAGGAGCTGATGATGGACAGTCTCTCCTTCTTTCTGCTCACACTGAAATGCCCTTTCTTTGAGTCCCTAGTCCTTCATCCCTTCTTATCAGGTGCAAGCTCTGCACACCCCGGTGCAGATACCTAAGCTCTCCTTTTTGGCTGGATAACAGCAAAGCATCAGGTTCTCATTAACCTACGATGGTGAAAGACTAGTTTGGAAAAGTCACATTCTTCTCCTCCCTGAGGAAGAAAGTATTATTAGTAAGATGCCTTTCTATGCTGAAACACAGTTTTCTCTCTAGTAGTACTATAGTTTTAACCCACAAATATTATTCTAGCCGCAGTAATGAAATACAAATACCTCTGGTACCATAACAATACAAATGTGACTGACATCACTGAAAGACAGGATAAATGTAGCAATTTACTAATTGCATTAGAATGAACTATTTGGTAATTAATCAGCAACAGCTAAAATAAGGCATTTCTATAGCTTTTATAGCGTGGAAGACACGCTTACTGTTATAATTGCTACTCTAATCTGCGCTCTCATTCCTTACTCACAGTTTTGTTGATTCAATTAAAAAAAAAAAAGCAACTAAACCAACTGTAGCCTATCCCTAAAAAAAGACTGCTTAAGCGCTAGTGGTATTTATAGAGGATGTTCTCAGTATCTTGTTTCCCTATTTTTCTCTTTTTAAAACAAATCTTTTTTTTTTTTTACCTTCTGCGGGTATTGGGAGTCGCAAGTAAGTCATGACACAGTTAAAGTGATCTTGTTTTTTTTCCCCCCTCCCTGATTGTTGATTTTAAATATTGTTCTAGAAAAAGACATCTGCAGGATTGGGTTAGGTGCTTATTTCAGGAGAAGCTTATTCTCTGAAAGAAGGAGTAGACACCTCCTTTTCTTGATAATAAATTCATATACAGACTGAAGTATATTACTACCCTGCCTGTTCACTGGTTGAAAAATGAAATGGCTATCTTTGCTAATTATTGTTCAAGTTCGGTTTTATTTAAAGGAAAGATTAAAGAGCTGTTTCATGAAACAAAAATGCTTGTAAATTGAAACCTTAGTTTTGATTGAATGAATGTGATTAAGTCCCTCAGATAGAAACCTGTGAAGGTGGGTGATCATTGGCCAAATATTTTGAAATTTGCCTTTCTTCCATGTCAGAGTGAAAAAGTGGCAAGACCTGCTATTGGCATTTCTTTTCAGGGCTTTTGCCTCAGGTGAACTGAAAAGATTTCCATTTTGGCAAAACGAGCTTTGGCAAAACTGTCAAATATATTTTTCAAAGGAGAAACGAAGCAATTGCTTGAGGACGACAACCACCACCACACCAACTCTGGTTCATATGAAACACCAAAATAAAGTATTTCCGCCTGGGTGGTTGAGCTCTATGTGCTGCAGGTCTTGTGAATGACACGACTTCTCCTCCTTTTCCCACCCCAACATCTGGATTTTTCAAGAATTTGCGGGTGGGTTTCATGCGTTCTAGTTCGCGAAGCTCCGCAATTGCTAGCATCACACTTCCATAGTGTAATAAGCCCTGGTGAAGAATGGCTGGAGAATGTATTCCACAGGTTGGTCTTCAAGGTTTTTCTTTTGACAGGGTCAGCAATAAAAATATTATCTGGCTTGTAGAAGGCAGCAACGACAGGAGGCTGTTCGCAGGGTTATTCCAGTTTCTCTGAACAGCACGAGCAGTGCGAAGCAATCACTGATGGAGCTAGAAGGGGAGCATTGCTGGCTGATTTAAAATACGGAAATGACACCCAAGACTCTGAAGCAGCTAAAATGTACGCAAAAAAACTCCTCAAAGTCAGCAAAAGAAACTGCTGTATATTTTTACTCTTCTGCTGTCTTCTACACTTACTATATTCCCCAGAAATGGAAAAAGCTTGAAAAACTAATTAAATAACTCTCTCAGCATAACTTTCTGATCAGGCAATATAAATTGCTGTGAGAACTAGAGAAGCACAGCTACAATAAATGAGCTAATGGTTCATTTAAGAGTCCTCTAATCTACACAGAGATTTAGTATCAAATCTTGAAGCATATATACAGAAAGAATGCAGAACAGTGAGTGTCAACACCTTCTACAATATTTTTCTTTGTATTGGTCACAGCTGCGCTCTTTACTTCACAATTTTGGTGTCAGCCTCTGAAAAACACGGCAAGTTTGTTTGGTTGGTTGTTTCAAGACTACAAGGCTTTAATGCTGATGGTGTTACTGTGAAACACTGCAGTATGCTTAAAAGGGCAGCTTCTCAGTCAACGTCTACCTTTGTGTATTTAAAAAAAAGTGTGCCTCGTAGAGTAGCAAATACATTTTAAATTGCTTTTTGAAGCATTTTGGCTTACTTTCAATTCCTTCTGGCACTTTTTCAATGCAATTATTTATTAACCTCTGACACTTGCATCTGTGGGACTACATAGGTGTCACTGAGAACACAAGTTGAAGAAAATGAACAAAGCTGTCCCGTTGAGATAAAGTTTCACAAATCAGCTAGGTCTGTGTTGCCAGCAGTGATAAAGGGGGAAAGCCCCACTTGAGTACGCGTGCTTGGCAACTGTGAAAACCATTACCTGTAAGTGGTGTGATGATAATTGCTGATTTGCACAGTGGTGCTGCCTGAACAATTAAATAGCAAGGGGTTGGGGGGGGGAGAGGTGGTTGGAAGCTGTGGCTTTTCTCCTCGAGAGCATTCATGTCACAGATTGTTATTAACTGGTCCCTGCTAGTGAGTTTTTTATTTAGATTTAATATTAAGCAAAACACCTGTGCACAAGCCCTGAGAGCCTCTTTGGCAGTAACTAGATTTGCAATTGCTGCCCAGCAGTGTGAAGACAAATGCACCAATAAATAAACTCTGCCAGCCAGCCCCCGTGAAAACGTTGATTTAGGCCAGCAGATGAAAACAGAAGAATTCCACCAAAGCCTTTCATTTCCAAAGCCACCCAGGAACAGGCGTTCAGCCTTTTCCGAGAACCCTGGCCAGAGGCTGGTGGTGTTTCTGGCAAGTAACCTGCATTGGATTATTTCAGGAGAGGGGAGTGTGCCCTGTATTTCTGGGGTTCTCTTGGAGAGCATCCTGCGGACGAGCCTCGGTCTTCTCACTCTCAAGATCTCTACTGAGCGTCATTACAGCTGAGGCAGTAGGTAATTGGGAGAGAAATGGCCTGGTGGGCTGTATATCCCCTGAAAGCACTCCGAGTGCCATGCAGAAGCAAAAAAGGGTCTTGTATTTTGTACCATGTTGCGTGCTCCTGGTGAGTTTCCCTGCTCTGTGATATGTATAGTTGTCGTCTTTGCTGAAGCCAAGCAACTCATCGGCATCACGTGTTCTTGTGGTCACCATCTGTCAATGCAGGAAAAGGGATACTGCTTTCTAGGTCTGTGAACTAATTATATTTTACAAACAGCACGTTCTTTTAAAAAGAGTGGGGGGTGAGTTTCTTTATTACATAGACTCCAAAGACAGAGAAGTTTCTGAAATCATAGAAGTGTGAATATTGAAAATTTTCTTGCTCTAAAAAAAAATAAA
>NW_008824233.1:3010980-3023863 GCF_000699105.1 Pygoscelis adeliae | reverse complement strand
CATCATTGGCATTCTTAAAAATAACGATATGAGGAAATTCATTCTAGCAAAGGAGAAATAAGTTCTTTCAAGTTAAATATAATGTAAATTTGGACAGTTATTTTTCTGTTAGTTTCCCTGAGAATTCAATTCAAGCCCTAGTTTATATGCAAGCAAGCTATGTAAGTTATACATGGGTTGTTTACGTGAACTGGAGTATGGATGGGTGGATAGTTTTAAAGTATGGAAAGCTTAAAAATATATAAACCATTTTTTACAATGTAAGACATCTTGGAGGTTTTTTTTTAAGGTAAAGATCTTGCACTCTGGAAGTAAATGAAGGAGCAGAGGCTATGTGGTAACTGTCTGCATGTGCTCATCGCTGAAGGTAAATATGAGGTAACTGAATTACCTGAGCCCTCAGTAAAGGAAATGAAGATAATCTGGGTGACCTTGTAGCTGCCGAGGGCTGGGAGCGGTTATGGACAAGGCTTGTGCTCATTTAGAAACAATAGCAAGGGAGGAAACTTAAAGAGCAGGTTGCCGGGGAATCACATAAGCAATCTCCTGTATAGGGCACGCCTGCGCCAGTGCAGGAAAAGGTAGTAGCTCTGAGCGTGACAAGGGGTGAAATTTGTAAGCTGGTGTGCAAAATAACAGTTTCTCTTAAACCAGGAAACTGTGGTTTGCTGAGTGAAAACGTTCACAATCCCATTTTTATGTTGTGCTATGGCTCAGTCAGGGCATGAGACAAATCTTGCCTTATGCTGGGCTAAGGCCATTAACAGAGTGTTTCCAGCCTAGTTTGGGAGAATAGAAAACGACACCTTGAGGGACTTGTGCATGTTTGTGATGCCCATGAGAAACTATCTGCAGGACAGTCATAAAGCAGTACTGGCTAAATTTATAAATATTAAACCCTATGTTAGTATGATTTCAATCGGAGTTGGCACATAACCTGCACTTTTTAAAACAAACAAAATATCACCTGATCGTGCAGTAAATAAGTATCGAGTTTCATGACTCCTATTTTAACATGCATGTATTTAAAGCTGTCCTCTTGTTTTGGGGAAAAGTAGCACTGGTTTCAGTGCAGTGGCTATGCTTGTGTTTCACCGGCAAATCCCAATGGTTTCCGAGAAAACTGGAAATAGAAAATTGCTAAAAAGCGCAGGTGCAAACTAAGACTGGAATTCATGATTTGAATCAAGCTCTTACGTTCAGCGATTTAAAATTGTGATTACATCTGGTAATTTGAGTTGCTTTCGCTGCCTGCCTGCTCTTCACGTTGGTCACTGTGGTTCTGTATTAAGACAACTTACCGATGGCTCTCCTGTCACGGCTAGGAACGCTTCATTCTTCGGCCGTGAGCGGTACAAAATCTGTTTTACTGCCTTCCTCTGGCACGTTGGGGCTGATCTTAGCTGGAAGTGGGACACAAGACTCCTATGGGCCAGTCCTTTGAGGGGGCACAAAGGATCCTTTTGCTGGTCTTCGCCTGACGTTTCTGCTTCCACGTATATGCTCATCTTTGAGCATCTTTGAGTTGGAGATGGAAATGAATTTGCCCCGCAGGGATCTCACAGGTTTCCACCTTTCTCTGAAGCCTGGGGAGCCGCTCTCCTGCTGGGGCAGTCGGGGCTTATGTCATTCAGTCACCTCCCTGCTACTACCGCCATCTCGGGAATAATTGTCTTGTTCTCTGTCTGCGAAACAGATGCCTCCTGATAACCGCGGCACGTTACACTGACTAAATTCTCCAGGCTTTGTAAAGGAGAATCAGAGGGAAACTAAAGGGGAGTTGAGTTTTTTCCCTTTGACTTTGTGAGAGGATACGACTAGAATAGAAAAATGGAGTGGAAAAGATGAAAAAAAACCCCTTTTTCCAAAGGCAGCCAGTGCACTTATGCTGAACGCTCATCTTTCCCCAGAGACACTTTTCCAAAGCCTGGAGCCCACCCATGCAGCCTCCGACCCCCTGTGATCTCTCTGTGGAGGGTGGTGGTAGTGCCGCGCCGCGTGGGAGCCGTCCCCCGCCCCGGTGTGGTGGCTGAGAGCTATAAGCCAATTGACTTTGATAACTCCCGTGACAGGAGCAGCCCACACCTCATCTAGACCTGCTGACAACTTTCGGGAGTCAGCGTTGTGTTGCTCATACAATGGCACCCCCTGATGTCGTAGAAATGCCACTTACTAATGAGTGCAAGTTGTACAATGCAGGTGGCGATTAGCGGAGGAAAGCAATTAGAAATGAATGTTCCCATGGGTTTTTCTGAAGTTGCATTTCATGTTGGATCTAATTATTTTTAGCAGCTGTTAATTCTTTTCCATACCTTGATAATTCTGTACATCTCCTTTATGGCATGATGAATAACTGTAGTTGAATTTTTAAAAGAACTAAGAGCTTGAAATAGCATGTGGGCTGTATTGAACACCCGTAAGATGTAATTCTAAGCTTTAGGAATAAAGTCCTCCAAGAGCAGAGCTAGCATTCCCTCTTAAAAGCTTTTTAATGAAATTAAATTCTTAATTAATCTTTCAATTTAAGGAACAAGTGATTTTTTCCCCCTCTATTTTTTAATTTGATGGAAACTTTTTTTTTATTTTTGCGCAACAGAGATGAATGACCAAGAGTAACTGTTTGTTCCCATTTCCTTTTCTTCTGGTCCTTTTCTCCACATCCAAAGAAGGGCAACGAAGCTGGTGAAGGGTCTAGCGCACAAGTCTTACGAGGAGCGGCTGAGGGAACTGGGGTTGTTTAGCCTGGAGAAAAGGAGGCTGAGGGGAGACCTTATCGCTCTCTACAACTCCCTGAAAGGAGGTTGTAGCGAGGTGGGTGTCGGTCTCTTCTCCCAAGTAACAAGCGATAGGACGAGAGGAAACGGCCTCAAGTTGCGCCAGGGGAGGTTTAGATTGGACGTGAGGAAAAATTTCTTTACTGAAAGGGCTGTCAAGCATTGGAACGGGCTGCCCAGGGGAGTGGTGGAGTCACCATCCCTGGAGGTATTTAAAAGACGTGTAGACGTGGTGCTTAGGGACATGATTTGGTGGCAGACTTGGTAGTGCTAGATTAACGGTTGGACTTGATGAGCTTAAAGGTCTTTTCCAACCTAAATGATTCTATGATTTCCTTTTCTTTGCTGCTCTTAACCCTTTTGTCTCGCTTTCCGCTTGTTGTTCTCAGGCTCCTTTCTTGGTCTCCATAGTGGTTTCCTATTCTAGCTACTATCTCTTTTTTTTCCTGAAGACTTTTGAGCATTGAAAAGGTAGCTGGAAAAATACAGATGTATCTGTGTTATAATAATGGTGGAAAAACAGTCACTATTATTAGGTCTGTGTCTGATTAAGGCCTTTTAAATGTGTCTCGGGGTGCTTACAGTAATGTTAACAAGAAAGACTCAGAAGAAACTATACAATAAACCCAGAGGAGATCTGCAAGATACCAGAGAGACTGTGAGGAGGGGATTAGGGGTGAGGAGAAGCCATTAATGGTGTTGGTACCAATGCTGGTACATGATCGGTGGTTTAACAGGCTTGGACAATGTGGCGCTCTGCAGGGTGAAAGAGGACTGGACAGCTGTGGCACTCCTACGCCTGTACCAGAGATTGTTCCTTGAAGCCAGTTCAAGCTGGATGCGGTTTGTTTCTGCAATTGTGAAAATGCGCACTGTTTATGACCCTTATTTTTCATCTACTTTTATTTGTGGTATGTTTCTGTTATTTGCTCTGTAAGGATATTGCAGGTACCAACCCTGTCACAAGACCAGTCTGATGCTTTTAATACTCTAGTGGGCACGCCGGCATGCTCACCTAGATAAAGGGCATTTCCCCGATAGGGATGTAGCTGAGATGGAGATCAAGGGATATTGCAATGGATAGCACGTGGCTGAGTTGTAAATCTGAAGTTGTATATCGACTGAGGAAGGTAAAACTTTTAAAAAGAGATTACATCTTTTGTTCTTTGCCCAGAAATCTGGGCAAACCAGCAAATTCAGTGCTACAGTTTATAAAAACATATCTTGCTCCAAAACACATTAGATCATTCTCTGTTGATAGGCAACACAGTTTCTACACTGATACTGTGAACAGAGTATCTTCACTACTTCATGCTACATGCCATGTTCATAATCTATAAGACTGCTTTTATACATGCTTGGTACTTAATCTCTTCATTTTACTGTCATAAAACATCATGTAGAAAAAGGCCAACTCTGTCAATAATTAAACTTCATATGTGTTTAAAAGCTTTATTAAGCTCCCATCCTACTTAACAAAATCGGAAATTTTACATCTGTTTCAAATTCATATTGCTTTCACCTATCGGGCATGCTCTGGACAGCTCAAAGCAACTATCCTCTTTCAGAGGCTAGGAGTAATGCAGCATTGCTGTCACTGAAGCATCTTCAGAGCTGTTAAAGTTCCTGGAAATTATGAGGATGAAAATGCCAGTCAAAACTAAAATATCATTCAAGACCTTGAAAATAATTGCAAAGCAATATCTGACCAGATAGGAACCTGTCTTTGAGGGAATCTTGGACTTTCTCCAGCTGGTTTTTTTTTTGCCCGTAATTGCTGTCAAGAGACAAAGCAGGGATGTTTTTATAACCTGCGGCACGTGTGGAAGCAGTGTCAACTGTCTTTTTTGGAAACTTGTAGTTGGAAGTAAGAGTAAGGGTGAATCCCTGCCTTACTAATTAGCCAAGATGGACAAAAGTGGAAAGAAGGACTGAAGTAATTAGTAGGGAAGGGATGAATCTCAGGATTTTCGCATGTTTTAGAAATGTTCAGATCCATGTGACTTTTTTTTTTTCCTTGCATTCATGTTATCGTGGGATAACAAAAATTTACAAAGTATTGCTTAACATGCATATAAATAAAGTAGGCTGAGATCCAATGGGGCCTAAAGTGTTAACATGCTTTTTTTACTTCTCTGGAAAAAACAAACAAACCCAAACATTATATTGAACTCATAGCATTAAATAATGCTCATGACTGAACTTTATATGAACTTTTTATGTTGTTTGTGATGTCCCTGGAAGCTGAAGCCAACAGACAGTACGCAAACGAAATGGGTCACTGCTATGTGTTTCCTTTGGTGAGAATTGTCTATCAGGTGTTTGTGTAACTTCAGACAGTTTTTATATTGCCTTTGTAGGTAACAGCAGTGGAGCAGTTAGAACCAATTCGATACACAACTTGCCAAGTGTCACATCTAGTCCAAGCCTGACAAGCTAAAACATGTCTTGTCTCTGGTTTTATTGATGTGTCTGTTCTTAAATACAGATGGAATTTTGACTGCAGCCATCTGAGGCCAAAGCAATTTTATATTTCCGACGGTTTGTAAGGATGCATTTATAGTCACACCGGATAAACAGAAGAAATCTTGATGTTTACCTTGATCTGACAAGTCATATTACATGAGCTTACTAGAGCTATTACACTTGCTATATTCTGATGAGATTTGCATATGACGATTGTTTCCCATTCAGCTTCTGCTGACTGTGTCAAATACCAAACCAAAGTGTTTGGGACAGAGCTTTCCATAAAATGACACAGTACTGTAAAACTTCAACAGAATCTAATTTAAGCAAGAGAGATTTTTCTTCTCATAGTTATCCTGAGAAGTGCCTTACCCCAATCAACTGGAGTGAAGGTGGAATGACCCCTCTGCTTGGTAGAAGCGAGTATCTGCTAGTGTCATGAGTAAACCGGAATTGTCTGAATACAGCGCTTTTACTTAACAGTAATTTTCTTTGACTTTTGTATGAAAGGTGCATATCATCAGAACAAGGCTTCCCTCTTTCTCATTCCACAGGGCAAGGATTTGTGGTCCTAATAGCACAAAGGAAAATGGCAGGAAGTGACTCAGAAGTTGCAGCAACGGAAAGGCATTGAAGTGAATGGTCAGCATCACCCCTCTGGGTGAAAGAGGCCGTGCACAGCAGTTTTGCTGAAAGTTCTTTAAACAGGTGAAGAAGAAAATCTGTGGTAGCCTCTGAGTTTGTTAAACGGTAGAAGTTAGACGTCCTTGTGCTCAAGGCTGGGCTTTGAGAGGTCAGAAGTCAGCTTTTACTCTGCAGTTAATTTCCATTGGTTTAGACTCCAAAGTGGGACATTTGTGCCAAATATTTCTCTGGGGCCTTTAGCTGCCAGTATAAAATATTGCCAAAACCTTCCATATGGCTAATGCTTATAAACCCCTTGTTCAATTGCAGTCACTCCCAGTAGGTGTTTAAAGCTTCAGTTCCTGACAATGCAGCTGGAATGTCAAGCATTTGAGGATCTGCAGGCCTGTTTGGAAGCGTTTCTCTTGACGTGTTTCTGTAGGCGACATTATCTCCCTAATTCAGAACAGATTTATTCTCAATAGAGGCCACGTAGTTATCCTTATTCATTCTGAACTCATCAGGTGACGTATAACACATCTGCTACTCTCAGTAGGATGTAGGATGATGTCTTCAGAAGTGGACCTCAGCTCAGCCAGCTCCTACCTCTTAGGTGCCCCCCAGTGCTGTGGGATTCACAGCCTGAAGTTAACACACCAGCTTATTTGCAATACGTGAGGAAAGTTAGGTGCCTCTAAGTAGCATCTATAAAAGCCAATATAGCGCTTAATAAAAAATGTCAAAGAGAAGGTGAGGTCTGGGTATTGAAGGCTCTCTGAGCTGGAAAAGGAGTCCTCTCCAGGTCGTGTTACTGCCTGGACCCTGGTACTGCCGTGAAGTCTCTAAGCCAAGGAAGTCCTCTGTTGCACCAAACAGGGCAAAACAAAGGTGTTGCTGCATTCTGTCTAAGAACTGGAAGGGTAGAAGAATGTTTTCACAGCTTGTTCTGGTTCATCTTTTCTCAGTTCTTCCTGGAAGAAAATAACACCTGCCCTTTCAGACTGCGTTGAATGCCATGATAATCTTCTAGTGTGCCTATCGGAGAGGGATCACTTCTTTTTATAGGTTGGTCTGAACTGTGGGTGATAGCACAAAGTTATCATCAAAGCTGTTGCTGCCAGAGGGTTGTTCTGAGACAGAGTTTTGTAGTAATGCTCAGTAATGAGAAATTTTGCAAAAGCTTAGGAGTATTTCCAGCAATTTAAAATATTTCCCAACACTCTATTGATGACTTAACTTCAAATATGCAGAGGTGGTTATAAATTTAAAGCAGGGTAGCCTTATTAACTTGTCTTTTATTTTAAGAAAAAGACACGCTAGATTGTCATGGGAAGATATTCTTGTAACAGATCAGAAATGATTGTGCCTTCTTGTGACTGAAATTTTAAGAAGTATCTGATGAAGACTACCCTTAAAAGAGTCTGTCTATCATCAGCTACAGATCTCAGACAGAAATAAAAGCAGTAGCCCTTCAACTCAGCAGTAAGGAGGACGGCATCTAGTTCAAAACAAATGGAGCTCAGTGTTAAATAAAATCATTTTTCAGGGAAAAGGAGTCTTTCCTGAAAGCGGTGAGCTCACTGAAGTAGGTGAGCATCACTGCAGGAGTCGGTAGTTACCCAGTTTGTCACAGTTCTGTGACAGCGAATGGTGTTTACCCTGCTGTCCTTTACCCCACGTTCACTGCCTTAGAGTATTAAAATATGAGCAGTACCCTCTTCATGTACAGGATTGGAAATAAGTGCTGTCAAAAGCATGGATGGTCACATTTCTGTCTGGGAACAGTTCTCACTAACGGGTGCCCCAGAGGGCAGGCGTCTGAGCTCAGCAACCTTCCTGTAACATCGCAACCGCTGGGTGAGTTAGATCACTGTGATCTCACTGACAGCTTTTAAGATGGCTTTATAACCTGTCACTGTGCAGAGTTAAAGAAGGAAATTAACCAGAAAGGGAATTACATGTAGCCATTCTAGAGCAACACTTCTTCTGAGAAGTGAACCTGACTTTATAAAAAGCCCAGTGACATTTCAGGTCTAGGAAAAAAACTGCTCGCCAATGCAAGTATTAGTGCATTGTTAGAGAGGGTTGGTGTTTCTGAGGGATAAATATGAAAGATAAATGACTTCAGTCCAGCTAGATAAGCCTGATGAGGTGCAGATATTCTCAGAGATGCCTTTTTCTGTTACATACCTCTGCTGGAGTAAAGGAACTACTCTTGAAATGAAATAAATTCATGGAAAAGGAAACTGGAAGTCCTCACAAGAAACCACATAGTTTGTAGCTGGGGATTTTTTTTTTGGCAATGTATTAAGTTTTAAACTTCTTTATAGCTATTTGTTTGGTTATAGGCAAGTAGATGGTACGATGAAGCGTAATGGAGACACTGGTATAATTTTCTACCTTTTTTTTTGGTATGTGTTTTTATCAGTTTGTTTTCATCTGTGTTGGTTTTTTCCCCCTGTTTATATGAAATCAATTTTTTTGAGATGCAGGACAGGCTGTTATTTGTTTATTAATTTGATAAGGGTGAAAGCTCTCTGAATCTTTGGGGTCTGTCTTTCCAGATATTTCAAGTTTACATGTTCTTTCCAAGGCTAACGTTTGTGTGGTCGCACTGAAACCACCTATGCAGGCTGTGGCTGAGGTGTGCCTCTCTGGGGAGATGGGGACCTTGTCTGTTCCTCTCGGCTTGGTGTCGGGATCCAGCAGTCCTTGCCAAGAAACCGGTCCGATACTTTGAAGACTTCTCAAAATGTGAGACAAGAGTCTCTCTGACCAATTGCTGTGTCATCTGTGACGCTCTCTGCATAATATGGGTCTGCCTGTTGTGCCTTAGCTAGTGATGGATTCAATCATCAGACAGAAATTCCTGGCATCCATCATCAGACAGAAATTCCTGGCAAAACTCCTCTGTTTCCAGAACAGAAGAACATAAACCAGGGTGAATTAAGAAATATCTCTGTCTGAGACTTTCTCTTCCCCCTTCCAGTCACAGGCATTTCCCAGAGCAACCTGCCTCTGTGCTTCTATGTGCTTTTAGTCTGCTCAAAACTCAGGAGGAGAAACAGCCCGAAGTATTCTGTGTCAAAGCTAAGGTATCTACGACGCAACCCTTCCATCTGGCACACACTAATTGTTTCTGAAAAATGCAATAATATTGCCAGACCACTAATGAACCTTATTGTAGTGCTAATATATTAGGTAGATCCAACAATTTACCAAGATGAAATCTTTCAAACTTTTCTTATAACTCACACTTCAATAGTTTCTTTGGGAAAGTATTAACCTCTCTTGACAGCTACTGCTTTCTCGTATGTCATAAATTTACCTGTTTTGGTATAAACACTTAATTTGGGGAAAAGATATTATAAAGTTATTGTGGGTATAGGATTAAATAGGGAGGGACAGAGTGAATTTATGTATTAGATGAGGTATAGATAACTTACGTGATTATTGTATCCTTAAGTCAGTTACGGATAAAAAATTGTCTTGTTGAAAGATAAGCAAAGATGCAGCCTGCAAAAAGGAGGCATTTCTGTGTAGAACAGCTAGCAGGCTAATTTTACATGAAGAAATAAAATATATGATATGTCAGATTCATAATAGCTTATTCATACTGAGGAAGAAAATAAAAAATTACTATGTGTTAAATCCTCAAAAGTCAGGGAACGCTACTTTTAAGTCTTCACGTTACCTCTGTTTTCTTTTGAGAGTATGATTGCAATTTTTGTTTCCCCTTTGGTGAAAAAAGAACAAAAAAATTAGCAGTTTATTTCAAGAATCTCAAAGCTCTTTCTGGAGCAGCCTGCTCTGAGAAACTTCCATGCTTTATTTCAGGAGCTGTTCTTTTACAACCGATGTTTTGCCTCCGACCAGCGGTACGGAGCAGCACCGACTGGTGGTACAAAGTTTCAGGCCCAGGGCCTCGCTCCTCTCCATCATAGAAACAGTTCTGTGGGCCTTCCCCTTTTTTAAGCTTCACTAGACTTCCCTCCTGAGAAAAACTGTTTCTCAGAGTGCAATTTCCCTGACACATACTTCCCAAAAGTAGCAAATTCCCTTTTTAAATGTATTCGGGATTTTTTTTAAAGTATTGCCATGTGATGACCCAAGACCTGCTTTTAATGACATTCGTCTTCTGTAAAAGGTGTTTCCGTATCACTCTTCAGCTTTCTTCCTCCTACTGTTTTAGCTGTTAGAGCCATGAAAAAAATCTCTTTTTAAAAAGTAAGGTAGCCTTTCTAAACTTCCTTTGCTCTTGTAATAGATTTAACTATTTCTGCCTAATAGTTCAAAACTTATTTGATTCAGTAAATGGAGAAAATCGGAAACTTTGACTACAATTATGCAAACATAATGCTGTAAGGGTTGTTCCTGCTCCTGCCATGATAGACTGTGCTGACAAGTGAAAATGTGAGGAGTTAATGCTTCCGGAATGCATGATAATGGGAATTCATGGTACTGTCCTCTTTTTTCCCTTCTCTGTTCTCAGTCTTCGTTTTTCCTGGTGGTGATAATTCCTCTCACTTTCTCAAAAGCATTGAAGATACCTTATCTCCCATGTTCTTCTATCTCTGTCTGGCAAAGTATGTTTATATTAATTTGTATATGTGGACTTTTGCAGCGGAGGCTTGCTACACTCAGGTTCCAGTACTGGAGGACACTGCTCTCGGAGGCGAATGCAGCAGAGTTATTAAGCAGCCCAAAAGCAGGGACTGCGCCTCGCTGGGCTGTGAGGTTAATGATTTAAATGTGGCCAGTCTTTCCTCTTGTATCTTTCCTGTTGCCAAACCCTGAGCAGGCTCGAGTACTGCCTCCGTGCCAAGCTGTCGTGAGAAACATTTTGGATGAATTAGCATATCAGTCCTACAACATACACCAGCAGCTTGGCACTGATCATCCCCATGAGACTTGCAAGCTGGTGGCCAGTGTGATGAAGAACATGTGCCGCCCTGAGCTGCTCGGGAAGCTGGGAAGGGATCCTGTCACAGGAAAACCCGAATTTCAGCTTGTGTAAATTGGCACAACTCTGGCTGCTTTGCCCATTGGTCTTGGACAGATATCAGCCAATTCTGGCAAGATGTGTTCAAGATGACCCATTTCTGAGGAGCATCTCTGGCAATGTAAACCGCTGTCGTATTTAGTCTTGCAACCGTTTTTAGTAATTCGTGCACGTTTTCTGGACATGAAAGGCTGCGTACGTGCTGTCAGTATGCTGGGGATTTATCTGGAAGCTGTAGGTTCCCTGCTTATCACCCTGAATGAAGTGAAGGTGTCATACCTACGTAAATAGAATCTATGCACTGATCCAATTATTGTATTTTTAGAGTTGTAAATATCCAGGTCACCTAAGTAAGGCAGTAACTAATACTAGGTATTTTAACTGACTGTTGGTTTTTTTAATCTCTTACCCAGCAACTGTACATTGTTTTCAGATAAGATTTTTATGTACTTTAAGAAGTATACCATTGCTTAAATGTAATCAAAAAAGTTGGACATTTTTCCTACCACAATATTCCATAGCCACAGATCTGCCGAAACAGTGTACTGGGCTGTGAACTCTTCTAATGAGGAAAGACTAAAACTTTATTTAACTAATTAACAGTCTCACTAGCAATAGCAACATTTAATATGCCGTGATATTACTCCACACAGACCCAACTTCTGTTTTCAAGAATCTGTTATATTTTGACCATCTGATCATTGTACCACAATCAACGCTTTTTATTTTTATGGCATTTCTTTTTATGTCTAGTAAGTTTGTTCGATGCAACATAGGTATTTTCATTCTTACTTGAAAGGATGAATGAAAATGCAACTGGGGGCAAAATGTTTTCAGGGGTATCCTTTCAATTACCTCTTTTTAAAAACACATGTCCAAGCAGGATAGAGGTGCTGAAATTAAAGGTCGATATTCTTTGTGCCTATAGTCAGATTTATCTGTTTGGAATTCAATATGAATATGAAACACAAAGAAATATTGTTGACTGCAACTTTTTTCCCAAGTTAAACAACTTCAAATATGCTCTGAACGCATAATGCCCTTAAAATTTCTAAGGATGAGCATTATATATGTATACCTACAACCAGTTTTAAGGGGAACAAGTTTAGATAATATACACCTGAAAAAATGTGAGGGCACTGTGGAAAAGAAATCTTTCAGTGAAGGACAGAATAATAATAAGAAGCAGTTCTAGCAGTCAGCTGCTATTGGGACCATACAAGCAAGTGCTGCACATCTGTTAAACAGAACAAGAAACCTATTTTCTGGGGAAATAATTTCAACTAAAAGCAAACCCAGGAGTGCTTGCAAAACTCACTATTATTGATTTATTTTCGTTAGCTGTTTTCAAAAGTTTGAAAAGTTAGAGAAGGAAGGGATATTGCCTCAAGGATTTGACTACTACTGGGACTTTGGGGACGGGTGAAGTCCCCTCAGCCTATGTGACGCCTGTAAGGCATGCCAAACACTTGCTGTTTTCATTAAGTTGCTGCTGGTGGTAAAGCGGGAGCGATTATCTCTTGAGACAAATGTTATGTAGATGTCTGCTCTCTAATTTATTCTGAGCTGCCTTTTCTTAGTAAAAATAATAATTTGAAGTTTGGAAGGAAAGTTGTTATGGGAATAAAAAGACTTCGCACTTAAAACCCAAGTTTTCCCAGTTTCCTGGCAGAAATGGCATCTGCACATATACAAATGCTGAGGTTAGAAGCTCAATGAGTTTGCTGTGCATCTATTGACAAATGCACAGAAACTCTTCCTCTTTTTTCTCATCTGCCAGTGCTGACTGAAACATTGCTGATTGTAATTGCAAGGCTCCTTGAATTCCTGTTGAATTTATTGCTAGCCTGATCCTTCCCATACCTTCTGCTCTGTAAGAATCCTCATTGTTTGGACCTGGCAGCGATCATCCATGCATTTGTCACCTCCAGTTGCATTACTGGATCTCTATAGGAAAATGGTGCCAGTTGTCCACTGATACCAAACAAAACCGGCTGACTCTTTCAACACTCGGTCT
>NW_008824233.1:3004862-3010965 GCF_000699105.1 Pygoscelis adeliae | reverse complement strand
AGTCCTGCATTATGTCCTGGCCAGCTTCCAATGCCAGTTAAACATCTTGGTCCTAACCTTTAACAAAATTATTATCCTGAGGCCAAGCTAACTCGAATAAAAACAAATTTAAGCTACGAACCTTCTCAATGTCTGTGCCTTGAAAGGTGCAGGCTACAAACCCCGTAAGTGAAGGATGTGAGGGTATAATTTCACAAGGTAATGGCATCAGCCAAGAAGGCAGGTTCCTGTCTAGTGATTTAAATCTCTGTGCTTTGGCTCACCGTCTAGCAGGTGATGGGTTATTTCTGAAGCGCATCATTTCAGTGGTAGGGTTTACACTGTGAATCCACAAGCCATTGCGTTGGTTCAAATGGGAGGATGGTAAACTGTGCAAGCAGGGCATGGGAGGCAAAATCAAGAACTTCTTATGCCAGGTTTGCCACCAAAGCAATTGCTTCCTGAATTACACCCTGAAAGTTGAAAACAAAGTTGTCTTGAATTGCTTGTCAACAAATGTTGCCAAATCTTTCTGACACATAAAATGGAAATGCTGTGGGATTGTTTTTAAGCTTGAGTGCCTGCCAAGTCTTCTCGTCTCTCCAAAACCCCCAATTACAGGATGGTAACTTAGGCAGAGTTTTGAGAAGCATTGGAAACTTGTGCATAAATTTGCTACCCCTGCTGTTTTTACCCAAAATGGTGGCTGAATATTCTTGGGTTGGCTTCAAAGATAAGCCAATGTTGCAATGGTTACATAGCACTTGAGAGTAGGGTCTGTACCTGGAGCACACCCACGTGAGTTTCATCTTACAGTTTCACTGTGAAAAACTGGATGTTCTTTCTAAGTGTTATTTTTTTCCTTTAACAAATTCACCATGAACCTATGAAACAAATTGGATGACATTTCCAAGGCTGGAAAATTTTGTTAAAATTGATCAGTCCTATCACTATGTGTTACCTACCGCCCTATGTAAAAACTTGAAGTGAGAATGAAATCAGTCTGGTAATAAAAATTAGTAATGAACTGTAATAAAAAGGTAGCGTATACTGAAATTTTCCAAATCTCAGTCTTGGGAAGAATATTCACTGTTAGATAGCTGTAGTTGCTCAAACTATTTACTGAAAATATACTAGCCGTAAGTACAGGTTGTGTACCATGGGCAATTATACAAGATCATAATCATTATTTCTGGAATAACAAACAAGATGACTGAAATAACTTTGCTAATTTAGGAAAAAGCTGCTATCACAGCTATTTGAATCAAACCATATTCTTCGAGCTGCAATTTTTGGCACATAGAAATCAGTGAAAAGTCCCAGTTACATAATCTAGGTTGACCAAACAAAATCACAGTTCGGCACATAGTTATGTGGGTTTGCTAAAAGGAAACTAGAGAATTATTTTCCCAGGGCAGGCCTGGTGTATAAGGTTAACACGAGAAAAAATAAAGCTGATTTGGTCCTCTTACCATTTATTTTCCAGTATTTTTTTGAACAAGAGTCCCACGTAAATGTCATTTGAGTCAAAGTTACTAAGTATGCATTTATTCAATATAATGAAAATTGTATTGTCACAAAGCTCAGTTTTATCAGTAAATGATGGCATTTGTATTTACCACATGGTTTTATGATAGACTTTAAAGTTTGAAGATATTTACTGTAGTCCCAATGTTAAGTAGTTTAATAAGGGCCAAGAGATGAATGGTGGCAAGGAATTTCCTTTACCTAGCTGTACAACATGGACCTGTTTTCCAAGGTGAATTATCTTGTTTCACAATAGAGAGAAGAACCCAATGGCTCTTGTTGCAACTTTGAATTCAGGCTCAGCCAAAAGAAGCATTCATTGAAAATGTTTTAAACATAAAGTGTTACAGGTTTTTTGAAGCATATAGTAAATTCAACACATGGAAAAGGCACGTGTGGAATGGATCTATCTAAGAAAAAAATCTTAAGGGATGTGGTATGAAGTAATTCCCGCATGCCAGCTAACTGGAGCAGGTTTTTGATACTAGTGCACTCAGCCTGTGACAACATCAAGGAGTCTATTTTTTCAGAGGTATTTGCCTTGTCTACCATCACAATATTACAGTTTTAATTACCTCGTAGTGTTTCTTAGGAACTCATTCAAGTTTCAGGTATCCTTTCCTCTGGTGGCACTGCCAGTACTAACTGCCCATGCATTACACCAGCACTCACACGGGGCAGCCCATGCAACAAGGAAGGCTCAGCTTGTGCTCTGTGGACTACCTATGAGAGGTCTGGAAAAAGGCAATGGAAAAATAATTGCTCTTCAGCTACTTAGATATGCCAGATTCCCAAAGGACTACAGTTCTTTTGGAAAATGTTTAGGGCTTTCTCATTCCCAGAGGGTTGAAAGCTGCACTGTGGTCAGTAGAAAGCAAAACTTTTGTGATTTAAGTGACAGGAAGAAAAGGACAAAAAGGGATACCCAGCCAACCTACCACTTGCTGTCTGACATGCTGTTTATTTATGTTTTATACCTCACCTAAATGAGTCATGGCTTTAAATAAGAACAGAACAGAACTGACAAATGACAGATGTGAGGTTCTCTCCAGAGTGATCTTTCCTGCAAATAGCCAAGAAAACAATGGCTGAGGGAGAAGCTGATAGCTCTTTCCAAACACCCTAAGGACACTTGAGAAGGCGAGCAGGTAGCTTAATCTGGGAAACTAATGTGGACCAGGAGCAGGTGAAACAGGGACCACTTTCTCCTGGAACACTTCTTAGGTACCCGGTTGCCCTGGGTGTTTCAGGCTTTCAGCTCGTGTCCATAACAATGTTTCCAGTGAACCATATTAAAAGGGAAAAGAGTTCCAGTCAAGGGCTCTGTGAGATCTTGAGACATAGCAAGAAAAAAATACAAGTTAGTTAAAACTTTTCTGCAGTGCTCTTCTGTAGCAGTACACCTGATAAAGAAGGGTAATCTCTGGAGTTAGCAGAGTTTTGTAAAGCTAAGAAAAGATGGCTATGCCCTTCTCAAATGAAATCTCAAAATCTGATATTTTGTTCTCTGAATGTCTCTAATGTTATCAAACACTAAATGCTAAGTGTCTGATTGTCATGGTACGTACTTTGTCTCTCAACTAAAAAAAATATAATAAGGTCTTCTGGAAAATAAATTTTTTGTTTTTGCATGGAAATGATAAGAAAAGGTCCTTTGCCTTTGGCAAAGGCAAAAAGATAAGAATAAATAATGAGGACTGATATAAACCGGTGTGATTTAAAGCAGCAGGCAAGCAATCACATTTTAATAACCGAATTTACTTTCCTTTTGCATTCATACTTAATTGTTTGGCAAAGAAAGGCTGACCTGCACTGAATGATAACTGTCATGGTAAGCTGATGTGCAGTGAAGTTTAGGTCTTTAGGATCAATTCAATACGGTTCATTTTGACAGCTATCAAAAAACTCCATTACCAATTCCTCAGTCAGTGACTTTCCTCATTCAGTGGTTTTTCCTTCTTCACAATGTTGGTGCTAAATATGCAATTCTAAAAATTCTAAGTTATGTTTAAAAAATGTAATTATTTCAAATGTAATTTTAGGTAGAAAATGTATTAAGGAAAAATTATTTAAGTTGCAGATTTTTTTTTTCAAAAACAATGACTTACATTCTTCCTGATAAGCAGAAACCAATGCAGGTTAAAAAAGTATTTTCTTTTTCAGTTGTGCACTGAAATAGCTGTCATTAACTCGAAGATATCGAAGACAGAGTAATTAGGAAATGATATTTTCATCCTGAATGCAGGCAAAGGTCAGCTGTATCATATAAAATCAGTGACAATTGAAAATGGTACTTCCATGTCCAGTAACCACTTTCTGCTCCCTCTCTCCTGTATCCCATGTTCCTCCATCCCTCCCTGTCCCACCAGCACAAGGTAAGGCAGGTTTCTGCTGTCTGTGAACATAACTCGTAAATGGGTCCTCCGGCAGAGGACTTGCACTCCGCCCGGGCCTTGGGCTGTGCACCAGACAGCAAGTCAGCTGGAGCCTGCACTAGAGAAAAGATTACTGCAGGCACCCTGCTTTTCCTTCGGTCTTCCTCGGGCCTCAGTTTGTCTGGTTAATATATCTTACTGGTCTGTTTTCCACTAGCAGATCAGAAGGCATTTTCACAGCAATGGCACCACCACAGACGTCATACACCATAGAGCTGTTTCCCTGTTTGGCATGCCAGGGTCTCAGGCTGAAGCGGCAGCTGATGTCAGGTAGGCTGGGCAGCGACATGGAAGGGACACCTCCCAGCTGAACATAGTTGTGTCTTAAGGCTTTTTTTTTGCATTTAGTGACTCATAGGAAGCGGAAAACTTTTTATAATTCTGGGTTGGGTTGATTTTTACTTTTCTGTGGATAAAAGTCATGGGACAGCAGTTTCCAAAGCTTGTCAAGTCTTGTCAGCCTGGAACCTGGAGTTAACAATGAGTGAAAACCTGAACAAGCAGGATTTGGCAGCTTGCCGGAGTTGTGAATGAGAAGGCCTGATGTTTACTAATGACCATCTCTATTTTCTGATCTGGGTCGAGTTATTAACTGAGGCATTTAATATTTCAACACAATGGACTTAACGATAACCTAGAAAACTAAACACTGTTTGTCTTCTCAGAATTGTGGTTTTAATATTTTATGCAATTGTCAGCTTGAAAATAGAAAATATAACCAGGCAAATTCTTCAGCAAATGGGCAAGCTATATAAACAATGTAACTGCAGTCGGGTGTTGCAGTACTCACAAATACAGGCAAATGACCAACACACCTGTTGACTCAGATGATAGAGTAAATCTGAAGATATAGGAGCACAGGACTAGAAGCAAATGAGACTTAATGATCTTGATATTGCAGCGTGTCTGCGATATTCTATCTGTAACATCATGCAATCCCTTCAGAAACTAATCTGTCTCTGCTTTTGAAGGTTTTGCATCCTCTGCTCTTGTTGGAAAGCTGTTCAGGAACCTCACTCTGAGAAAGTTTTGTAAGAAGCAGAGGATGGCCATAGTGCATGAGATGATTGAAAATCCATCCAGTTTATTAGGCGTATCTGAGAGTGGCTTAGGCGAGCGTGTTAACGTGGGGCAAGTATAGTTTTCCACTGCAGCAGTAAACACATCAGGTAGTAAATTTATGCATTGTCAAATTTTTCTTTCCTTATTGCTCTGGTCACTTTTGGAACCCACATAACTATGTTATGTGGAGGAAGATCTCTTTGCTTTTTTGAACCTGATAACTGCTAGTTTCACTTTGTGTCCTGTTTTTCATTTTGTTTAGTGTTTGCTTCATTTGTTTTTTTTAAGAAACGACTATGCTCACTTCACCAGCTTCTGTCACTCAGCATTCTTCTTGTAGACTTCTATTCTCTCTCCCCTTTAATCATGCCTTTCCGAGCTGAAGAGTTTTGGATGTGAGAAAACTTGGCACCATTAGTCATCCTTCTCTGCACCTTTTCCAGTTTGGCGTGATTGTTTTTGAACAGAGGAATCAGAACTGCATCCTGTGTTCAACATATTGGCATAGCATAGGCTGATGCAGTGGCAAGATTTTGTAAAAATGTTGACTTTTCCTGATTCTTAAACTAAAATTATTCCTGACATCTGTTTTTGGCCCAGCTGAGTTTTCCAGCTTAAATAGCTTTTCTTGTTCTCCACTGTTTATGTTCTTTAGGTGTTTGAAAAGAGCAAACAGTTTCTCTCTGCAGTTATTTCAAGCCCTTTCTGGGACGAGGTTACACTGAGTTGCTGCTGGGCTACGGAAGACTTGTTCCTATGAGTTGTCCTATGCAAAAGATCCAGTTGTTTCTAAACAGTGGGGCTGGAGGACTGCCCAGTGCATCTGCACAGCGTGGTTGCTTGGAGACACCAAAGTTGCCGGCACAAGGCTCCTTTGGAAAGGCTCTTCTAGTGCTTGCTTTGCTATCAGCTTGTTAAGAGACACACAGACCTGTCATTGCACTGCACAGGCTGATATAAGGAACACGTGGGCTTGCCTGTCCTCTGCCAAACCCTTGTATCTGAGGGATGAGGTATTTGGGTGTGGGACTAGCAGTTTTCCCCAGGGCTCATCTGCTATGACCTAGCAGCTCACAAAAGGCAGAGCAGCACTCCTCCCT
>NW_008824233.1:2990830-3004850 GCF_000699105.1 Pygoscelis adeliae | reverse complement strand
TCTTTCCCTGCCTCTTTCCTCCCCTTCTCTCCATCTTGTCCAGACCTTCTTTCTGGCATGATCCAGCCTGGCCTGGTATCCTCAGCACAGCTACGCAGGGCAAGACATTTCACTGCGTGGTGGTGGGAAAACGAGAAGCTGTTTAGATGCAAACTCTCTTCCCCTGTGGCCCCATGTCAAGGTGCACATGTCATCTAGTGGCACGCACTTTATCTTAGGCAAGAGCTGATGGGAAGAAAAGAAAACCTATGCAATGGATTTCCCATGGCGTGGGGGAGTTGTAGTCTAGTGGAAAAAACACCAGCCTAATGCCCAAGTTCCATGTCTGGTTTTGTTTACGGAATAACCTTTAGCAAATCATATCTCTTTGTACCTCAGCTTCCCCCTCAATAACATTTTACTGCTCTTCGTTGTCAAGTATTTGAATGTCAATTGGTGACAGAGTCTGTGGGCCGTGCCATATTGCATTCCAGAGGCATCACAAGCACTCGCACGGGGGACGTGCCTGCTATTAACTGCTGTTGTTATTCTGTCCTTTCTAACATAAAGAAGGATTCCTTATTAAAACCAGTCTTTGTTCACCGATGTGCTGGTTTTAGCTGGGATAGAGTTAATTTTCTTCATCGTAGCTAGTACAGGGCTATGTTTTGGATTGGTGCTGGAAACAGTGTTGATAACACAAGGATGTTTTAGTTAGTGCTGAGCAGTGCTGACACACAGTCAAGGCCTTTTCTGCTCCTCACCCCACCCCACCAGCGAGCAGGCTGGGGGGGCACAAGAAGCTGGGAGGGGACACAGCCGGGACAGCTGACCCCAACTGACCCAAGGGATATCCCACACCATATGGCGTCATGCTCAGCGTATAAAGCTGGGGGAAGAAGGAGGAAGGGGGGGACGTTTGGAGTGATGGCGTTTGTCTTCCCAAGTCACCGTTCCGCGTGATGGAGCCCTGCTTTCCTGGAGATGGCTGAACACCTGCCTGCCCATGGGAAGGAGGGAATGAATTCCTTGTTTTCCTTTGCTTGCACACACGGCTTTTGCTTTCCCTATTAAACTGTCTTTATCTCAACCCACGAGTTTTCTCACTTTTACCCTTCCGATTCTCTCCCCCCCCCCCTCCGGGGGGGAGTGAGCGAGTGGCTGTGTGGGGCTTAGTCGCCAGCTGGGGTCAAACCACAACACCGATGTTACATCTGGGACTGCAGCCAGTGCTTTGTTCTGGGTATGGGAGAAATGGAAAGCCTCAAACCTTAGGGAAACTTTTCTAGGGATTTAACTGAGGAGAAGAAGTTATACACTTGCCTCATCTGTGGCCCCAATACCTTCAGAACTGTGGGGAAGATTTCAAGGGAGCTCTGTGACACTCGTCTCCCAGCATCATGCTACAGGATCCTCTTAGGTAGCTTTGAGCAAACTTAGGCTGAAAACCAGCTCTGCCAGGGAAGCGGTGGAGCTGCGTTTGAGCTAAATAGCAAGAGGTCATATTAGGTTAGTCTTGGCACTACATTAACCTGAATATGTGTCTTTTGGGTGGTAGCTGGCTTGCTTGTGGCTGGCTCCCAGCATGCACAGAGCTTGCTTGTGTCTCCCCGCAATGGGCAGACAGTTTGACCAAACTGTTCAAATTCAGTTTGATGATCTTCAGGCTCGATAACAAGATGTTAGGCTTCTTCTGGACTGGATGTGACTTGGAATCTGAATTTGCCATCCCTCAACTGGAGACCCCTGTGAATGGTACCCCCAAGCCCCTGTGTGTACCTGGCCTTGCCTGTGGTGCCTGACTGCACCTCTGCTCAGCGGCATGCTTGGCTGCATCCTTGTGGCCACGGGTCCTGCGGTGCCTTGAGCTTGCGGCACTGCCGTGCTCCTAGGGGCTTGCTAACCTCTAGCTGATGGCGATGGATAGGATTGCTACTGGCACTGTGAAATATGGGGTGGTTGGGCTCTTGTCCCTGTATGGAGGTGGTGTGTCAAAGATAGAAATGGTGTTGCCAGCCAGTGTCCTTTCTCTTTTTTCCCCTCCACTCTCTTCTGAAGTTGAGAAGAGTGGCTGAAATCCCCCAGTGGGACTAAGATATATGTTGGGGTAACACAAGTCAGACTACTCCATGTGCCTTCTGTCCATGCTCCAAGCCATTGCTGGGTAAATTAGTCCAATCTGAAAGTCATAAAGCTGGATTTGTGTACATGGATCTTAAGTAGCCCCCAAAAGATAATTAGAATTTCTTTTCAGCCACAAGAAAGGACGCGGTTCCCCACCTATGGTCCAGTGTGTTTATCTTGATTAAAATGGATTGATGCGTGGTCAAACAGGCTCTCATTTTTGTTGCATGCTCGCAAATACTGATTAGAGATTTAATTTGCTTGACTGTGTGTATGAAAATGCAGAAACATTTAGAGAGAAAAATTAACATCATGCGTTTTCCTGGGGTCCAGTTCATGGGCATGCAGAACTATCTTTCTGTTTATCTTCCTTCTCCGCTCTGTCCTGGGGAATATGCAGGGTCAAACACAAGCTTGTCCAAGGCTGTTAAACAAATACAGCTTTTCTAGAAAACTCTTTGCACTACTAGGGAGAGGTGGATGATGTGCTTAATATGCAAGTGATTTAATGATTTGGGAAACCTCTTAACTTGTGTTCAGGCACAAGACTTTCTGATTTACTGGATTTTTTGGCAAAATGTCTTCGCTTATTTCAACTAAATCCTTCATTTACCAAATAAAGGACTGGAACCGTGCATGGAGCCATGGTAAAAACACTCCTTGAAAAATGCAAAGTTCTCTGCCATTGATTCCTTAATAGGCCGAATATTTTCTGGCTTTTTTTTTTATATAAAATGATCTAAATAATATAAAAAGTTCATGGTGGGCAGTGTACAATATAATGACAGCTGTGAAAAATGGCAAAGATTTGGTTCATAGCTTTATTTTTCTTGTCTCCATTACATTCAGGAGAAAACTACTTAGATTCATTTCACGGTGTTTACTTTGTAAACCACTCACACTCATACAAAACAAAGACCACAGCGGCCCTGTGGTCTTTTCACATTACATTTCTGTAATGTGAAAAATTAATTGTGCCCAAAATGCACGTTATTTCATTGTCTAGCAATGACATGTATGTGCTGACATTACGTGCTGTGACATTTGATTCATGGAGATACATTAACTGAAAGTAAATGAGCCAACCTGTCACAGAAGTGATCATCATCATCTTTAGCCAGGTCGAAAACAACTCCCAAACCCTTAAAAAGCACAAAATTCAATTGCTTCTGTATACTGTTGATCCTGGCATTTTCAATATGCATTCAGTTAATGCCCTAAAACAATTTATTCATAAGGATTATACCCTGGAATCTGCCTGTACCTTGAAATCTGTGTTTTTGCAGATATATCTCCTTCTGTAAATTTTATTTTTGGGGACGGCAGGTGGTAACATGAATAAAAGCAGCAGAAGTGTGCTAGCATGAGCCTCTTGCTGCTTAGCACATTGTGCTACCCTTTCTAGCTGGAGTTATGCAAAACATTAAAAAGGAAGAGTAATTATTTCATACTAATTGAAAGAAAGAAATGACTCATTCAGAGCAAGCTGATCTAATTTAGAATAATACGGGTTATGTGAAATTAATCACACCTAACTAAATCATGGTGCAATAACATCTTAGCAGAGTCACCAGTCACAACGCTATTAAAGAACGCTTAAAAGGTACACAGGTTACAGCCAAAGAGCCTGATTATCATTCACATGAGCCCCACATTGCCTGTGCCTGGCCATATTAAGGGGCCTGTGATTTATCCCTACTTGAATACTGTGTGGATTGTTTAAAGTAGAGTGGTGTACAGGGGACTTCATAAACTGATTTTTTTTCTCCTTTCTGAAATATTGTGATCATCTTTAAATTAGAAAACTGCTGCCAATCAGACCAAACATCTAGGGGATGGAACGTGGTTTGATGTAGTAAAACCTTCTGGAGTTTAGAGGGACCGATCCAGCTGCTATTCAAATCATGGCAAAGTAGCAAACACCCAGATCAAAAAGGGTAGGATTAGCCATTTCCTGAGATTTTTATACGTGGTGGTGTACACTGCCTTTCACTAAGACTAGTATTTGTTAAGTCATCAGATGGTTTTTGGAAATCTAGTCCATGGCTTTCATAGAAGTGTGATTGTTTTAATTACCTTCTCAGAGAAAGGGCAGATTAATCACAGTAGGAAGACTCTTATATGAAAAAAAGCCTGAAAGTCTAATTCTAATTTTGTCAAAAAGGGTAAGAAATATTTTATCTCCAGGTTGGCAGTCTTCATCTCACTCTGTGGATTTGCTCTGAAAGCTCTTTTGTGGAAGGGAACTATGGGGCCAAGCAATACTAACAAATTTTGTTAATGCTTTTATGTTGATGTCCCCTAGTTATTTCTCTTGCAGTCTATCTTTCCAAGGTTATTTATTCTATTAATCAGCTTTTTTCCCAAGCAATTTATCAGCATCGCTGTCTTGCATTTGAAGTGGTTATTTTTTCCTTTGTAAATCCTTTGTGACTTGTAAAAGGATTTTTAAAGGGTTGCAAATGCTAATCTTATATAGAAAAATTCATCAAAGAGAAGTGAATATGGCATCTTCTGTTTAACTGTTACTGTTGGCATTTGGTCCAACAGGAGTTATGATTTTTAAGTGTTTTTGCAAGACGAGGGTTAAAAGGGAGTCGTTCAATTGCTTTGCTCCAGAGTATGGAATATCCCACCTTTAAAGCTTGTAAAATGTCAGAACATACGTGAACTATTTTGTCCAGTATCTTTTCAGAAAGCAAAAGCCATTCTACAAGATGCAGCAGCTATGAAGCATGAAATCTACTGTCCTAAAGCAAAATACAGATCATTGCAGTGACCTATGACAAGTATACTGTGCTGAACTCCTTAAAATTGTTGCCTACCCGTGGATGGGCATGGGTGGCATGTTTCCTACAGTCCACTGTCAGTGTGGCACGGCATTTGGTAACTATTCCCAGTATCAGAGTACAAAAGGCAGAATAATCTGCCAATTATTGAACGTGCTGCAGATCTCAAGCTCTTTGGTGAGCTGGGTGTATGTGCTGCAGCATGGCTTCTGAGCTTCTAAGTGAGAAGTAATGGAAATGTTATCTTGCATCTGAGGTGCCTTATCATCCATTGAGTCCTCCCATATCCAGAATGGGACAGACTCTCTTCCCACTCTGGAAATTATTGAATTATGGGGAGTAGAGTCTTGTTCCACTCTCTTCCAGATGAAACAATGGAAACATTTCTGTTTGCAATTGGCTGTCGCCAAATGATTTCCCCGGAGAGGGCAGATTCATTGGAGGGGCTACTTACGGATGGCAATTTCCAGCATTTGTTTCCTGGTGTCCAGTATGAGATGTAGGCTGAGCTCTGTGAACTGTGTTTAGTATTGCTTCCATCAGCTCTGCCGATACTTAACAGGAGCAGGGTGAAGCACTGAGGGAGAGAAAATACATGTGTTAGTATTTTTTCCTTGCCCATTGCTGGTGGTAGAGTTTCTGCTGCAAAGGAGGACTGATATGTTACATGGAAAAGAAGGTAGATTTCGAGTCTTAAGTCGGCACTCTCACTGGAGCCGACAGAGGACAGGTCTTCAGTTTTCACCCTGTGCCTCGTCTGAAACGTCCGGTGCCTGGAGTTCATGGTTGCTGCAGTAGCAAAAGAAATAATCAAAGTGTGTAAGGCAGGCTAGAGGGCCACCTTGACCTTTGTTTGGCTTTTTAAAATCATGCCCCTGAGCTCCTCTTTGATAACCTGAGGTGACCCAACAAGAAAGACAATTGCTCTGTATTTTTCAATTTCAGAGGCTGGCACTTGGCCACATGTATCTGGAGCAACCCAAGTAAGATTTCCTCTCAAGCTGGTGTATGTGTATTTTTGAGGACTCAGACCTGTGGAAGACTTCTGACGGACTTCAATTTCTTGCGTAGCTCAAACAGCAGGGAGGCAGGACTGGCATGAAAATGCAAGTATTTGAACTTGAAACGAGGTGGCTGATACCTCTTTTTAATGCAGATGGAGTTAATTTGGAGCGGCCTGCAACTTCCACAGCGTATTCCTATGGGTCTCATAGACTTTCATTAGTGGTGAGGTTAGTCTTGGTTAGATCACAAGCTGACTTGTTTTCCACTGTGAGGTGACTCAAAGTTTTCACCCCCAGACCATTAGCAATTGAGACACAATTGAGCTCTTACAAGCTGAATGCTGTTTGATGCCAGGGACGCTACCAAAACTACAACTGCGTTTTGTAATAATGAGGAGAACAAGAAAAGGCGATGATGAAATACCAACCTTTTTGATGCTTCACTTAACTGACCGAGTGTTGGCTTTGATGTTAAAACTGAGGTCAGTGCCGGTAAGGTTGCCATACCATGACTGATATCGGTGCTTATATTAGCACTGAATCTTCTCAGCATAGCAATTGCCTGTATGATCAACGGGTCATTAGCCCACACTAATTTGTCTGTTAACGGGGTTTTAGAACTTATTATTTTGGGACTGAGTTTGTTTCTCAAAGACGGAGCCAGACAGTGGATCATGAGCCTCATATGCTACTTGTAGTTCTTCACAAAGCACTCGGGCAACTCGAGCTTCTGCGCATCCTATTGGCAGCTGCCTGTTAAGGAAAATTAGTGTACGTGCCTGACCGTTGTGAGGCTGTGGAGGTTGTGCTTGGGATTCTGACTTCAGGCATGGTTTAGAGTTTTCATGAACTCTTTCTCCTTCATGTCTATTATCAAACTGTGTTTATTACCTTTTGTTTTAGAGCTTTTAGTAATCATCTAGTGATACCTGATACAAATGCAAAGCACAAGAAAATGGACGTAGTTTTCAATAAGCTTTTCAAAAGATGACTGGTGAATCAGTAATTTTTCACTTGGCGAGAAGGTAGGTATCTTGCTTACAGAAGTTTAATGAGCTCATTTCACTTTTTAAAGTACATTTTCTAACATAAATTTCTCTTTCAGAAATAATTTAGGGTCATTTATGTAACTGAATACTTGACATATAGAACTGCAGCTTTATATTCTTTAGGAAATAATTTTCCCTGAGGTGTGTTTGATACTTGAAAATGACTGACTGAAATTTTGTCATATAGTCATTATAGGTCAAACAGCTTAAAACTCTACTTGACAA
The DNA here is from genome assembly GCF_000699105.1 of Pygoscelis adeliae. Lineage (NCBI taxonomy): Eukaryota > Metazoa > Chordata > Aves > Sphenisciformes > Spheniscidae > Pygoscelis > Pygoscelis adeliae. Next base: position 2,997,680 of record NW_008824233.1, on the reverse strand, counting down.
CATCACATTAATAATTATAAATAGAAACACTTAAAATTATTGAGAGCATTACAGTATGATAATCCTCATATCAAAGTATTTTAATAATATTCAATACACCAAATCATGACTGTACCTTAAATTTTAAAAGTTAATGACAGTTCTTATAAGCACTTTCTTCCAAAATGGTGCAGCTTCCCCTGTCAATTCCTGTGACGCCATATTCTGCATTTCCCTGGAGAGGCTTAAATCCAAAGATTCCCTCAGTTTTTACCTGGCATCTAGGACTGAATCTGTTGTCTTGCGATAAATGGCTCTTTACTTGAGAAGGAAAAGAGAGAAGATACCGTAGTACAGACATTTAATACCATGTTTTACAAATGACAAGGCTGAATACTAGTATCAAGAGAAAGAAAGAAAGAAAATGAGAATTGGACTATCAGGAAATGAAATTACTTTTATATTTTATTTCTTGAATGAAAGTGTGGAAATTACCCTGTCTGCTCTTCATTCTGGTGCAAGCTGAATAGAGGGCTAACAGCTAAAAGTTGTGCAAAGTAGTAGGTCTTTTATAATTAGATAAGGCTTTGTGTGACAGTCAACCAAAGTCTTAAAAAATAGTACAAAAATGATGACTTAAATTGAAAGAAGAAGCAAGAGGTATTCAAGATTTCTGATATATGTGGGGCTGATAAGACAGCTAGCCGAAAGATTTTAGATGAAAGAAAATATTTACTATTGGAATACTTTCGCTGTAATTGTAAATGAGGTTTACATGAGGTTTAGAAGTGATTTTTGGATACAAGTCATCTGGAAATCATTGAAAGACATGAAAAGGACACGAGGGCTACAAGGAGCAAGGATATTTGCATCATGGTGCTGTCCCCATTGTTTCCTGACATTCATTACAACTGATCTGAGGACAACAGAAATAGATTTGTGGCTGGCCACGGTGAAAAATGTTTGTTGAGGAATTTGTGACTATTTCTAATGAATGGGACTGGGGCAGGGTTTAGACTTGATATTGAATCAGAAGATGAGGAAATTTAATTTCACACTGGGGGAAACTGTGGCAGTTGATAACTGGTGGCAAAAAGTAGCTGGTTTTCTGTGTATGTGAATAAAAGAGAATACCAATTAGAATTGTCACTGGAAAGAGAAAAGATTTAGAGACATGAGGATGGATGAACTGCTACTCAGCACAAGCACATGGAAGGAACTTAAAAACCTAATCAATATATGGCTTAGCATTTTGGCATGTATATGAATGATACTTGCACATATGTACATAATCACTACTTAATTTTTTAGATTAAACCCACTTTTCAAGTAAAAAAAAACCAACAAGTTAAATAGTATATCTATTTTTTATGTTGTGGAGCTGTTGACTCTTTTTTTGCTTCGTTTGCATGACAAGAGAGAATAGGGGAGGAAAGGAGGGAGAGTAGAAGAAAACTTCTTTCCTTTCAGCATTCTGCTTGCTGCAGCTTATTTTTGATTCCACAAGTTCCTCACTAAACATTTCTGGATGACAAACGGCAGGAGAAGTCAAAGTGTCTAAAAGAATAAGTCCTAGTCCAGCACAGACTGTTAGAAAAGTCTTCATCTGTGGTAGGAAGAAAACCCAGGAAGGAGCCCGAGGGAAGCCTGTCAGAAAGTGGGGTAAAAAGTAAATGGATGCAAGTGTCACATGCATTGGGACCTATTAGAAATGTGTTCTTCTGAGGGAAGGGATCAATTTCTCAAGGTGATTTTAAAAGGCTCTTGCTCAATGAACCGATTTCTGTGCCAGCTGTACAATTTGAAGGGCTGGGATACAGTGCAGAGGATAGAAACTGTAAATCAAATAATGTCAAAACAGCCTTAGCAAAAAAGTCTTGGTTTGGGTGAATAAGAACCTGCACTGGGGTGGGTTGCTACTTTTTCCGTAAGACATGAAGTTAGTCTCTGTGTTAATTCTTTAAGATGCACAGGTGTTACAGTTGCATGGTTCCGCGATGAATTGTGGGTGTACCTGCAGTCCTTAGCGGGGTACGCAGGGGAGTTGTGCCAGGCGTGCAGCAGCTGCCTGACCGAGCACCCTGCATTCTGGAGACGCGGGCTGTGCAGCACGCCACTGTGACAAACACTGGTGGATCTATGGTTCCTTTTCAAAGACAGGACTAGTGAGGTCAGGCTTCCCTAGCTTAAACAAAGAGACTCATGCATGTGGTAGCTCTCGTTTAATCACTGTACCAAATATGACTAGCAAGCTGTATGGGGCTGTAAGGTTTGTCTCTCTCACACACCCGTGTATGCACTGGACATTAATATCACTGACAGATGGGGCTGGGTTATAAAACTAAGTGGGGATCACTAAATCTAGAGGTGTGCATGACGTACCATGGGGACGTAAGGCTGCACAAGAATAAAGATTTTCAGCCAGCAGTGTTTATCAGCAGTGTCACACAGTATGAGACAAAACATTTTGGAGTTAGCCCACACACTAGGTCAACCTAATTTATTTTCTGTTAAGATAAATACTCCAACATACTTCACAACTGTGTGCAACTCTCTTTTAGATATTGATGCTTTTCTTAATAAATATTGTTTTGTGGAAGCTGCCTGTCATCACAAGCGATGGAAAGTAAAGCATGCACAAAGATGAAACAATAGCCAGAAATAGGCATACACTGACAAGACCAACCTTGAGCTGTATCCTTAGTTACCAATTAAGATTGTAGTCCAATTAGTGTCAAGTTTTCCCTTATCTAAGAGAATTTACAGTTTGTTTGTCTAAATGTATAAAAGCATGTAAACCTAAAGATGAGGATTTAGCCTCAGTGCTCTCCCCAAACATATGTTCTCAATAAACAACAAATGCTCTAATTAAATTTATGTTTCAAAGGCTGCTTTGACAATTTTAATAGCTACTTTATTTTTGACTTAACCTAAAATTACCTAATGATGGTGGTAAACTGTTCCATTCCTTTGAAGAATGATCCTAAAAGCTGTGGTGCTAATATGGATTAGAGGTGAGTGCATCCCCAACATATATACCAAAGGATCCAGGGCTAATAAGGTTTATTAGTCATTAGTTGCAGTGGCTGTTTAAAAGCTGGTAACATGGGTCTGAAAGGAATTATCTCTTCCAGTTAGTTAGTCTTTTGAAATGTCAAGGGAGTGAAAGAGGAGGAGGAAAGGGATTCTTTCTGTTAGCAGTTTTGCCATCTATTTCTTTTGCCTGAACTAGACAATGTGAGTAGAGATTTGGAAGGGAAAAACGTTTGTTTTAAAATTTCTGTTTTGGGATTACACAATAAGTATTTGCTTTCTCAATGTTCAAAATGTGTGCTGTTCACAGTTTTTACAAACTTCACGCTCAGTTTACAAAACTTTGCAAAACTATGTATGCACATTCTTTGTTGTTGGCTTTTTTTCACAGCAGCCATACACGGATCTTACTGCTTGCTATTAAAAGGGAAACAAACAGAGTGCAGTTATAGCTTCTTTTAGCTTGTAAGAGAAAAGGTTACCACCTGTGCACAAACTGACTGGCAGTATTTTTCAGTCTGCAGAAAATTCACTGTCCTTTTTGAATGAGAAGAAAGTGTCATACTGATGAATCATCTAGGCAAAAAAAAATTAGCATATGGTGGCATGAAGAAATGAGTGTTTTTGACAGAGTGCAATCTGGTACAACTCATATTTCACCACTTTTCATGCTTATCAGTCTGTAGGTTTGTGACAAAAGAATATATAATTTCTTTGAAGTCAAAGTAAAATTACTGGCAAACCCAAGACTTGATCTGTGTTCAAGTTGCAAGGTTGTTTCACTGGCATTCTAGATGCAGAAGTAAAATATTTCTAGCCATTTCATTAGTAGGAGGCTTAATTTTTTCAGTTAAGAATAACAAAAAAAGCACTGTTTCTGTATAGTCAATTATTTGTTAGAATATTTTGGTTTTTTCAAACCCTGCTTTATGTTTGTAAACACATCGCTTTCACAAATAATCAGAGGAACAGAGACGTGCCTTGTAATTTATTTTTATCTATAAAGGTGTGTACAGGCTAATAATAGTCTTATTTTACAGCACACAGCTTCTCAAATTTAGAGCAGAGATTAATTTGTTAAGTATTACAAGGATTATGTAACGGCATGACCTATGTCCCATTGACATAAATATCAAAACTCCACAGACTTCAATGGAAACAGAAGTGGATTTGGAGGTCGATGATAAAAGATATGGAAAATCATCATTAAAAACTGAAAAAAAAGTCATGCAGGAGAATACAAGATATGTGTGTATATATACATTGGCAAGCGAGGCAGCAGTGAAGTTGCTCAAGACTACAAAGTAAGAAAGTAAATTACAAAGAAACCCGTTTGTTTCAGAAGGCTGTTTTATACCTCTCCTGATAAGAACCAAGGCAGGACTGCCTTCTTACACATGCACACCCTCTCCTTCCAGTTCTAGAGAAAACATGTTTAAATGACGGGTCATTTTACTGAAGAGCTGAACGATAGTGGGGAGAGTCAGAGCAGCCCCATATTGCTTTGCTTTGTGGACTACAGGAAGCAGCAGGAGCTGGCAGCGGCCACAGGGTGCAGGATAAGGCAGAACACTAGTTGCCTGCCCTGAAAAGTAAGCAACACTTTTCCCTACCTACTAATCATTTGTAGCCCAGGGAAGCAGAGAAGTCATTTCAGTAATTTCAGCAGGTTTTAGATAAGGTCACCTTCTGTAACTCAACCCTTTTTACTCCAAATATAATTTTATTCAGGTCAAGGAGCTGGGTAATATGATTACTAGTGATTTGCCGTATCACTTGTATGATGTTTCAGCCAAGAGTAATGCTCATAGAGATGAAAGTTTCTGCAAATCCTACATTTATCTTCTCCATGTGGGTAAATATTCAAGACAAATGTTATCTGTAAAATTACCTGCATCATGCCTTTCTTTGCACGCAAAACCCAGCTAGATCTGCAGCAGATATAATGGCACACTTCCATAGCCTACAGCTTCAAGATTTGTTTGTATTATGTAGATTAACCGTTCAGATGATTTTCATTTTTAATGCTGTTTGATTACTTGTAATGAGCAATTATAGTAATAAAATAAGGATAGATGCAAAACAAATGTCCACGTTAACCATAAACCCTGATTATTTGCAGTATTTAGGTGAGAGATTATTCCCATTTGTTTGTTAAGTTCCTGATACACTTGGATGCTTTTGCAATGAATAACACCACACTGCAGTCCACGACGACAAAGACTGGCCTCCTCCACGTTTGGCCCTTCTTTATTTATAACAGGAATGAAATCTGCTGAAATGCATCTGGTCTGCTTGTTAATAGAAGAGCTTCTAAATGAGGTTTGTTATTAACACAATGCGGGGGGGAGAAGAGGGAAAAGGAAAAGAAAGAGAGGTATAGGAAAGGGTGTATGAACAGAGTACATGAAGGTGGCTTTAGGCTACACCTGGTGTAGTTAGTATATAGTCCAAGGGAAGGTGCTGGGAAAATTGAACCCAAAAGAAGTCTGTCTGCGCTACAGAGCATAAGCTCAGCAGGATCATTATAAGACTAAAAGAGCGAGCTTTTCTAGCCAACAGGGCAGGCCTAAGAGAAGGTAAAAGGGGCTGTCTGAATGTCAGGAACTAAGTCGGTCTGATAAGCGTTTGCCTTCCAGAACAAGGCTTAGAAAACCTGTCAGAGAGGGAGCCTGCTTACATTGGTCTCAAGCGGAAAACGCAGGGCCATACCGCACCAAGGAAGGGTGACAGGGCCCTTTCACAATAGGATAATAAAGAGACTCTTAATTCTCTGCCATGGAGCTGTATCTTAAAAGAGGATTGTCAGCGTTTGGAGGACTACTTGTACAGACTGGAATATGTACATAACAGCGCAGGCACGGGAACTTCTCCATTGATTTCCACTTAACACAAATATTTTCTTTCAAAGATGACACAAAATATCTTTGCTCTTGTTGGGAACATCCATTTTGCTGAGAACTACTTGGTGGTGAACTCTTCCCTCTCCAATTTTCCTTGGCAAGCCAGCAATGTAATACCTAATAAATAGACAGCTTTTACTAGACTTTTCTTCATTCTGTTTTATACTTCCCTAGTACAGGTAAACAGATGTACCCAGGGCAAGGAGCACCCTTTCTGTACAAAATCTAATTTTGTAGCATTCTCCCAGGTGATGTTGTTTCCTTATGAAACATCTATCACTGTGGGGAGGGGGAACTGTTGCCAGAACAGTTTTCCGTATTACTGCCTTCTCTGGATCCTTTTCGATAATTTATTATGTGACTAATTAAAAACAAGTTGTTGCTATTAATTGTATTATCGTACGGTACAAAGTGGGTATACCTGTGCTAGCAAGAAAGCTGTACTGGGCAATTTAGAACAGGTTGGAAGACAAATCAATGCATATTTTCAACTTGACCTCTCCGTTAGACCTTAACTCCCATTATTATCCACATTTAAACTGCAGTGGCATTTTCTCGACTACTGCTGCAGCCAGTTAGCTAAGCGCACCTTAGTAGCCTACGTAACCTTACCCAAGTAATCGAGCCAGCTAGGTTGAGTGGCATGGGATTCGGTCAAGCCTCCTCCGGCAAGAGTGGTTATACTGCTGGTGAACGTCTGCCTGGGAAAGGAATCTTCAGGAGCCTCCTGGGATCTCAGTGAGCTCAAGGGCCAAAGTTTGGAAAATTACTTTTCTGTTTGAGCTTTGGCTCGTCATCACGCGAGGGCCTGCAGTGGCATTGGCGCAGAGGGGGCCGGAAGGGCAGATAAAATCCCCCCGTTGCCTCGTTTGCGCTGGGCATGGACCGGCAGCACCGTGACCCGCCGTGGGTGGCACGAGTCTCCCCTCACGCAG
>NW_008824233.1:2989862-2990273 GCF_000699105.1 Pygoscelis adeliae | reverse complement strand
CGCGGGCGGCGGCGCTGAGGGGGGCTGAGGGAGGGAGTGGGGAGGACGGCGCCATGCGGTCCCTGAACATCACCCCGGAGCAGTTCGCGCAGCTCCTGCGGGACAACAACGTGACGCGGGAGCAGTTCATCGCCCTCTACGGGCTGCAGCCGCTGGTGTACATCCCGGAGCTGCCGGGGCGCACTAAGGTGGCCTTCGTCCTCATCTGCGTGCTCATCTTCGCCCTGGCGCTCTTCGGCAACTGCCTTGTGCTCTACGTGGTGACCCGCAGCAAAGCCATGAGGACCGTCACCAACATCTTCATCTGCTCCCTGGCGCTCAGCGACCTCCTCATCGCCTTCTTCTGCGTCCCCTTCACCATGCTGCAGAACATCTCCTCCAACTGGCTCGGCGGTGGGTGCCGGGGCGGGC
>NW_008824233.1:2976954-2989836 GCF_000699105.1 Pygoscelis adeliae | reverse complement strand
GCTTGTGGCCAGCGCCGCCGCTGAGGCCCCTCTCCCTCCCGCCGTCTGTGAGGGACCCCGAGGGGTGTGGGGTGTTCCCGCGGTGAGCCCCGGGCAGCCTCGGCCGTTGGGGCCGGTCCTCCCCTGAGGAGGAGGGGCGCGGCCGCCCGGCTCTGAGGGGGCTGCTGTCCTCCCTGAGAGCAGCGTTATTCCCGCGGAGCCCTTCGTGCTCGCCCAGGGCTTAAAGTCTTCGGTGAAAACTTGAAACGCCCGCTCTCCCTGGAGCCGCTGGTCGCCTTCAGGCGTTCGTAGTCTTTTATCGCTGGACTGGGGCGCTATCTCCAGGTGTGTGGTTCAGTAACCTCAGCCTGCCGTCACCTGCTTTTCCGCAGAGTTAAATAATGGCTACACCACTCCCTCAGGTTGTGTTAAACCCAGTGCGCTTTCATGCTTGTATTCGTTAAAAGTTGCAGTATGCGTGTGAGAAACTATACGTTGTGTGGTGCCGATGAGGTAGTCTTGTGGTACTTTTTTTTTCTCTCTAAGTAAATGAGATTTGTCTGCAAGTGAAATATCAGTCTTTATTCAGCTTGAGTTCCTCTGACAGCAGTTGACTCAGAGTCAGACCTCCTTAACCTTTTGTGAGGGTAAAAGAATGCGTCCTTGGAGAAATAGCGGAGTGAGAGAACGTGCAGAATTTATGTTGAAATGATGCATTATTTTCAAGATATGCTTATATCTTGGGAATTATGTTTTATTCCTGTTGATGTGAAGGACCTTTGGGTAAGGCCTCCCTGATGCCTAGAAAGAATTACTTTTTTTCTTTTTTATGCATCCCAGTTCAAATGTAGTAAGGTAACAAAGGTGAAGTAACACTGCAAATGGCATTTATCTTCCTTTTCTTGGTCTTAAAACAGTGTTTGATAATCGTAAGTGGAAAAATAAAAGGGAAGGTTTTACAGCAAGTAGCAGACAACATCTTGTACAATCACAAATTGAAATATTTTTCAGAATATTTAAATAAGAACAGAAACTCTTTATGTTCATAAAGTGACACAATTATGTTTCAATTTCTAAGGCTTCCTGTGCTTCTATTGTTGGGAGACAGTGAAGGTTACCTTCAGAACATGGAGATTTAGTTCCAGTACATCCCATGGACTAGAATGTAGGGTGAGAATTGACAGGTCAGAGGAGACTTGAAAAGCATTTGGATACCTAACCCAATGTGAAGTGGGCTTTACTTTTGTCTGAAAAACAGGAGCTTTCTGGGAGAAGTGACAAATATAAAACTCCAGGTGCTACTGATAGTAAGGACAATTTTTATTTTCTTACGAGCTGTCTTTGAGGGAGATAACGACTGTTGTAAGACAGTACAGATGTTGAACCCCAAAACTAATCAGGACGCATAAATAAAAATAATGGAATAAATTGATAGCTATACTGCTGTGCCTTCCTTTTAACTATTGTAGTTCCAGTTCTCCTTGCTCAAAGAAGAATACAGCAGAAAGTTACTGGTGGCAATCAAGAGATCTCACAGAAAGGGGAGAGGACTGAATTGAGTAGCTTTCCCTGAAGATAAGAGGTGTGATTCTTCTCATGCATAAGGAAGACCCTGGTCTGTCAGCTTGACAATACATCTGACCAGAATCAACTAAAAGTTGGGTGGGATGGAGCCTCAACCTGAGGTGAATTACAGCAGATATGGCACAGGCATGTGGAACAGCATGGTAAAAGTATGTATGTTGCCATTTACCTTCTGTTACAGAGGATGCTTGACAAAAATCTAGAAGTAGTGAGTGTAAAAGGTTGCAACAAATACTTTAAAGTATCTAACTACTGAAGGTATCCTGTGCTGTGGGTTTTACTGTACTTTTGTCTACCCTCTTTGCTGTGCTAGAGCATCTTCAGTACAAGGGGATCCATAGATCCCATTGACTTTGATAGCAGCCTTTATGGTCTTGGTAAGATTTAACTAACACAGTAATGGGAGGACGTAATAAGTAACATAATTGATGGGTGTTACCCTTCACTGTTGGGGGGTGCGTGTGAAGTAAAATTCAGGAAAACAAATGAGATGTGAACTGATGGTATCCCAAGGGTATCTGATTCCTCAGGTTTACACTGTGAAGCATGAATGGTGATTACGGTTACACTGCAAATTGGAGCCTGCCAGGCTGGGAGGCGTCTTTTCCTTGCTAGCTTTACTGGTTTAATCTTCCTTTTGCCTTTCATTTTGTAGTCTGAAAAACCTTATTCTCATCCACCTTAATGCAACATCTCTGAGTAGTGCAAGGTCTAGCTCTGTTAAGAAAGGGGTGATTTGACTATGTAATACATCCCTGCTGGAAAAAGTGGTGCATCCTGAGACACTTGATGCTAGAAATACCTTTGGGTTTCTGAGCATTTAGTCCCTTTATATCTTGATTTAGCTGCACTTGCATCACTAAAACAAGCATCTGTAGTAGGTGACGTGAACTGAAACATAAGTATGTTTCGTACTTGTCTTTGATTTGGAACTGGTTCTTTATTTCCATGCTTGTATGTGTGTGTTTGTGTTTCTTTCTCTTCCCCTTCAGAAACACACAGCAGAATGGGAGAGGTGAGGGGAAAATGGCAAACAGCCTAGACTGTAGAGGCAGAACATACAAACATAAGAACAGCCACAGTTTCAGAGGAGCTGTTATCTTTTAAGACATTATGGGATGGTATCAGAAAGGACCGACTACCATTTTGGCCCTTCTACAGTGAAGGGTGAAACACTTTTTCACCCCAAAGGGTTCCAGGTGTGCGTAGTTTATAATAGGACTCCAAGGAGAATGTTAATAGCTGGTGATGTAAAGTAATTCAAATTGTGGATGGTAAAGTGGCTCCTCTAATAGACAGTGTTTGCCAGAATTCTTTAGAAACTGAAGATTTCTCATGTTCACTGCATTGCACTTGTCAGAACTTAATTCAGTTCTGACAGAGATGGGAAAAACTAAAGCACTGGCATGACTTTTTCCACAGTATATTCATTGATACATCTTAACTTCACCTACAATGTAGCAACTGCAGTTTCAAGAAACTGTGTGCCTCACTTTGCCTGGTGATTATGCAGTATTAACACAGACCTGCTAGCTCTTCATAGGCAGCAACTGGGAGCCGCACCATATTGACCAAAAATGGGTGAATCGGTCTCACTTTTGATTCTCTGACCTCTTAAGAATCTGTAAAGCTGTGTGAGACTGTAATAGTGACAGTATAGGATTTAATTTCTGAATTTATACTTTGCAACTAAAATGGCTGTAACTTCTAGGGGAACTTTTAATAAAAAACTTGCAAGCTAATTTCTCTCTCCTGTGGGAGATACTGTGGAAGAAAATGAAAATTGTGGCTTTGGCATAAATGATCACTGGGATCATATTTATTGGTAAGAGGAAGATAAAATGGGAACTTGAGTAAGGGGTAAATTGATGCATACAGCAAAGATAGTCTTGGTGCAAACTGAAGCAGCTGAGGATTTGCTCTCATGATCATAGGTAGGAGGCAGCAGTAGTGGTCTCGCTGTCATACTGATGGCAGTTAAAGGTAAATTTGGGCTTGTGTCTCTGGGTCAGATATTACAAGAGTCGCTTTATTTTCTGACACTGCTTAGTTAGCTGGGTAACAGCAATATCTACAGATCTGCCTGGAGCAACTGGAGAATTACTTTTAATGTTGTGTAATATAATAGCCCTGGCAAAAGATAAGGGCAAAACAGCAGGTGATGGTAGATCTAGCGAAATTCACAAGAAAGATGTAGCATAGTGCATCTTATCAGTTAGAATATGTATTGTCAAGACAGGTGTCAGAGGGTGGCTTTTCCTGTCATTTAGAGCGTAGTGAGTCATCTGAGGCACTACTTGAACGCAGCAGCAGTTAACATACCCTTGCATATCTTGTCTGGCCTCCAGCTGCCACTCGGGAGAGGGGTGGATCTTTTGTACATTGCTGTCATATCCCGTGCTCCTTGACAAGGCAGTTACCCCTTCTCTGAAGGCTTGGTTGAAAACCAAGTGGCGTCTTATACCCAGTTGAGTATTTAGGGTGCTTTCTGTTCTTTACCAAACATCTTGTATCAAGCAGTGCGTTACCTTCCTTACAACTTTCCTGTGTGAGAATGCATAAACATGCCTTACTGAGGGATTAAAATTAAATCTTAGCAATTAAAATCACTGGGCCTGTTGTGTCTGATATTCTTGGATACCTCTGTAAAATCTGGTTTCTGCTCTTCAGCGAGACGTTAGGAACTTCTTCACTCTGACTTGCTTCTGGAATGTTCTTTGATAGTGAAGAGTTTCCAAATACTCTCAAACTCCGCTGACATGCTATTAGGGTTAATATTAGACAATAAAGCTGGATGTGAGAGATCCAATTATTTGTATCTCCAGCTTTTTAAAGCTTCTTTAAACTTTCCAATTCAAGTTGTCTAGGTTTGCTGTAAATCAGGTCAGGGACACAAGAGCAGTATGAGAAGTTATGTCTCAGGATTGATCTGCTTCCGTAAGAGCAGGGTGATTTTTGTAGTCCTATCTGTAATTGCCTTATCCTTCATTCTCCGTGATCTGCTATTGTGTATTTTAGGGTATTTGCTTATGAGTAGGGGCAGGAATAAAATTCTTTATGAAGATGATTTAAGAAAGGGTTACACAGTGAATGCCTCAGTAAAGGAAATAACAGGCTTAGGGTTTTTTTAATATATAGTATATCGGGAGGTTGCTTTGCTTAAAAGCAGCAAAACAATGCTGACAAAAGGAAACTTATTCTACTCACATGTTCAGTATAGGGAATTTCTTACTGCAAGTTGTGCATCATTAATTAGTGTAAATATTAAACACAATGACTGATGTGAAATATTTGCTGTTGCATTAATCGGGCAAAGAAATAAAGCAAGTTTTAGGATGTGGGTAGATTGGTTAGTGTTTCTTGTGAGGTGGTGGTTATGTCCTTTTCCCTGGTAAAAATACCTGGCAATCTCTGTCTTGCGTCGAGTGAACAGGACTCTCTTTGCCGTGTCCTGTTTTGTTCCCTGCTAGTGAGTCCCCTTTCTCTCTTCGGAAGAGATCTGATCTTTAACCTCTGTCCCTGCCAAAAATACCCACCTGTACTACTTGTTGCTTGTACCACAATTGCAGACAGTAGTTTACTGCAGTAGTTTTGTGTTCTAGTAGCAGTGCTGTCCTGCACAGCTATCCTGCATCTTTGCATGTTTGTACTTGTTTTTACTCGCCGATGGCAGCATTTTGAAATAAGCTGCTGATCCAAGTTTGCCTGAAGACTGTGGTGCCTGTTTCAGTGGCTTTGTAAACCCACGGGTAGAGAAGCTGCACGTGAGCCTTGGAGAGAAGGAGGAAGTAGGGTAGACACTGTGGAATACCTTGGTCAGCTAGCCCAAGGTGTGCGGTCCACACTTTCAAATTGCAGGATAGAGGGAATGGTGTGGACTCCATCTTGCATCGGTAAAAACACTATAGGCTATTCGAGGTGCATGGGCTTAATTGCATGGGTTCATGCCATACCATTTTCTCTCAGCTGCTGTAGTTGACCACAAACAGACTTAAACTAGCACAGGACTACTATCAAGTGCTACACTCATGCCTTTTTCTGGGCAGACGTGTGTATAATGTTCTTTATCCTCTATAGATAACATGTGAGAGACTTGTGCATCGCAGATGGTAAACTACTAAGGATGCAAAATGCCCGTATACCCAGGAATCGATGTAAAACAATGCATTGCCCAAGTATGAAAGACCCTTAAAGATCTTATTTGTATGATGATGACTGACTTGTTTTCTGCCCTGAAGTTACAAAATACAAGAAAACTTACCTTGCTTGCATCAAGTGAGCTGGAGAGAACCGGTTTACAAGCTGTGATAGAGATTTTAGTGCAAGGGCTTGGTCAAAAACATTTTAACAGAGGAAGGAGCAATTTAACTTTTATCAGAGAATGGTTTTAGGATTTTGCCTTTGTTACCCTAATAAAAGAAAAATGATCTTTTAAATGGGTGGTGAAATGGCTAAATCATAGTTACAGGCACAACATCTGATAATGAAGGCATGAAGAATTGTTTAAGGGAATACTGTTCATATTTGCAGCCTTCTGAATGTGTTATCATTGGGGAAAACTAATCATTGCTTGAATAATCTATGCAGTTTTCAGCAGTGCGTAAGGAACACTTTTGGGAACCTCTTAGCTTCTTGAAGAAGAGAAGCAATTAGTTATTTTCATTCCCAGTACTCCTCTGCAAACGGTTTTCTTTCCCAATTGGAAATGGTCAGTATTAAATGCTGCAGTGTTGTCTTCGCTAACAATCTATTGGAAGTGTTTGCTGAAAGCCTTACCTTGTAGAAAGTTAAACATTTTGATACATATTTAAGATAGTAGGTAAAGTATTATAATTATTATTACTTAAAATATTCAAAAAAGTCACGTTTTTGTACTGGGGGGATGTAAGTGAAAAATGAGCAGGCAAAAAAGGAGATACTTTTTTAGCAAGTCTTTCCAAGAAAAAAAAATTTTTTTAAACAGCCTTTAGAAAGCCTTTGAAAAATATTAATCAGATTCTTTCTGATTTAGGCATATTAGGCATATTAGATGCCTAAACTACTTCACAGATTGCAAAAGAACTGAAGCAAAATTCTGTTCTGAAAGATTCAGCGTAGCCACAGCCAAAAAAAAAAAAAAATGAACCACGATCTGAGAAATAGACTAAATTTTTCCCAGTGCCTAGTTTTAGCACAAGAAGGCTTCAGTGCTGGGATCATATCAGAATGCTTAATGTACCGGAGCTGTGTTTATCTCTGCATTTGGAGGCATTACATAGGTGTTACCTATCTTGTGCAGTATAGCATAAAAATGTCTCGGGTGTCTCAAAGACCTGGAATACGTCTAGCTGTGTGTTTTGCATTGGGAAGCAGAAAGTAGCACCCTTTTTCCCCAAGCTCCATCTGTCTAGAGTTTGGCTCATTTAGTGGTCATTAATGACCTCAGGTAGCTGGTCTCCACATAAATTTTGGAGTCAGGCTCAAGAATTTAAACTGCAGTTTAAGTGAGGAACTAGCCCGACTTACCATATGAATAAAACTAAACATTGTTTTCAAGAGTAAGTCAGTGATTGCATTAATCCTGGATTTTTATCATTATGTCCCGATTCTGATTTAGGGGCAAGGGGAATGCCTTTTGTTCTGAAAGTGGCTGGTTATCTCAAGGATGGGATGCACATTAGCAGGCAATTTGTCTTCTAGACAAATTTCTGTTTTAGAGTCGCTCTCGCTTTTTAATCCTGTATATTGTATTTACCGGGTGATCTATCATTGTGAAGCCTGAGAGGCAATCTAATTTGGGGCAATTAACAGTAACACACAGGGAAGCAGAATAGTCCATGCAGACTGCTTTATCTTCTGAGGGTGGGTGACTAGGACCAGGAGCACAAGGATGTGAGGTTGCTGTGTCGGGTGGGCTTTAGCTGCCAAATCCTGCTGGAACTGTATATTCTGCCTGCTTTTTTTGCCTGCTTTCTTCCCTGCTTTTATTGCACTTCTGTTCATCGAAAGAAGAGGCAAGTAATGATTTTTGGATTGTTTTCAATGATTTAAAGGCTGCAGGGGTTTAAAATAAAGAATTAGTAATAACAGAACAAGATGGTCAGCTGGAAAAAAAAGTGAATGATCGAGCTTTGCTTAAATTCTTCAACTTGACAGTGAAGGTGGCTTTAGTAATTAATGATTTAAATCAGCAGCTAAGAAACACTTGGTTTATATAAATTTTAATGTTTGGAATCTGCACTTCTTGGCTTTTTTTCTAGAAAGGGTGATCTTTCTATAATCTTTCCAGTTAATCATTAAAATGTGAGGTGTCTGTTTAATTAGAGATGGTTCTTTTACAAGGCAGGAGACTACTTTTTGGTAAGTAAGAGGATATTTTAAATGTATGCATGTATTAAGTTTTTTCCTTTAGGGAAACTTAATTAATGACTATTTTCTAATGTAATTTATTTATATGGTTGTCATTTACTCACTATTGTGGAGCTGTTGGATGGAAGTTGCAGTGTAACTGAAGTGCAGGAGGACAGCATCATTATCAGCAGTTACCTGTAGGTGGTGAATGTACTGTTCTAATTGATGTATCAGATGTATTTGAAGCAAGTAGATCTCACCCTTTCTTACCTCATTTTTCTTCATAGGTTTGAAGGAGTGCATACTTCCCTGCTTCTTAATTCTGTCATTTTTCTTCATAGGTTTGAAGAAGAGTGCATGCTTCCCTGCTTCTTAATTCTGTTTCTCACCTTTGAAAGACAAATATCTGTAATTGCTTTCTTGCATCTCACAGGCTACTTGCCTCTTCTAATCTGTTTATTACAATCTGGGGTGCTGTTTTCTTGACAGCTGCTGTAGGTTTATGTTGATGACTGGTCTGTCTCAGGACAACTTTTAAACGTTTCTAAAAATCTGTCTTAAACCCTCTTTGCTTTTTCAGCATTATTTCAGTGTGTATAAAGCCAGGAAACACTTCATTTTAATGGGGAAGGAAGGGAAGGTGAAGTGACTTCTTTCTTCGGTAAATGCTTCCTTTATCCAAATGCTGATTAGCTTAACTCCAAAAACACTATGAGGAGTGAGATTTAAATAATCTTGACTGAAACTCACTTATCTTAAGTGGGCTTTTGTTCTGTACTTTTGTATGTTACTCTCTCACTAATTGTCCTCTTTAGATAGGATCTGAAATTATGTTTTGAACAATATATTGTTTGAAAAGAAATAGATCACAAAATAAAGCCGTTCAATGCCTTTATCATAAAGATAAAAAGCAAATCCATTCTTATTTTCAGATTGGTTGGGAGGAATGAAACTTCATTGTATTCTTAATCCAATGTTGATTTATTATAGGTGAGTGTATCATGACAAGGAAAGAAGACTTGAATAATACTAGCTGTTAAACCATATTCTCTCCAAACCATGTTCTGAACAGTTACATTTTTATCAACTTGATTAGAAAAAAGGCGTAAACTAGCATATTCCTTTAAAATCTTCTGTTACTCTGTGGTAAGTCTGAACACAAACATGTGAAAACCAGCTTGACATGTTTTTAATGTATCACAATGTTTCACACAGCTGTTTTTTGCCTGTCCCAGTCTTATTTTAACTTCACTGTCTTAACTATGATGTAGTAGCATAATTTGATTTTTGTTTGGTTTTTTTTCCCCCCCAAAACTTAACATGTCTTGCTTATAGTAAAAAATGGCTTTTTTCCTCAGTTTTTCCAGAAGGGACTTTCAACTAACAGGCACTTGAGAATGGGGTTGCATCGGTTTCTTCTTGCTGCAGGTGAAGCTTGCTTTACACAAATGGGTTAAATATTAAGTGAAATGTGCATGTATTGTTGGATCAGGGGCTAGACCTCAGTACCTGTTTCCCTAATAATGAGTATGCAAGTTTGCAGGTATTGTGTGGGTGTTTTTGTGTTTTCATTTTTTTTTTTTTTTTTCCCCTGGCTTTGAAAATCCGTAAGTATTCTTGTGAGATGGTCCATTTCAGAGGGAGGCCCTGAAGGGGTCCTAATGGTAAGGCTTTCTTTTCAAGGTTGGAGAGCCAGGATTCCAGGCCCCCTTTTCCACACTTCCCTTGTTCAGTGATTACAGCATTCAGTCAATTTAACAGAAGGAAGAAGAGGTACATCATCTGTGTTTTGGGAAGGCTTAGATCTAGTAAAACCTACCTTGCCTGTTAGAGTCTCACAAGCAAGGTTGTGTTTAGTGTCCAGAATACTGTGTCCAGTTTTGGACCCACAGTACAAGAAAGATATTGATAAACTGGTATGAATTCAGCAGAGGGTTACCCAGACGTCAGGGGTGGGAGCAGCTGCCCTATGTGGGTGGAAAAGCTGAGGGAATGGAGCTTGTTCAGCCTGGAGAAGGGAGAGTTTTGGGGCAACCTAGCAGCATTTTGCAGTGCATACAAGGAGGTTATTGAGAAGATGGACCCAGGCTCTTCACAGCAGTGCGTGGCAGGAGGATGAGAGACAAAAGGCTTCAACTGGAACAAGAAGGTCAGACAGGATATAGGGAAAATCTTTTTCCGTGTGAGGACAGTCAAGCAGAGGAAGAGGCTGACCCGGGGAAGGCTATGCTGTCTTCAACCTTGGAGATTTTCAAGATCTGAATCCTCTGGCCTGTGTCTGGCTTGATTGCTGATTCTGCTGTGAGCCACGAGGTCAGATTAGAGACCTCCTGAGTTTGTTTCCCACCAGCATTATTCTGTGGTTCTCCAATTCTCTTCTGTGCTTGTCAGGACTGACTTGAGACAACTCTGCAAGGCCATGCTGAGAACCTGTAGCCTGGAAGTATCTGAAGGAACAGGGCAATAGAATCAACACTTGGGACACTAGGCAGCTAAATCCCAAAGAATAAAATGACGGTTGGACTTCCATAAAGGACTTCTGAAGTCCTTTCGGTAATCTAATTCCTGTCAACAACAGCAAG
This sequence comes from Pygoscelis adeliae, assembly GCF_000699105.1. Taxonomy (NCBI): domain Eukaryota; kingdom Metazoa; phylum Chordata; class Aves; order Sphenisciformes; family Spheniscidae; genus Pygoscelis; species Pygoscelis adeliae. Next base: position 2,979,361 of record NW_008824233.1, on the reverse strand, counting down.
CTCTCTGTTAGGAAAGAATGTCAACAAGAAGTCAACAACAGCAAGCTCTCTGTTAGGAAAGAATGTGATTTAGGGCTTGTGGACTTGGAGACAGTGTTTTGAAAAGATCTACTGAAGAGTTAATCTCCATATAGATGTTCTGTTTCAGAATATCCCTGGAATAACCAGTGTGGTCGCTCTGAGTTTTTTAGTATTCTGAAATCATAGTTTCAGGTTGTCTTTTTCCTTTTTCTCTACCCCGCCCCAATCCAACTGCCACCGTTCTGAAATAGTTATCTTACTTAACAGTAAATTATTTTCATTTTCCATGTGTACAAAAGCTGATGGTGGCTGTAGTTTGAAAACATAGGCTATATAATTTATAGTATTAAAAGACTTGGAGAAAGTCTTTAGTAATTATCTAAGCAGTTTGGAATGGCTGGTATATATTTATAAATAAAATCATGAAAGTTGAAAACTTTCATGAACTTTCGTGAAGAACAGGCTTTACATGGAAAACGTTCCCTATTCTGTCAAGTACAATGACCCCGGTAGCTGAGGACTGAATCCCGTTCACATTAAGGATGGTGGAGCTTGATCTCAAATCTGTCGATGTCAGATTTCCATTGAAGTTGATGACTTCTCATTTGGCCATGACATTCTAAACACTGTATTCCTTTCTCCCCGGCCCCACCCCTCCCTACCCACCCCCAACATACCTGTTTCAAACACTCATGCAAGCAAGAGTTGATTTCCTTGCTAAACAGTCACTTAACCTTGGTGAAGTTTTGCATTTGAAACACCAGAGTGCCTCATGATTTCAGAAGACAGGAAGCGTTTGTATAGTGAGTGACAATTCAGGGCAAGCAAAAGAGCCCTAAAGCAATATGGTAATGTTAATACAAGTTGATAGTCAGAGACCCTGGGCTTGGTGGCATGAGAAGCTTCAGAGAGGTTGCAATACTGTTCTATTTTTGCTCTTGATATATAGAGGCTTTTTGAGTAGCTTTTAGCTATTGTCCTTTTGAAAAACTCATGTTATTTCTTGGTTATAAGAACACGTGTGGCTGTTTTGCTTTGGCCACAAAGGTTCAATCCACCAAGGAACCAAAATGTGTGCCATGTGACTCACTCAGAGCAGGTTTTTCTATTTCAGCCAACGGTGTCTAATGAAAAACATCCTGTTTCACATTTCTGGAAGTGCTACTGTCACTCCTCATTCAGCTCGGTAGGATCAATTTGTAGACATTATGTAGATTCTTCCTTTTACAACCCCTTTTTAACAGTTACTTATATACAGCTTAGGTGATCGCTTATTGTGCATTTGTCTTCAAAGAGATGAAATAAGGAGTTTCTCCAGCCTTTTCTCCTGGGGGTTCAGCTAAAGGTGTCATGGTAGTCTGCACTCTTTGACAGTGTAGTTATTGGGAAGAAAATGAGAAGATAACAGTAAAAGGCAATGGAAATCGGGGATTTTGGGAGTTACTGTCTGATGAACTCCGGTATTCTGTTCGCTCTTTGAATAGTTGGGCACAAGCTGGAAATTCCACCAGACTCGTATAACTTCAGTGAAAGTCGCTGTCTCATTTTGTTACTTAAGTAGAGTAATAGACCGATACTTCTTTGCTTCCTAAGAATACCCTGGAATGCTGGGACTTCAGTGAAGGAATAGTGCATTACAGGAAAACCCCTATAATGGAGTATAGTTCAAGTGGACTGAACTTATTTAACTCTTGACTTTTCTCAAGCTGTAAGAAACAGCATACGGTGAAAGTTTTTTTTTTTTTTTCTTGCCACAGCTCCAGCACTCAAACTTGAACTCGTTTCTTTAGTGAAACAGGAACTTAAACATTTCTTTCATGCAGAAAATTGCTTTTCTGTTCATGTTATTTGTATCAGGAGTCACTTCTACTTTACTCAGTCAGCGAAGAAAAAACTGGAAACGAATAGTGGAAACTCTCCTTTTAATTCAAAGGAGTAGGATTTGGATTTGGCTGAAGATCATTTTATCTCTGCTTTACTCATGGCAGTAAGCCAGAGATTGTGTGCCATAGCCTCTTCTTTAGTTGTATTCATGTGCAAAGAAGGTATGATTTGAGCTTGCTTTTTGTCATCTCACTACAGAAGTTTCAACACACTGGTTGAAGAACTATAAATTTGAGTGGGTCTGGTGCTTATATGTGTAGCACATACTGTACTGGGTGTAGAGAGAAACTGTTGAGATGCTGAGTTAATAAGACACTGGCCATGTTTCATGAGGGTTTACTTTGTGCTTACTGAAGCCAAGGAAGAAGTGGGGGGAATTTTATTGTATAAATTGCAGTTGATGCCAGATGTCAAGATGTCTTGTCCTGCTCTTTCTGACACCCTGGCAAAATACATACTAGATGAGAAACAGACATGCAGCCTGGTGCATTTTCTTCCATGC
>NW_008824233.1:2960496-2976930 GCF_000699105.1 Pygoscelis adeliae | reverse complement strand
CATGCTAAGATTTCATTCAAGTAGCTTGAAATTGGGCTGCATGGTATATTTTTATTCTGTTTTAAGCCAGATCTGCGTGCACATTCACGGTGTTGCTGGTGTTGAATATGTACTTGAAAGGTACTTGACTTCCATCCTTTGCCCCTTGCCTTCTCCTTCCCTTTTTGGAGCCACAGAAAAAGTGATTTTTTTGGGCAGGTAGAATTGATAAGACCAGTAGCAAACCAGTTCCTTCTTGTAAGCTACAGTGGCTTTTAGCCTGGCCTAGCAGACAGAAGTTTCCCTGTTCCTTGTTCCCTTCATGGAGGGCAGGATTAAGTTTTGATAGTTTCCTGTTTGTTTTCTTTCTGTTTGCTATGCTTTTATTGCTTAAAGTGTCTGTAGCATCTTAAAGCTTGACTTACAATTGGATCAAATATTCCTTTGGCTATTTTGAGTTTACGGATTGTATCGGTAAAGTATAATGAATGATCAAGGAAGGGAAATAACCCCAGCTGTTGCTGAAACGAATAGCTGATACTGAACTGTAAGAATGTGAGGGAACTGCGAGAATGCGGGCATACAAAACTATCTCAGGGTCAGAAATATGGTCAGAAAATGAGTAAATGAGAAGTAGGTTGGGAAAGGCGTTAATATAAGATTTTTGAGAGTAATTTACACCACAGTTTCTAAGATGGTTCGAACTTGAGGATGAGTAATGGAGAATGAATAATGTTAAGAATTGAATATGTACTTTTGGGAAGCTAGAGCAGCAATGAAATCTGAAGATCTGTGCTAGCTGTGCATAAATACTCACAGTGGGAACCTATGCAACTGTGAAAATGCAGGCAGGAAATTGCATTTAATTTGGACAGCGTCATTAACATAATGTGTTAATCAGGAAAGAGGGAGACTTGGAGAATGGAAAGATGATGAAGAGGTTGAATTTCTCCTCTTATGTTACGCCTCTTAGAGGACTCCTATATGTATCACTTGGCAGGACGATGCATTAAGTGCCAAAGTATACAAATAGAGTGGTATTTAAATGAGCAGAAGGAATGTATTTGCAACAGCAGAAAAAGTAAACTTTTAAACAGGTAACACTAAGACCTTCATGAAACTGCAGAGTAATCTGCCAAGATAAAAAGATAATAAATATCCCTGTAACTTTGGCACATTTGAAAACAGATGATGGAACACTTGGTCAAAAGTGAACTAGGAGTACGTCTCAGACTGATACAGAGCAAGCAAATATGTCCTTAGAAGCCTTGGCTTTGCAGATGTAGTGTGTACAACAGAGGAATGAGTATTGAAAGCTGCATTTGACGAGTAGCTTTAATAGATGACTTACCAGTTTAGCTGTTAAAATAAATCTAAGAATATTAGTCTGTTCTTTTTGCACAATAGCACTTTATTAATGAAGTCTAGTATTAATAGCTTTTTCATGAACTGCAACAGTTGCATACCTTACTTTCTGACTATTGCAGGTGCCTTCGCTTGCAAGATGGTACCATTTGTTCAATCCACTGCTATTGTAACTGAGATTCTTACAATGACCTGCATTGCTGTGGAAAGACACCAGGGAATTGTGCATCCACTAAAAATGAAATGGCAGTACACCAATAAAAGAGCTTTCACGATGCTTGGTAAGATTTTAGGCATTTCCAGTAATGGTGTGTATAGAGAAATAATCTTCAGTGTAGCTGGTGTAGATGGCATGACAGAACAGAAGGCACTGATATGACCAGTGATTCAGAGGTAGAGTTAATGATAAGCTGGTAATGTTTATAAAATAGCTCAAGGATAGTGCCTATCTGTATAGTAATTACTAGCCAAAACCCTGACAATAAACTTAAAATCTGAAGTCAAAGATTTACTTAACCAAGACTCTGATAAACCTTTGGCAACCTTTTCTTTTTTTTTTTTTTAAAGAAAGGTTCAGAATGTACAAGCACTGCTAAAGCAATGTCACAGCTGTAAATGGTCCTTCCATTGTAACAAAGAGAACATACATAATGCTGCTCATGCAAATTAAGTTGCCTTTACACTTGAATACCAATCAATGTAGTTTGAGAGAAAGAAAACTGATAACAAAAGACCATGCTGTTATTGATGTGAATGTTGACTGATGTATGCCTCATATAGAAAACTTTGTTCTTTATTTAAATTGTCTACTTTGTCTGGCTTTTTAAAGATGAAGCTGTTAAACTGTTCATACCAAAACTTACACTGCTTGTTGTACAAAGTATTAAAAAATGTATTTGTTCACAGGCATAGTCTGGTTGCTGGCAGTTATTGTTGGGTCACCTATGTGGCATGTGCAACGGCTTGAGGTATGTTAGGTGAAATGGGAACTTACACTTTTAAACTCAGTCCTTGCTGGATCTTTTTGTGCCTTTAGCAATGAAATTGAATAAACTCCTAAGAAATGAGAGTGGGATAAGAGAAGTGGAGCTCTTGTTCTGTGTGCCAGCATGATGAAGGCTAAGGATTAGTGCTTGCAGGCACTGGAAGGGCTACCGGTAGGGACTAGTCATATCTACCCTCCCCAATTATGTCAAAGACCAGTAATTACATCTATGACTTCCACTGTAGCTTCCTTTTTGTTTATAGGTGCACTGGCACACAGCAGTGTAGGGCTTAGATTACTGTTTCAGGATGACATAGTGTTCCCTGAGACTTGGAAGAACTGTGCCTAATTTAAAATGTGATTAGCTGCCCATTATAGTTTAAGGAGTTACCATATGCTTTTGGAGGAAGAAAAATAAAAAAAGGCTTGTCAGAATCTGCTGCTTGTGAGTCTGAATGTTAACAAATCTTTTTTTTTTTTTTTGAAGTGACTAATATGTGAGGTTTCTATACACCCATCTTTACTTGCAAAATGGTAGCCAAGGTCTCCTTTGAAAATCCTCATTAAAAAAAAAAAAGTTTTGAGGAGGAGTGCCAATCGGAGCATCTCCTGACCTCTCTCTGTCAACTTGGATCAACCCAACACTTGATATGGAAGAGTGTTTGGAAAAAAATTTGTCACTTTGAAAAGTCTCTCTGTTGAATTTTGGTTGTTGTATTAAGAGCAAGGAGTATTTGAATGTGCTTGGTTTTTACACTTGGAGTAAACGCTGTAGTGACTCATCTCCTTTACACTTGTTACAGGTTAAATATGACTTTCTATATGAAAAAGTGTATGTTTGTTGCTTGGAAGAATGGGCCAGTCCGATTTATCAGAAGATATATACGACCTTTATTCTTGTTATACTCTTCCTTCTTCCACTGATGTTGATGCTTTTTTTGTACACTAAAATTGGCTATGAACTCTGGATTAAGAAACGAGTGGGAGATGCTTCAGTTCTTCAAACCATTCACGGGAGTGAAATGTCCAAAATATCAAGGTTTGTAAAGTAAAATACAGTTGGAACTTTGACTTCTAGAACACTTTTTTTTTTTCCCTGACAGTTCTTGAAAACCAGTGCAAAAAAAAAAACAATCTGTCTTTCCGTATCCATTGGGAAGTCTACAAGCATAGACCAGATTTTTAAAGCTAGCTGGTTATTTAACTCTTAGATACCCAATTTAAGGCAACTTAAACAGATTGTTTTCTTCAAAATATAGTGTAGCCACACCTTGGAAGTCAAGCCCTTTCAATAAATCTCATATTATACATTGTGAAATGCTTCTTTTTAAAAGACGTAGGCCATGGGTTAGAAGATGACTTGGGGAAAACGCTGCTACATTATTCTGTATGTTCTATTGGAAAGTTCTTTATATAATTCTGAGACTGAACACTGCTTTATGATCCTATTATAAGTTGGCATATGGGCAAAAATTAGAATTCATTTTAAAACTACTTTGGTACAGTTTAACTTGATATAGCTTCCAAAGAGTTTTGAGTGTTCTCAGATGTTTGTGTGAGACTCTCCAGATGGTAATGCTCTAGCTGAAAACGTATGAAAATCAATAATTATCAACTTTGCTATTTAGCACTAAATATGGGCTACCCTTAATATTACCTCATGTTTTTTCCTTTCATTTGGCAAATTGATCTGTTGCCTGATGTGCTAGAAACCTCTAACAGTTCTGCTCGTTGAGGAGAGTATCACCTTAAGTATCAACTGTAAGGAGAATACTGACAAGCAGCTTAAAGATAAAGGATTCCTTAGATAACTTGTCTAACAAAGTGCCTAAGGAAGCGGACCCTTGTAAGCCAAAACTGAAAGAGGATGCAATCTCACCAGGAGTACATAATCTTCGGGCTACTCTTCAGCTTATTTTCACATAGTGGGGAGAAGATCCTGTAACTGCTACCAGTGAAGTGCTGCTGCTTTAGCTTAAGTGAGAGATCTATCTTGGGATCTATAAATGTAGTTATATGAATTATCGTCATCCCCAAATTGATACATAATTCATGTATACCTTGAGTTTGTGAGGTACTACAGTGGAGACAGGGAGCGTGTTTCTTGCTCGTATTCCAGCACTTCACCTACCAGCAAAGGTTGAATGTTGCAGGTGTAGTTTCAATTACTCTGTCAAATTCTCCGTTTAATCAGGTGCTGCAGGTATAGTCAGTGCTCCCAGATCTAGGAAGGGACTCTTGTTTTTTTAAGCTATTAATGGAATTTCATGTGTGTTTTTGCGCCCCATCTCTTACTATTGGAATTGCATCTGCTTGAATAGAGTGAAAATGCCTTGCAAGATATGCTAATGTCATTGCTTGCTGCAGCTGCAAAGTGCATTGCTTTCCCAAAAGAGAGAAATAAAAGGTGTTAATTGATGTACTACATTTATATGATGCTGCATTTTTTGTTTCAAAGGGAATTGTGTACTTCTGAGCATTTTTCCAGGGTTTTATTTGCATCTGCAACTATCAGAACACATTTACAGATCTCACTTGAAGAGACACATCTAACTACCAGTCAATTCTTAGTGATTCAGTATGGAATGTCTTGATGCAATTTCAGGAAGAAGAAGCGAGCAATTGTTATGATGGTGACAGTGGTGTTTCTCTTTGCAGTCTGTTGGGCGCCTTTCCATGTGATTCACATGATGATAGAATACAGTGAGTATCTGCCGTGTGTTATACAATAAAGCCGTTCTTATTTTTTTTTTATAATGGAACTACAGGTTGTGAAAAGCTAGTGCTGCTGCAGCATTCAGCTATAGAATACCTTCTGCTAGCAAAGGTTAATGTTGTGCTTTTAAATCCTGGATCACTGTCCTGTAATAGAGACACATAGCCAACAACAGATGAATTACTCTGAAGTCGAAGTGATAGGCAGATCTGCAGTGCTCACGGAAAATGAGTACATTTAAAAAAACCTTTTATCAGCTGTAGTGTTTGGGAGAGACCTTATATCTGAGATACACTTGTCTGTCAGCCAGATCTCGTCTTCTCTGATATGTGAATAATAATAATAAATCTAATCTTTGTGTCTTGCTTTAAACCCTACTGAACTTTGTTATTCTGTGGAGGGAGCCCAAACTCTCTACTAGCTCTCTTAGAATGTAAGCTCTTTAGAAAGGAGATTGTCATTGCTTCTCAATTTGTACAGCACATAATCCAGTCCTGAAAAGGAGGTTTTCTAGGCCTTACAAGACTAAAGAAAAAGCAAGTCTTGACTATTAGGATGGTGAGCGTATCTCTGTAGATTCTTTTTCTTTCTATGCCTGTCATGCTACCCTCATTTGCTAAAAGGTCAAAAGTACCTGGCTGGAAGGTAAAAGTTATTGCCAAGTATAAAACCTCTTGAATGAGTAACTTTGTAATTCAAATTTAATTTTAATTTAATGTGTGAAGACTTCTATTTGCATCTACTGAAGTTGTCATACTGTTTTGAGTTAAACTGCTATGAAATATTTATCCCTTCACTTGCCCTGGTTTTAATGAGGTAGACATATTGGAAATATAAATACTGGACATCATAGTGATAATACCCAATGAATCCAGCTGAAGTTTTTCAGTGTTCTGGACTGGGTACTAGTTTGGAAATACCCTCAGTGCTTGTTATCTTTGCTTTTTACTGTTTGCCCTATTCTCTGGGGTCTTGCACTGTTCATCTCCTATCTCGTGCATGGATACTGCGATAGCACATGGGACTGCGCAGCAGGTTGTGTGTAGGAACAAGAGGACGTTTTCAGTAGTTGTTGCACTCTACTTGCCAAAGGCAGCAGCTGTTTCTTTGTCTTCTGTCACAAATAAGGTTGTAGCAGATTAATCAGTAGTCCTGCAGCCAGTCAGCTGAACCAAATGATGTTTATGCCTGGGCAGAATCAGAAGTGCAGAAGCTGTAACTATTAAAATTGTCTGGATTGTCCCATGTTAAAGTTGCCCATAACACTTCATGAACTGTTTGTTCTCTTTTCATTGCTAATTTCAGGAATTATTTCAGATTCTGCAAGGCCTTTATTTTACTTGCCATGTAAAGCTTTGTAGTGCTTATCCAAAGTTTGGTCACTGAGTATTTGAATTCAAGGAATTCAGTCCTCCGTGATCTCAATGATTAAAGAGATGTGACCAAGAAGATGCGTTTCTACCTCCATGAGCTGATCTGTGTCAGCACAGAGAAAGAAGCCATGGATGGTCAGTGAGAAGACAGTGATTGGTGTCAAAGTACTTACGCACTTGATATGGACATGAAACGCAGAGCCAGAAGAACAACTTGAATAAACAAGGCCCATACTTAGCAGACTGGAAGTTTTCCGTCACTTGGCCGTTAGGCAAGTTTTTTGGCTCATAAATCGCCTCTTTCGAATGACTCCATCCTTACATATACACAAAGCAGGGCTCTGTGGTAAATCTTGGTCTTTCCTTGCTGATGAAACCCTGTTGCTAATGTTAAGAACCTCCAGCAAGGTCTTTTGTTGATTTTAAACAAAAGCTTCTAATGCCAGACTGGATATAAATAGGCTAAGTAGTAGGCATTTTTGCCATTCTGTGCTTACAGCATATTTCCTTTTTCCTTTCCAGGTAATTTTGAAAAGGAGTATGATGATGTGACAGTCAAAATGATCTTTGCAATCGTCCAGATTATAGGATTCTTCAATTCTATTTGCAACCCTATTGTGTATGCTTTCATGAATGAAAACTTCAAGAAAAATTTTTTGTCTGCCATCTGCTTCTGCATTGTCAAAGAAAATGCATCACCAACCAGGCAACTTGGGAACTCGGGGATTACTATGAGACTGCAAAAGGCAAGTGTTTCTCAAAGAGATCCCATTGACTCGGATGAAGCCAGGAGGGAGGCATTCAGTGATGGCAACATTGAAGTCAAGTTCTGCGATCAGCCAGCTTCAAAAAGGAATTTGAAGAGGCACCTTGCCTTATTCAGCTCGGAGCTTACTGTGCATTCTGCATTAGGAAATGGACAGTAGCGTCACAAAGGTTTTGAGAATGGAAAAAGCATTCTCTTTCTACGATAACTTTGAATAAGCCATTTAAACTAGTTTTCTACTTTGTATGCTGAAATGAGGGGAAAAATATTTTGTGGATTATTATAAAGTTGGGATAATGGTTGAGAAAACGTAATATATTTTATAAGGATGAGGAGTAAAACTTTGGAAAACAATATTACTGTATGATTTCCAGGAAAAATACACATTTTTCTTCCTAAGCTAACTTAGGGCTTGTTTGCCCTCTGCTTTAGGTAAACCGAACAACTATTGCTTCCTCTGTTTATTCTGTGTCTGGATGCTGGCACACTGCTGTACCGTACACAGCTGAATGCCGGAAGACAAGAACTATGGAGAGAGTGCACACTTTTTTTTTTTTTTTGACAACTTGGAAATCTGACATGGGTCTGACGTTGTAAGATCTGCTCTCAGCAGCTCTGAGGACAGAGGAGCTTCAGATCCAAGTTCAGGAAAAATGCAGACTGAGATGCAGTTCTGTTTTGGAAAAAAAAATAATGAAAGAGCCAGCCAGAATTTGGCTCTGAAGAGATTAAGATTTAAACATTGCATGCGTGTTCAGATTTTGTTAACAGGAAGCATATTGGAAATTAACAATGCATGCATAATTAATGTGCTGTTTTGACAGGTTAATTTTTGGGTACTGCCCTGTAAACTGCATTGTTCTACTGAAAAATGTAGAAGTTGAAAAAGTGCTATACAAGAGTGTGCAGATGCTGGAGGTGTGGTCTATAGAGGAAACACTGAATTTAACTTACAGTCATGCTTGAATATGTGACTTACGGGTTGAAAGGGTGGTGTTGCATTTTCTGGAAGTATGTAAGGGCCAGATCCAGAGCCTGCTGGGATTCCACAGAAGACTTTCAATTGAACATCACGGTCTTTTGACCAGACACTTCTCTGAAGACATGCACAAATATTTCTGTCTCTCCATCATCTTCAAACTGGATTAATTACTGTCTAAGAACAGGGCCAGTGTTCTGTTATTTTTAGGCTTCACAGTAAATTATGGGGTTGAAATCCATATAAATTCTAAACATTTTTGCTCTCAGTGGGTCAAACTGAAAAATTGTAAAAGGATGCTTACAAGTGTGGGACTGGGGGAAAAGTGTTACCTAGAATGGTACACTGTGATCTGATCCCATAAATGAGGCTTTGAAATACATAATTTGCAATTCCAGCTGAGGTTAGGTTGGATCCTTTAATAGCCTGTGACATGCTGGTGCTCTCTTCTGTCATCCCTTGCCTCACCTAAGGGACCTTGGCACTCCCTTGGCAGTAAATTTTAAGGCTCTTTTACATTGCTACTTTACGCTTCATTGTAAATGAAAACTTAGTCTAAATTATCCTTGTATAAATTGGAAGTAATCTGATCCTTCTGTAACGTTTACAAATTTCCATTGGATAAGGCATTCTGATGCTGGTTTGTGACATATTCTTTATTTACATATATATTATTTATATTGTATATGACATACTCCTATGCAATGACAGGGGAAGATTCCTGACTTGTCCTGATGGCCAGGAATTAAGAACTCCTATTTACATAAGCATATGTGTTAGATAAATTAATAATTTTGGAGAGCTATGTCTGGGTAAAACAACATGAGTGAGGTCAGGTTCTGCTTTAGACAGTCATGCAGACGTGGCCCTGTGCATTACCTTTGAATAATGCTGTAAGCAACAGCAACAATTTTTGCCTGCAATTACCTGTGACTTCCTTTGAAGACCATTTCTGTCTTGGCTGGTCTTTCATCTTTGTAGACAGGGGTCTTTTAGTAAAAGTTTTCTGCCCTGGAGAATAGGGGCTAACGGTGGTTTACTATCATAGTTTTCGTCAGCTGGCGTAAAGTTTATCTGGCTGATGATGAGAACTATGTGTTCTGACAGACTCTGTAACTGGAAAACTATTTTAAGCTTTTTATTTATTTGCACTGCTAATTTCAATGACAGATTTTAACAAATATTTAACAAAAACTACAAAGTATTTTATGTTTTTGTTTCGTCTTACCTGTTTCTTCTATTGTCTCATAAAATGTTACGTCATCGAGTAACTGTTGTAGTATTGTACTAATTTTTTCATTAAAATTCCTTTTTGGCATTGCTGGTGCTGTTTTGCACTGGGAGCATCTGCTATAAACTTCATTCTTTGAGTCTCTCTTTGTTTAAAGATTCATATAAGCTTATATGTGCTGTTTTAGTGATTAAATTCCAGTCCTGTTACAGGTGCCAGCTGTTATTGTAATCCTGAGAGATGCGATTTAAAGGACTTTGCAAAATAAGGTGAGAGAGGGGGAAAAAAACTTCCAGTCTCTTGGTGGGAGAGACGTGGTAAGTGTTTTCATGCAGATATATGTGGCTACGGTTAGATTAAATATAAACCAAACTACTAAAGACAGTTCTTGTACTGTCCTTAACGGTAACTATATTATTTGTGCATTTTTGACACAATAGTTTTCTCAGAGCCAGATAATCTTGTGAGAAGTCCTAGCTGCAGGGAATAGAAACCCCTTTATTGACTTAAGCAGAACCAAGATTTTGCCCATGTTTTTTTTTTAATATGTCAGAGCTTCAGCTTTGATTTAACTAACAAAACAAATTGTTCTATTGAATCGGGTCAATTGTCAGTCCAGGCTAGTAGTTTGTCTCTTGCAATGGCTCATATCATGTGTTTCTGAGTGTGTGGCTGTAACTGAGTACTTCACACCAGTGAAAGCTAGCACTGCTGTGGAAAGAATAGCCCTGCTGTTCTCCCAGCTTGCTCGCTTATTCCCATCTTATATTAACAGAATTGCATGGTGAATCTGATCAGAAAAATTTCTGGCTAATGATTTTACCGGAGAACAGAAAAGATAACCATGCTCGCTTCCCTAAACTAAGATCTATCAAAACCGTTGTGTTCTTTGAGGAAAAATGCTTCCTCAGAAAAGTTTCTTTCTCGTATCTTAGTTACAAATAACTTACAATTCCTTTGACTTTGATCAAATTAAAGAGAAACTTATATTATTCTCAGCTGTAAGGGGCTAAGCCTTAAAGTTATGATGAGATGATGCCAGGAACTGGCACGTGGATGAAGACGGGAGCCTGAAAGGACATATTCAACTGAACAGAGCCTCTGGAAATTTGAATGGACCAGGAAAAAGTGTCAGATGTGTGGTCTTGCTCAACTGAAAGCAGAGAGTATAAACAAGGAAAACAGTGAGTAGAAGGGAGTGTCTGTAACTGCATCTGCTACAGAATTCCCATTCTTTGGGAGGAAAAAGCCAAAAAGATAAATATTAAGTGAGACTTCTTCCTGTCAGAGTTCTTTTATTGTTTTGGGGGAATTAGTTTCAGAGGACATCAGATGGATTCATTTGTGGGTATGGTTTTAAGCTTTAGAAATAGGTACTGGGCTGTAGTACTTTGATGAATGGACAGGGAACTATGCTTTTATTGAGGAGACTTGATGCTGTTATGGGCTACCACAATGCTATGCAGGCATTAAATAATCTGAAGATGATGAACAACTAAAGAAAGAACTTGCAGTTCCCATGTAGTGTTGACGATGTTTTCATAAGACATCTGTGATACTGAGTGAGGGGGGCATTTAGGTGCAGACCAGGAGATGTCCATGTGAAGTTTCGTAGTTTCATTCTGTTTTCAAGTAGGCTTTGATTGTTCCCTGAACAAGGATAACAAATAGTAGCAGAGAAGATGGCGTGTCTCAATCTGGCGGTGTGTGCTGAGAACATCCTCAGCCAAATTCTCAATAAAAACCAAGCTCCAGAGATGATCAGTTAGCTGTTTAAGGCCTTGGGTTATGGTTAGCATTTTGAGGAGTACTGCCTAGTCTCCGCAAAATTAGTTTATGTGAAAATGTTTGTAGATCAACTGTAAATCTGCAAGTTGCTGGTTCTCAGTCAAGAAGAAAAAACCTGTCTCTCGTTGAAGCTAGCTTGTGCTGGTAGAATACCCATGGGAAATGATCTGTTTGGAGGGAATGGTAGTGGTGGAAAGGATTTAGAAGGGAGCATGCCCTAAATGTAAGGGAGATGTTGGAGGGAAAGGTGGACAAATGCTTGAAGGCTACTGACATGAGCAAAGCAGAGATGGGCTGTTGAAAAGCACACATAAGTAGGTGTAAACCCTTGTCCAGGGTTCAGCTGCCCAAGGCTCGGTTATGAAGCACAGATGTAAGTCCTTTGCTTAGCTTTGCTGAAAAAGTTGTTGATCTGAGAGTACATGTTATAAAGCCACATAATAAAACAATTAGGTTTTTTTTTTTTTTCCCTAAGATCGTAATGGCAACTCATGGAGAAGTGAAGCTCAAGTTAAGGCGTGAGGGGGAAAGATAGCAATTAAAAAATATTGAATATCAGCCTGTTCCAAGGAATAATGGGAGGCAGCCTTGCTCCATGCGTCTCATGATTGCCAAACCAGCTGAGATGTGTGATGTGCCTACATCAAGGGGGTAAGTAGATAAATTCTCAGCTTGGCAATGTGTTAGTCCTGTCTATATGCTGATTACATGATTAGCTAATATGTAATTGTTGTATATGCTGCTTGCAGAGTCTTTGAGTATGGTAGAAGCTGTTAAAACAAGTGATCCAGTAGAGGGGAAGGGAAACCTGAGAGATGAGAGAAATGTGCAAAGAGCGTTGAAGATGAGGACTAGATTATTATTGCCCAGAAAAAAAAAAGTGAGTAGATGAAAAGATTTAGTAGACCTGGTGACTTAGAGAGATGGGATAGGAAGATAATCATGGCAAGCCATATTTTTATATAGATTAGGGATGATCTGAGTGTTAGAAAAGTTGGGAAAATGTAGAAACTATTTAGAGAGCAGTTTTGGGAACGGGACAGTATCTAAATGCACAGGGCAAACGGCTGGGAAGAGTGAAAGCTGTCCTTTTGGTGCTCCTCTGAGTGGAAACGGTGGAATGGAGCAGGAGCTCTGCCAGGGCGAGGAGGAGACAGAGCATCGGGAGCACAGTCCAATTGCGTCAAACTTACCTGGTGAGAACAGGAGGAGGTTTTCCTGAAACAGCAGAAAGAGGAGGATTAGAATAATTTCTCTCTGCATCCTGGTTAGCAGATTACATCTCATGTTTGGTTTAATGTTTTCAAAACTACAGGTTTTCAAAGCAGGTTCTCTCTTATGTTGTAGATGAATTCTGATTAACAGCAGCGTTCTAAATCTTACATCTTTCTGAGAAACAGGGATTTAATGCAGAAACACAACAGGGGGTTAGATTGTATATATTCCTTCGGAAACATTCACATAACAATTTCTTTTATTTCTGTCTGTACTGAAAGTCCTGCTTTGACACCTCAAAACTGGCTTCCAGGATTCTTGCTGGAAATTCAAGCCATTGTGAGTTTCCTCTGTTGAAGCTCCAGTGAAGTCTATGGATTATGAAGCTATTTTAAAAATCTCTGGTGATTCGAGATGAGAAAGGATCCGTGCTATTAATAGTTAATAATTCATTGCAAGTGGCTCTAGTTCCTCAAAACTGTCAAGATGTGAAGTGCTGCTCAAATGTTATGCAGTTTTTCCCTGATCCTTTAATAGATGCTGATTTCAATTACTATCTCCAGCGCTGCTATTAGGATATGATGCTATCTTTACCAGCATATGATTACTGCTGCTTGCATGGGTATTGTTTCCTGTTCTGGGATTTCTGGGTTTTGCTCTGTCTTGCCAAAAGTGGCAATTTTTGTCTTATTGACTTGTCTGTAAGCAGCTGCAGCGATTAGAGCTGCCTCATTCAGATTTCATTTTCTAGAGGCATGAATATGTCTTTTTTAAAAAATGATGCTTAAATATTTACAATGCTTGCATTTAAAAAAAAAAAAACCACACTGGAGTAAATTAGTGTTTAAGGCACTCCTTGACCTGATGCAACTGTAGGTGAAGCTTGGAGCGTTCCCTCAGATTGAGCAGAACTAATGGTGAAATAGACGCTTACCTTGGATTCAGCAACCGATCTGTAACCCTGTAATAGGAACATCTGGAGGAATAAATTAAGAGTGTAGTAGTCTGCTGTCGTCCAGAGTCGCATACTGTTCGTTATGAGAGTTTAACCCCCCCGAACTTTTCAACCGCATCAGTACAAGAAAACACGGTCAATCAAAAGCAGTAAAACCTGGTTCCTCCATTCTTAAGAAATAAAGACTAACAGTCCTGCAAGCCAAGCTGAGATACCACCTGTTTTGCTGCAAAAGTGCTGTCCTGCAAGCCAGGATTTTTTTTGGGAAGGTTTAAGGATACTTGCACATAACATACACATTCATAAAAGGCTTCTAGAAATTCAGTAGAGATACAAACTTCTAGAAATTGCGTCTGTGCCCTGTAGGGTGCTTAAAGCTCAAACCAAGACTTGGAAGATGTCTACTGCCTGAAAAATGTTACTTGAATTTTGTTGACAGGTCATAGAAACGTTTAGGTTGGAAAAGACCTTTAAGATCATCAAATCCACTCTGCTGCATAGGGAGCTAAAATTAGCCTTCTCTACAGGCCTTCGACTTTTCAAGCATTTCTAACAGCTCACAGACTAGAATAGTGCTTTATGGAGCTGCAAGAACGACCCTTACTGAAATTTTACTTGCATTGCTAAAGAAAGAAGTAGAAGGATGTTAGGATGCTAGTGTTTTTTTCTATTCTCCCCCCCCCCCCCCCCCGCCCCAAGCAGAAACTTCTGCTTATTTCTCATTCTTTGGAAAAATAATCTTAAAACCTTTGCCCCAAACATTATCCGTTTACGTCACTTGCTGGTGAAAAATGGGAAGACCTCAGCTTCAAATGTTCCCACTAAAAAACCAAAAAAAGGTATTTTGAGCCATATCAAAAGAAACAACTTCAGAGCTTCAGTAATATATACAAGTATTTGTGTGTTTTTTGAAGCAGCCCTATGTAGCTGGACAGCAGAAGCACTCTGTACGTGTGTGTGTTGGGGGTGAGGGGGAGGCTTGGAGATACTCAGCAGAACTTTAATTCCTTGTTTTTCTCTAGTCTGCTCTCATTTGCAAAGGTGCCCAGATTCAGATAAGAATGTAAAAACTCCAGGTGCCAGTGTAAGTCCTTTCCTTCCTTCAAAAGGAAGAAATCATTCATCTGCCCCCTGCGTTGGTTTGGTTTTTTTTTTTTTTCAGTCCTCATGTACTCAGTCCTATGTAATTGCTGATCTATAGAGTTACCACTTTCAGGTTTAAATTCCATGTCAGCACAGTGTCAGTCCATCCATTTTTTCAATTGCTAACAGGAGATACCTTGTCTTACAGAGCATAGCCAGACTTTTTTACAGATGTCCTTTTATTAAGCACCTGGATTAGAAACATGTAATTAAGATCAACCGCTGAAGACCAAGTCTTTCTTTATTTCAAAAATCTTTTTCCCATTCATAAAGCTTTAACGTATTTCTTATACACACTGACCACAACTTTTCCCTTCTCATCCAAAATAAATCCCTGCAGCTACATAGCACACTGGCCTATAACCTTTCTGGTCCCACTGCACAGTGGCCTTACCATATTTTCTTTGACTTCTTTTTGTTTGTTTATTTGGCATAATCCAAGCTAGCATCATATAAATTTACTTTGATATCTAGTTCTGTTTGTGATTGTTCTTTCTTTTACATCTATAAATTTAGCTGTTTGCACTATCACTTTTCAAGCAGTTCTTGTGGGTGTGATGTTTTTTTTCCCAGTTGTTACTAGGAAATTATTACATGACTTTGAAAATGGCCTATCTTGGAATTTTTTACTGTTGTGAATTTATGTATATTTTTCTTTGTAAGATGATAACAGTGAAAATTAAAGTTAAATACAAAGTTAGCATAAAGCAATCATATTTAAAATACTGTATCACCATTTTCTGATACAATCTTATATGGTGCCTCTAAGATGTTTGCTGGGGAATATATGTAAGTGGTGTAGCTCAACGTGTTCAGCTGCTGTTCGTGGAATATGGTTAGCTTATGAAAGTGACTCTATCCTAAAATGACATAATATTTTCCTTAGATCGAAAGACTTCTTTAATCAGCACTCCTTTCTTATAGGAAGATTTATTTTTTTAAGTTTCTGGTTGAAATCTCTTTATAGCTTTCTAGTTTTTGTTTGCCCTTTCCAATGGCAGCACCCATTTTTTCTAAATTAATCGCACCGAGGTTTCTTGGGAGTCTGTCTTGTCAGGTAAGTTTACTGTTCCCTTGCTCATGGTTCTTCTCTCCTCTGTCTTGAATCTTTTCCAAACATGCATGATTAAATTGTATGCAATGTTTCCGCTGAGGCTTTAACAGTGCCTCATGGAATAAATACTATTCTTTCCTGACAGCTATCTCTGTTTGCCAGAATACGAGTGCCTTTGGATGCTTAACTTTCTCCTCTGCAGAATTCACAATGTGTGAGTGTAAATGTGTACTTTCATGCCTCTTTATAAACTGGAAATTCTCATCTTCAGACTTAAGATGATTTTTCCTACATCTTAAACTTACAGCTTTAATCACATTCAATTCCTTATTTAGACCATCTTTTGCCCCTGCCCCTGGCCCCTGAGCAAAACCTTAATTAAATCATTGAAAATTTAAGGCAAGGTGTCCACAATTCTCTTGTTATGTATTGGAAATATGTAAGAAGGACTTCAGGCTTTTTCAGTGCACTTGTAGCTGATTTGTAAAACGATTTAATTTTCCCATCTGAAATAGGTGTCCTTGCTACTTGTGTATATGCCACCTTGATAAATATTCTAACGTGTGTACATATAACTGTTACAGGATCAGACAGAGTTTTCCAGTAGTATCACAGGTGCACTATTTTAATTTAACTTTCTGCTTCAACAGTTTGTTCAAGCAAAAATTCTACAAGATTGAACTGTATTTTCCAGCACTGAAGAATGAATTCTTGACTGAATAAATGTGCTGGTTTTGGCCAGGAGAGAATTAATTTTCTTCACGGTAGCTAGTATGGGGCTGTGTTTTGGATTGGTGCTGGAAACAGTGTTGATAACACAGGGATGTTTTAGTTACTGCTGAGCAGTGCTGACACAGAGTCAAGGCCTTTTCTGCTCCTCACCCC
>NW_008824233.1:2958921-2960142 GCF_000699105.1 Pygoscelis adeliae | reverse complement strand
CACTTTTACCCTTCCAATTCTCTCCCCCACCCCACCTGGGGGGGGAGTGAGCAAGTGGCTGTGTGGGGCTTAGTTTCCGGCTGGGGTTAAACCACGGCAATAAATAAAGCAGAAGTCCATTGACTTATGCATCCATCCGACTGGAGGGGGGAAAAGAGTTTGAATGCCTTTTTATTTTTAGTGTTGTGCAAGCCAGTCTTTTTGCAGGCAGATATTTGCTGATGAAGTTACAATAGTAATAGTTTGTGAATAGTATGCACTATTCACAAATAGTGCATAGTTACAATACAACTATTTTAGGAAAAATAAATCTACTTGTAAAAGAAAAAGGTCAATAGATTTTTTTTTTTAACATAACTTTGGTTCTTCATTACCTTTTTAGGCTGTACTCATTTGGGAGTCTTCCTGATGGACTCCCTGAAGCTGTGAGTCCATCTAGCAAAGTTGGTCTTGGTCATACTGCAGTGAAGCTCTTTATATTATGAATATTGAAGGTATTTTTTTGCATTGTTCATACCTCCAAGAACTTACTGATTTAAATCCTCGTTGCGGTGATTATCATAAATAAGAAGTGTTTGCTCCAGAGGTCAAGTTTGAGGGAGTGAGAAAGGGGCTTGAAGGTTTCTTAAATTTTTAGAAAAAGACAATGTGCAAACTAATGCCTCTGCTTACCAATACCCAGACAACTAAGCCCCTGCTGGCAGGCAAAGTCAGGACCAAAACTGATTTCAGAGCAAGAAGTAGAGTTTACCAATAACAGAAACTCCAGTATAAAACAAACCTGACTGACTACTATTTGCAGCACAGCCTGAAGTAAAGCATTCAAGAGAGGTGCGATGAAGGGCTAGCAGTATGAATACTGGGAAGGTTATTGGTCAGGCTGCATCTTATATTCTTTCTGCTGTGGAGCAGATTTGATTTCAAGATAGGTGGAGGAGGGGGGTATAACTGTGGTAAGATAAGTGTCCTAATGAACATATACTGAGTTGGGATCTAGATGGAGGGAGTTTCTTTGCATGGGAATGTGTACCCATAATGAAGTGTCTGAGCAGATAACATAGAATAGGGTAATAAATTAAAAAACAAAACAAGAACAAAATAAACTCTGCTGTACTGTGAAAGATCTGCTCTACAAATCGGCTTTAACAAGCTTATGAATTGCCTGTTCTTCATTTTAGATGTCTTTCACTAGTGTCCAGATTCTGATGTGAAGGGTGAGGA
>NW_008824233.1:2936732-2958723 GCF_000699105.1 Pygoscelis adeliae | reverse complement strand
AGTGGGAAGTAGAGATTTGACTTCTCCTTTTTGCCTTACTCCTTTTCTTTTTCTCGCCTCATCCGTTTGTTTTATTTTTTCACTTAGTCTCTGTCCTTTTTTTTTTTCCTATTGCTTTCCCTGAAGCAATTCCGTGAGTTCCCTGTGACCCCCTTATCTCTTTTCTACAGATTAGAATAGCCAGGTAATAAATTTTGTTGATGAAGTAAAACAGTCCTGTGTTGTAGAATTTGTATTCCATCAAGGCTGACTATCAGATGTATGAACTTCATTTCCAGTCCTTATTTCAGGCTGTCTGCACCCTTGGGAAGACCTTGCCCAGTCTACTGGTTACATTTGGCTTGCATATGGTAAGAAAGCTTGCAATTATTGAGACACCTGCACTTATCTAACAAAAGGTTTGCATGTATTAGGGGAGCTGGAGATCCACTAAGAGGAGCGCACGCAGCTGTCAGGCAGACTTTTGGCATCAGGCCTGGGTGCAGCTGTAATGACAGTGAAGGTGGTGAGATGGGGCAGCGTGGAGAGATGTGCAGCGTTGCATGATGTGGGCCGAGCCAGGCAGTGCTGGTAGAGTTGTTAAGGCCCCTGTGGTAAAATAAATCACCTCCACTTGACATTGTTGGCATAAACAAGAGATGTTTTCTGCCTTTCCATCTGGCCCACTGAGTACGTGAAGAAAATGTAACTTGCGTCAGCTCAAGCTTCCAGGTGGTTATTAATGCTCTCTTCCTGGTAGCTTGCATGTAGTATATATTGTTATTTCTGAACTTGACTTTTTATATTTCTATTGACACTCTATTTCTAATGCTACTTATTGACATATTTCTATTTACATAGTCTGTTTCTTTGGCTTTACGTATTTCTGATTCCTAGGAAGTAAGGCTTCTCAGTGATGTGCCAGCTGCACTGGGAGAGTTGATTCTTCTTGCTTCAAATAACAAGCGTGGATCTCCATCTTGATTGTACAGATGACAGCTGAACTATGGCTTATAAAAAGGTCCAGTAACTTTCTTCTGGGAGTCTGTAAAATATGCTCTGTGTAGTGTCTTGTGTGCGTGTGTGACAACAGAAATGTAATATTCTTCTGCTTCTCGCCTCTTGCCTCTAACATATGGTTTCCATAGGCACATCTGTTAAGCACCCGACTTAGCTGTTATTAGGTTTGGTCCATAGCTGAAGGGTCTTAAAGACCATGCAATCTGAGAACAAATAGCATAGCATATCTGAGAAAATAGATAGCATCTCCATGGGTAAAGTATAAAAATACATCCTACTAAATATCATGTTAGAGCTGCATCCTCAGTCAGACTTGAATTTTGAAGAGCGGATTTGTGGCAAAAACGTTTGAAAAACCTCTTTGCCTGCTGCAGCTCCGTACGGTTGTGTTGTGGCCTCGGTCAGGCTGCAGATGGCACCGTTGCTGCACACGAAAAGCTGTCTTGGGCTTGCTCTTCCAGTCACCTTACTCCTAAGAGAATCGTTATCCTACTGCCTTTTGAAAGCATGTATTTGATGATGGGATTTGATAAGGGTTTTATAGAGCTCGCCTCCCCCTAGAATTAGTATTAGGAAGAAACGTGGAGAGAGGTGTTGGATTTTTTTTTTCCCTTTGTGCGATGGTGCTTTGAAACGCATTGGTTACGCAGCTCTTTCTCTCTGATAGTGCTAATAAAGACTGGGTCTCCTATTTTGGTTCCCAGTGAGAGCTGCATGTGACAAGGAATTTCTTAAAGGATTTCCTTATTTTCATCTTTGGGGTTTCTGTGATATTTTCCGTGATGCTCCTAACAAGGCTACTATAGCCATGATGTATTTTGGAGGATACTGAAGTTGAAAGCCTACATTTTTCCGATTTTTGTCAGCTTAAACATCTAAATCCATTCTTGGAACTTTAAAATTATGCTTTTCCCTGCAGAAAGAGGATGCCTCTGCTAGGAAAGGGAATGGCTCTGCTCCGATCCGAGGGGAGGGTGCAGTAAGTCCTGTCGGCTTAGCCACGGCCTGAAACAGTGGGAGGACAAAAACCTGAGTTAAGGAGTTAGAGCTGATGAGTGACCGAGGATCAACGGTATGAACAATCCAATAGAACTTGGTTTTCTTGGTTTTTTTCGAGGCTTGCCTGAGATGTTTTCAGTTTTCCTTTCTGAGAGGAACATCTGAAAGTCATTCCCTTTGCTTTGGAAAACTTCTGTTTTCCAAAACAAACAAATACCACACTTAGGTCTGTCTGTCTTGTTTTTGAAATTGAGCACTTGAAACATAAGTTAGTGAATGGATCTACAAAAAAACAGAGATCAAGGCTCTCTGAAATCCTTCAGACAACTCATTTCCAGACTCCCTGGAGAGTACTAAAAGGCCCATAGCTGTAGACATCCTGCTTCCCAAATCTGGTGATATAGTGGGGGGAAGCCAAAGGAGAAATGGAGGGGGGAGGAATAGAATTATTTATTAGCAATCAGGAGAAATCTTAGTTCTGAAATGGTGAACTTACAAATGTAAAGGGTGTCAAAAAGTGATCTGTTTTTATTACAGTCTCCACAGATATTCATTAAAACATGTTATGCACAAAAAAAGCCTCTAAAATCTCAAAGGGAGTGGGGGAACATTGCTATTAAAGTTAAAAAAGCAAAAAAATACCCTCGTGTAGGTTTTTTTTTGGAAACAAATTTAGCGGCTTGTCAAGATCAGCTGTAAAATATAAGTCTTGCTATAGTGATATAAGTTAAAGCTCCACACATACTAGGGCAACTGAACAAATTATTATTTGAACCTGTTAGGAGTGTAAATGGAGGGTAAGAATCCTGGCTATCCAAGGTAACACAAACCATGAGAAAAAAATGGGAAGTCTTTGTCATAATTTGCACCATGCTCATGAAATGATAAAGCTCTTCAAAGAGCTGTTGATGTATGTTTATAAAAGTCTGAAGCGGAATAAAACTACTGATGAGGGGGGAGGAGCACAGAAGGACACAACCTCAAAAGTGGTTTGTTTTGTTTGCAAAGTAACCTGAAGAGGCAAAGGAACTTACTGAGTTTACAGTAATCAGCTATTTTGAATGGAAGTAGTTGATAATCACATGAGAAATAAGGCAAACACTGTTTTGTTTTGCTTTGTTTTAAGGAACGTATTAAGGAAATGTTACTCTTCTTAGCATGTGGTATCTTCCTCTCCAAAGTAAACTTACAGAGTTTTGAGATTAAAGAGAAAAATATCAAGAAAGCCATTAATTTATTCATCAGCTATATACAGAGGATCCAAAACACAGCCAGCAGTAAAGGAAGCTTTAGTCCTACTAGTTTTGTCTTGATACAAATTTAGGTCGAATGTTCTTGGAAAGCAATAGTATTTCAGTTTGTCACAGTTGCTTGTTCCAGTCAGTGGTTATGGGCAATGTCGTTTTGCTTCCACTGCTTTTGCAGTAGCCGTCTTACTACTTCCTGGTTTTTATATATTTTAGAGATCACAAATGCTTCTAGAGCTTTTGTTCCTAGAAGCTGTGCTGCAGTTTTTGGTATCTGGTTCATTTATGTCTGACAGATGACCCTGAGCTATTGAGAAACTACCTCTGCATAAAATACACAAAGCCTTATGCTAAATAGTCTTATTTTTACTCATCCATGCAGAGTCAGTTGTTTATTCTAGGAAATGTAAGATGACTGCCTCTTAGGAATTGTATTTGGACATGTTATAGGCTGTTACTACTGCTATCGTGGTTATAATGTACAAATCAATCAGATAAAACACTTTAACTCCACCTGAGACCATAGTCACATTTTGTATTAACTGTATACTGGGCAAATAGACCCAATATGACACATGTGCTATACTTTTTATTAAATACTCTCTATATTATACTGATGTGTGTGTGTATATACATTATAGATCCTAAACTTTTTGTCCCGTAAAGCCAGTATTTGGCTGGTAAGAAAGATGGCACACAAAGCCCTATTGTTCCCGTAGATAAGCTAGTTACAGCTATATGCCCAATTTAAGTGGAGACATTTTAAAACGGATTTTTTTTTCTGTTTTCGTTAGCAGCAAAAGTCCTTTCTATGTAAAATTTCTAATGGCATTTAAAATTATTTGATTTTAAAGGCTATGCATAAACAAAGATTGTTTTTTTCTTTGTTTCCCTTGACCATATGCATGGGACTTGGTGTCAGCCAGCACGGCTGTTTCTTGGAGTGGAACTGCCCATAGAGAGCAAGCAGCCTCCCTGCAGGGGTGCTCAGAAGTCTTTTCTCAGCTGGTCTGAACTCTTTGCTCCTATCTGGAAAGTCTCTTCAGTCTCAAAAATAGTTATGGGAAGCTCTGGGAGTGTCCTTGTTCTAGCTTTCCTCCCAATCTTTTATTCAGTTGTCCTAAGCATAAAGGCGGCACGTAAACCTTCCAGTTCTATCATATGTTTGTAAGCCTTTTGTGAGTGGCCAGGAGCTAAGCACTCACACAGCCACTTGATCACTTCCCCCCAGTCTTTATTGCTGAGCATGATGTTTTTGGGAAGCTTTGATAAGTTTTCTACCCAGAAACATCTAGTTAGACATGCCACGAGGACGTTACCTTCTGCTGTTTTTTCAAGCTCTTCCTTGCGCAGAATACTGGCTGAACCATTGCCATAAGCTATGAGAGTCCCTTTAGAGGGCAAAATTGGCTGTTCAGATATGACCTTTTAGAGATATTCTCCTGGCACAATCTTTTATTTCAGGATCTGTAAGGACCAGAATACAACTTTTTAGTAGACTTAAGCCTGAAGCATGAATCCATAGCCCTCATTATTTTAGGTGTGCAATTTAGTGCGCTTTTGTTATGACAAAATGGCCAAAAACCCCCTATGTGGTTTCATTCTTGTTTAAGAGTCTCTTTGTCCAGGCTGGATTGTGTAGTGAGGACAAGGTTCATTAGCAGCTACATGGCCAGCTATTGCTTTGCAAAGATTCGATGGATTGCCTCGGCGTTCCTGCTTCTTGTGAAGAATGATATAAGGGGGGAGTGATCATTTTTAAGGGATTCTAGCAAAGAAATAAGAGACAGTCCCTAAAAGCTAAAAATGAATCAACTTAGGTCAGTCCTATGGATCATAGCATGGGCATGTAGGACTTGGCTGCTTGCATCATGTAGGGCATTCTTTGGAAGCTGACATGTAGCACAGGGGTGGGGTGAGTTGACTAATTTCTGCAGCAGTTAACTACAGTGCACTGGCTGCTAGGCAATAAGCAATGTAAGTCATTACGCCCGGTGTACTTGAGTCTTTTTGGAGCAGGTGAGCGCTAGGTCAGTGGTATGCCTCTGCACTGTTCATCTGTGAGTAAATATGTCATCTCCTAAGGCTGTAAATCATACTGATTTTTCAGAGAATAGGAAAAATTAGGCGCTGAAATGTAATTTCTACTTGAGAGCTCAGTATCAAAGATGGTTTTCAAATGTTAATTAACCCTTATCTCAAGTGAGATGTGAATTTTTTTCAAGGAAGGGAAATATGGGGGCAGGTGGAAGGGGGAATAATTTTTTTTTATCCAGCACAGTAGGTTTGAATTCATACTTTGTTCATACAGTGTTCAATAGAAAGGGCCTTAAGCGATTAACTGTAAATAAGAATACTAGCACGCCATCCTATCTGATGGTTACAGATATTTGCAAAGCATCTGTCTAGCTTTCAGGGATAGGTGTGATTGGTAAAAGATGGGTATAAAACTGTGAGTGATGAAAATAAAATGAGACGAAACATCTTTCCTGGTATTAGCATGGAACTTAGGCAGAGCTGATGATTGATCTTGTTCCTCTTTCTATATTAGAAGTCTGAAAAGGGGGGCAGCGCATCTTCTGCTGACTCCCACTATGTAAAACGTAAAATCACAAATTTTTTGAGCTAGTTCATTAAAAGCTGATGCCTAAAGTTGACTTGCATTTCCCATTGATCTGTATGTACTTGGTTCATTCACTGTTCAAATTATTGCCTGGCTGCTTAATAGGCCACAACTTAAAGGATAATGCTGCACAAGCACGCTTCTACTCAGACATTAAATCTTTTTTTTCCACGTTTTTAAAGCTGTCTGTAACATGCTTCATAGGAAAGGGAAGCAAAGATGGGGGAAGGTGTTTGAGGAGGCTTTTGGCTGATGCATCTCTAGTGACACCTTGTGGGACATTTCACGGAATCCTCTGTAGCTCTTTTTTGAGGAAGAAATAAACGGAAAGGCTTGCTGGGCAAAAAGTTGCCCAAGTACTCCACATGGGAGATGGTTAAACTTCTGCACCCGTCTATAGTTTTTCAGGATTGTCCTTGTAACTTGTCGTTAGTAGACAGGATGAAATACACAACATCAAAGATGCTCCCTGGCGAGTAAGGACAGCACAGAACTGAAAAATGACACTTTTGTTGTCAGATGTTATGGTGACTGTTGGATTTTCCTTCAATGCAGTTTATGGAATTACTACTTTGAGTCAAACCTTCAGGTTTAAAGTTGGCATTTCAGGACTGATAAAGCAAATTATTTGAATAAGTAGTTAATCCAATCAGCTAAGCAGAAATCTAGCCATTGTTAGGATTTTCATTACTATAGAAATTCCATTTCTTTATATATTACAAGCAAAAAATATTAGACTATTTGTCCTAATGTTAACTAATATTTGTCCTAATATCAACAATGATTTCATTGTTGATATTCTCTACTGTTGTCTCTTGGAATAATTTATGCTCTAACTCTAGCATAAAGTCTTGTTTTTATACTTTTCTGATTAGAATGCCGGAAGGAGACAGCCATACAAACTTGCCCTTGGATGAAAACAAAGCTGAAATATTTGCATGTCGCTTTTCTATTTTTGAACCAGTTCAGTTTAAAGGCTGATGCTACCTCCTCAAGATATCCTTAAACATCACCCAAGTGATTTCTCAGTTTTCCTCAACATATAATATTACTCCGATAGATCAAAAAGTTCATGTTTACTCCTACAGTCCAGAAATGGATCTGAGTTTCCTCAGGTGCCAGTCAGGACTGTGCAATTCATTGTGCACTGACAATGTCTGTACAGGCATCTAGCGACTTGCTCCTCTCTTGAATTGTCTGATCTTGTACTTGGGCCTTCCAACAGACTTAGCAGGTTGGCATACTCCATGGGTGTGCTGGGTACATTGCCTTGTAAGAAACATTGTGCTGTTGCTACAGAGGCAGTTCGGATGGAGACTCTGTAGGCTGGTAAATAGGACTTTTGCCGTTAGTAGTGAAAGGCTATAGATGTTGTACTGGCCCAACAATGGAGTGTCTTAGGGCTTGTTTGGCCTTTAGCTAGCTTTTGCTGTGGTTGTTGCTTAATAGCTAGGCAATTGTTTATTCCTGACGTGTCTGAGCTTTGCTCTGTAAAAACTATGTATATAAATATCTGAAAACCTAGGTGTAATCATTTAACAAACAGTAATCCTTTGTGTTAGTTGGGGCCGGGGTGGACTGCGTTGTAATTTGAAACTTAAACTGGTAGCTGAGTACCAGAGAGCTGTCTGTTAAGAAAACATAAACAGAACCCGGAGGGACCCCCAACACCAGTGATGAACTCCTCCCAGTGAAGAACTTGGGATGCTGCTGATAAGCTGCCATACCCCCCTGGTGTTTCGGCACGAAGACGACTGGTGCTGTTGCCTTCAGGACTCAGAGGGACGCCGAAAGAGCAAGTATAATGCCAGAGGAAAAAAAAGGGTAGGTACTAGGAAGTTACATATGTAAATCTTAACTGTATTATTAACTGTAAGTGTAAGTGGACTAATAATAACAACTTGTGTTTTAGTTAGACTGCTAAGATTTTAATTAGATTAACTGTTTCCCTGGATTTTAAACTGATAGCATATACAGTACTCTTTACAGAACAGCTGAAAAGAATTACTGTTCTTACTGAATTCTTTGATTATACAATCAGACCCCCAGACTTGTTCCCTGGAACAAAAAAGTCATTTAACTGATCTTTCACAAACAGCAGCTAAAGTGGAAACTGTAAACAGCCTTCTGGCTTTGGATTTTTGACACAGACTTCCCCCCCTGCCAGGGTGAAAGGATAAAGTCCTTTGAAGCAACTTCACAATGCAGACCCAGCTACTAACTCAACAAGACTTCAAATAGACTGGTCTTCTAATGACATATTCTCAGCAAAGAGCAATAGAGGTAATGATCTGAAATAAGCGGGTCCTGTGGACTTACAACTGACACTGAAGCTTATTTTTTCCTTGAAACATTAAACACAATATGGGCCAGCACCAAAAAAAAAAAAAGAGTAGATGAAGACACTTTGGCATGCTTCTTCAATTTTGTTTCCTTGTTTTCTACTGCAGCAAGGAAGAGTACTTCCTTTTCATTTCTTCAGCTATGAATTCTAGTAACTCAGCAGCTTTAAAAATAACAGTATCACAGCTTCATCTTCATTGGCTATGTGCCACTGAAGTTCTTCCTAAATTTTGAGGACTAGCAGTAGTCTTAAATCCATAAGAAGGCCGTAGGTTGAAAGTTGCCCTTTTCCTCTGCAGGGTAGGTGAGTGATATGAAAAATAATAGTTAGATGCTTGTTTCTGCTCCAGTGAAGGTAATTGTGAACTTCACTTCTCAGTTCAGTGGCTTCAGGACCATGCTGTAGATGGCAGGACAGATGCAGAGTAGGAGAAGAGGGCTGCAGAAGGCGGTTCCCAAAGGTGCTCAAAATCCAAGCGCGCACAGCTGATGAGGCAAACCTGGGCAGTGGAGAGAGTAAGGTGAGTGGTAAAACCAGTTGTTATTTCTTTTGCAGGCTAATATTTGAGAAAACAAATGTTTTGCTGAGCCAAGTCTGTTGCACCCCAGAAATAGCAGAGTCCTGTGTGCATGTGGCATTACCTGCACACAAGAAAGTATCTATTATAGGCCCTTCTTTAAAATAAAAAACAACTGTTAGTAAAGAATAAGATTAATTGTAGTAATAAAATAATAAGAGAAATACTGTGGTTTCACTGAACATGCCTTCCAAATTTCTGCTTTGTTTTCTTTTCTTTTATATAGAGAGCATTTTTCTGTTCTCTGCTGTTATTTCTGGGTAATTTGGTACTGAGCTTTGTGGTATTTTTTTTTCTTCACAATGTGTTGACCTCTCCTTTGGCATAACAAGACTTAGCTTCATTATGTAAAATGCATTTGAGTTGGTTGACGTTAAACTCGGTATCTGGCTCATAGTTAATACCAGGAAAAAACGTAGTGATGTAATTCATTCAAGGCCTACATGAAATGGTCTCACTGAGATTATTTTTACATATTATCTTCTTAATAAATGCTAACACTTTCTGTGAAAGAAGTATCTTTCATAACAAATTTTCTTTTCTTGTGGTGCTTTGAGGATAACTGGTATGCTGTTTTCAGTACAGCTCTGAAAACCGCTGCAAACCCTGAAAACATGAACGTCAACCTCTTAAAGGGTTGATCCCTCCAGTTATTTGTTTTACATGCTAAGTACACTAAAAATGTCTTTTAAATGCCTGCTGGTGATGCTAAATGAGGGCATGAGAAAAATAGCACAATAGGGGAATTGAAGAATAGCAGAATTCCTGTTTAACACTTGACTCAATATATGACATCACTGGGGTAATTAGTGTAACAGAACTAAAAATGCAAGGGGCAAAATTATATTGATTTCTATAGTGAATAGTATATTTTATATTTAGATGTTAAACAAATACACACACTCATGCTCCTAGTGAATGTATATCTGGTATTCAGTCAGTTCAGTTTGTTGGTTTGATTATAAGCTTTTTCTGAGAGACAGCCTGATGAATGGCATGAATAGGAATTCATTGCTTCCCAGAAACATGTTAAAAATAAGCTATAGAGATACTTTCACGTGTTGAATTTGCTCTTCCTTAGTCCACTGAGGTGTTACACACTTTACTCTGTGTGTGTGTATACATACAGTATTATTTAGAAATAAATTTCAACTTTTTAAAATAAATACATTTAGAGTCACTTTCGAGCAAAACATTCAGAAATAGAAATTATGAGAATCAGTTGCAGCTGGCATGATTTAGATGGACTCGGTACGTAGCTCATTGTCCTGTCTGGTAAAGGTTTGCTGTTCAGAGGAAAAAACTGGTAGGGAAAAAACCCAAACAATTTAAATTTTTTTTTTTTTTTCCCTGTTCAAAACCGAGTATTTAGAAAACTTTAATCAACATCTCACTATCCAAGAGTTCATGTTTTAGAACCTGCTGGTGATTGTCACCTACTGATTGTAGGGACCTTTTTCCCTATTTATTGGTACTGGACTAACTATTTTGGCTAGATGTGTGGAAGACCTCTTTCCTGTCGCTTGCTCTCATTTTGTGAAAAGTGCGAAGTCTGGGGTAGCCAAAGTCCTCTGTGCAGCACCAACTTACGAAATGGATCTCTTTTCTGTCCTCAAAGTTATACACTGGTTGCAGCTTCACCCATCTGGCATCTCAGCCTGCTGCCTTGCCCTGGTCAGAAGAATATGAATCCCAGCTAACCCTGGGGAAACAGAGCAGGCGAGACTGAGCAGGATAAAAGAGGCTAAAACAAGTTCTTACACTAGCAAGAGCCTGATCTCCAGCAGCATCTGAGCTCCGACAGCATCTCCAGCATCTTTGCAAATGGCTCTTGATGTGAATTCTCACACTGGAGCTTTTTGCTGGCAGAAAGCCCTCACTTGGCACGTGCTCTGCCACTTGGTTGGGCACCACAGGAGAGGACTACTGGGGAACAGACCTCAGGAGCTCTGATCCCAGAACGGCTTGTGGTCGAGTGTGTTTTGGATGTATGGCTGATTCATTTCAGCTGAATTTTGAAGCCAGTAGCAATGGTTTTCCTGAAGTGAAGGAGTAATACTAGACCAGAGGAAAATGACCAAACAGAGGCTGTGCTGCATGAGCACTCAGAAGCAGGTGGACAATTGGGAATGCAAAATGAAATGCTGCCTGGCAGGCAGGCATTCAAGATGTGGATGTGACCAGAGCCCAACATAAGAAAGTCTGTTTTGTTTGCGGGGGAAAGGGGGGAAGAGTAGTTGTCTTTATCTGGATTGCATGATTTAACACAATTGTAGTAATAGTTGGGACCTTTTTAAGGGAATATTTTTGCAGAAAAATGCTGACTTGGTGAAACAGAAGCTAGTCCCGCTGTCCCTTGCCATGAAGAAAGTTCTTTTCTCAGGTCTGACGAGGAGTGAGGGAGGACTGGGCTGCCACTGCAGGGGCTGCAGGAGGGATGGAGGCGAGATGAATGCTGTCCCCAGGTGCTGCTTTGCAGGCGTTCAGCAGCTGGCTGAGACACAAATGCAGCAAGGGCAGCAACAAATTCAGAGTGAGGCTGCTACTCCCCAACACTTGCCTTTTCTCGTGCTTGGGGTAAGGAGGTCAGAGCGCCTGGCTGCGTAGGGAGCTGGAAAGGGGAAAAACGGGTGGGCAGCAGGTTCCAGTGTCTTCCTGTGCCTCACCTCGCCTGAAAGCAGAAGCGCTGGTCTCGGTGGACTTCTCTGCAAGCAGGGCAGGGCTGAAGTACTTGTCCAGTGCGTGTGAAGACTGGCAAAGGAAAGGCTAGCTGTTGTCTGAGCTAGAGCGCCCAAAGCATGTGCATATTGATTGATCTGAGGCCAGTGGTTGTATGTCCTACTCCTTCCCTTTGGCCCAGTATTTGTTCCCTTTTTATTTTCACCAGAAAATTAATTCTGCACCCAACAAAAGTTCTGTTGTAATTAGTATGTTTCTGCAGAAGAGTTGTGGTTTTAATGAATTATCATTTTCAGACAGATAAGTTTTTAGAAAATTTTCAACCAGCTTTATTGCTGGGCCTACAGGTGAGGAGACTACAGTGGGGGAGATGTAGCAAGATAACTTGCTTGAAGAAGAGAGATTGGAAAAGAAGACTGAAAAGAGACTTGAAAAAGATTTACTGTTTCTTTCTTGCCCAGGAGAATATTTTATCTGCCTGTGTATAAATATAATGAATGTAAATTTAGCTTGGTCTTTTACTGACTGAGAAGGAAGAATTGGAGACTTCAAGGAAATGCTGTGGGTTCTCTTCCAGCATAGCACAGGTAAACTGATTTTTTTTTTTTTTTCTTTATCTAAACACACAGCCTTTCCTTCCCTTGCATGCCTTGTGCCTCTGGCATTTTCCCCCTCCCTTCCTTAGCCACCCCAGGCCCCTTTGCTTCTACAGGGTTGTGTGATTAGTCCTTTAATTG
Source organism: Pygoscelis adeliae (assembly GCF_000699105.1). Classification (NCBI taxonomy): domain Eukaryota; kingdom Metazoa; phylum Chordata; class Aves; order Sphenisciformes; family Spheniscidae; genus Pygoscelis; species Pygoscelis adeliae. The sequence goes on along the minus strand of NW_008824233.1, from coordinate 2,946,518 downwards.
ATGCCCTTGATTCCATTGATAGTTTTCTTTGTTTCTATGTCTTTTCTCTAGATGCAAGCATTGGGCCATCTGAGCCTGAGAAAAGTAAAAAGGGGTCTCTAATACCTGAATCTAGAAGTCAATCCAGAGGACCCATTCTACTAAAACGCCATCCACAAAACTCTGCTATGAAAGAATAACAGTTTTACAAAGGGGTGAGTTTGACCTCTTCTAATGTATATAGTCATTAAGATTTCACAAACAAGTTGGTGGAAGTGTTGGCCAGTTCTCCTACAGCAGCTGCTGCAGAGAAATGAAGCAGTTTGATACCCCTCATGTTGCTTTTCATTTAGTTAACGTATATTCGCACTGCCTGCTTACCTCTCGCTTCCTATGCCTGGCATTTGAAAGTGAGATATTTGATTTGTTGCTCAGTTTCATGGTGTTTTGTTTTTGTGCTAACAGTGCAGGTAGGTGGCAGAAGCAGAAGACAAGATTGACTTTCTGGTATTGCCTCCTGTTCCCATCTCTCTGTAGTGAAGAAGTAGAACTTATGTAGCTAAACTCAGTACGAAGATGATTCCTAAATACAACTCGGTCAGCAGTAATATCTTTTGTTGGAGGACCGAGTGCAGTAGGAATATTAAGCTGTGCAATTTTCTTACACCTCCTGGACGGAAGTAGACAGATGGTATGACTTGGTGAGGTAGCACTGTGGTTCAGTGGCAGAACAACTCCTGGTTTTATCCTCTGCCTGCTAATCTTCCCCGCAATACCATGATGCCACCGCGAACGTACCGATGCGCCAGCGCTTTGTGATAACCTCATGCACTGGGCAGTCACCCAGTTACTAAAAATCCTAATTGCCGGCATTTGTATTCAAGGCAGGAGGCGTCCCCTGTTTGTACAGCCTACATATGAAACATCCCACGTAGTTTGTAACCATCCTCCTGCTTTCACCGTGCGTGGGAGTTTCTTTACTAGAAACAGTAATTGCAAAAATGACCTTCATACTTACTGAAAGCAGTAGACTGCTCCGCTCTGACTCATGGAATGAGCCCAGGTATTGGGTAATGGCTTGCTGCTTGATAACATGTTTCTCTATTGTCTTGTGCAATAGTTAAACCGAAGCCTAGTTCTGTGTCAGATCTAATATTGTAGGCGATGTGTACGACTGTTCTGTTTCTGCCAGAATCTAGGATGAAGCGAAAACTACAAAACCGCTGCTGACTGATGAAAGCAGCCTCGCGTTGGCTCAGCTGGGTTCCAGAGCGAAGGCTCACGTTTGAGCATGTCTTCTAGTTTCGGTTTTAGAATAACAAATCCAGTTTGGATCATGCATCTCTAGCTGAAATAAAAGACATTACTTCTATTCTGTAATCGTATTGCCTCCCTAGTGGATCCTTGGGTTCCCTCTTTGCTGTCATCTTAGCTCATTTTTGTTTTCTGCAATGTTCATTGATGTTTTACTTCAGTAGGAAATCCCCTTTTTTAAATGCCTTGTAATGAGTCACTGCTGCTGTTTGCTTCAAACTGAAGGGGATTCCAACTATAAAATTGTATTATTGCTAAAATATAATCCTGTTCCATTGCGTAGGTTGTAGTTTAAAACAGAGAAAGGTTTGGGGGAGTTGTAGAGTAAGCAAGCAATGTTGTTCCTAGTTTTGTTTATTAAATTGGGGATTAATGGCAATTCCAGTAAGAAGTAAGCAGCTTAGAAGTTTAATAGATCAAAACCAATCTTAAACTGAAAATATTATTCAGCAGTTATGTACCTCTGAAGTTCTGTACAAAAAAAAAGCCAAAACCCAACCCCAAACCATAATAGTTTGTGTGTTCCCAGTAATGAATATTAAGATTTGTTCAGCAAGAAGCACAGTTTGGTTTGGCCTTTTTTTTTGTGTGTGTGTGTGTATGTTCATTATGGATTCAAAATCGATTGCTTTAAAAACATTTCTTTCGGGCATGGAAGATTGCTTTGAATTTCCTTCTTTCATTATAAATCTGACTATCCTCATATCTATATTACTGTTGGTTTAGCCCCTGTTGCTTTAAGCTGCAGTCTTCTGAAACCATCGTCTATCGCTTTCTTTTATCTGGAGTGGAGAGAGCTGCAACTCTCTGTCATGCTGGAGTTTTGGTGACATTTCAAATCTCTGCGTGTGCACACAAGAGATGGAAATTTCAATTTGCAGTAGCCTTTGGTCCTGCTTTCTCATGTCTGCAGTGTTACGCAGACAGTCCAGGTGTATTCTCTGAACGCTTACTTTGCTCCCCCTTTCAGCTCTGGATTTACTTCCTTATTTTCAGAGTTTACATGAGAACTTCTACAGGCTGTAATCCAGACTCCCCCGTTCTGCCAGTGACAGCTACCTTCTCATTCAGCACTAGGTGAGACCACTCGTTCTCTGCTGCTTTTGAACTCTGAAAGTCCTCCTGGCAATTTTTTTTTCCCTTGTCCTGTTCTGGTTTTATCTGTCATTTTAAACAGAACTCAGCAATTCCAATTTTACTCTAGGCTGTCTAGGAATGCAAAGAACCCAAAAACCTACAAAAGGCACCATTTAAAAGCAAATTCTACCAATGTCTTCAATAAGATATGGAAGGCGGTGGTTATATATTGAGATATGGTGGTTACTGAGCATTGAAAAGGACCATGAGGTTGCTGAAGGCCCCACAGTAACACTCGAGTTGAAAGAGTCTCACTACTGGTTTTACGGCATATTGCTGTAAAGGAAATAAGTTAATAAAAGCCACAAAGATGTATGATTTCCCATAGCCTTTGACTAATGCTTTAAGAGAAAGAGCTTTTTAAAAAAATACTCTTAACTGAAGGTGAGGGGATTTCCTTAGGAAGAATGTTTTTAAGGGGCCTTGCTCTGAACCAGTGACCTCAGGAGGCAGTTGTTTCCTAACAGTGTGAGGCGTGTCTGTGCTGATGAATGGGAGGACATAGACAGCTCCATCCCTCAACCCCAATGCTTTTGGGTTTACCTCTCTTCAAAGGTATTTAAGTGCTAAAGACTCAGAATCTTATCCCAATGCCCTAAATTGCCTTATTTGCTTAGCTGACGTCCTTTTAGGGTAACAGGACCAAAGGAGCTGGGCTGCCCCGCAGGACAGCATATACTGCGAACCGGGGCGATGTGGTTCACAGGCACTCAGGTGGGTCCCTGTGGAGACACTCTGGGTCTGGAAGCTGACTGGCTTGGCCGGTGCAGGTAAGGTTTCTCCAGGGAAGGTCACTGGTGAATAAAGCAGGGCTTCCCCATTTACCCCATGCAGGTGAGGGTGTCTCAGGGTCCAGCAGTGCAGACTTGTCTCATGTTATGCTGAGCAGAAACTGTTAAGCCCCATGACAGTGCAATACCCGCATGGGTCTGGGGGGTCAAAGCCAGGTTTGGGTGGAGTGATTTGTCTGTGTCTCCAGGGTCCAGAGGCCTGCCTGCGGAACCAAGATGTCTGTGTGAAAAGGCAGTTCGGTGGCCCTAGCTGGCTGTTCATGGGAGTCGGGTTGGGAATCTGCGTCTGTGGTCTGGCTTGGACTCAAGCCTGGATAAAACGTGGCTACTGGGAGCTGACGGGTTGAGTGCTCTCTTGACAGTTCCATCTGGTGTTTAGGTGCATAGCATGGAGTCTGGCTGGTTTGGAAAATTTGGACCTGAGTGCTTTCGTCACTTCTGAAAAGGGAAGAGATTCCATGCATCCTGTAGAAATTTTGAAAATAGCACCCCATTTATGTAGTGAGATCTCTAAGTACACAATTAAGGTCACCTTGGCACTTTGATTAGGCTCTGAACTGCTAATAGTCAAATATTTTCTTTTCATTTCCATGACCATTACTATTTTTCCCCTGTGGTAGAATGTCTCGTCTGAATAATCCTCTGATATGTATTCAGTTGCTTTTCAACATCCATCTTCAGTTTGCAAATGCTGGATATGCTTTTATAGAAAATTAGGTTGAACTAAACTTGAATGCTTGCAAACATTTGAAAGACTTACAGGTAATAATGGGATATTTATCGGACTCACTGGCTCTCTGCTGTGGTTTAAGGCTTCCTTAGAAGTAGGGTGCACAGACAGGTACTGCAAAAGTTTAGAGTAAGGTTATAATTAATAGGTAGATATATATCCTTACTTTGTAAAATAATCTTCAGTACTTATTCTTTTTTCTAGGTTGTAATTGCTGGGAAAGTACATAAGGGAAGTGAAACTGTGTGTTTGCTACAGCATCCTAGTGCTCCAAGCACTTGTCTTTTTTTTTCTTTTTTCCCTTAAAAAGAAAAAAAAAAAAAGGACTTTATCTCCATTACAGCAAATGGCTTTTCCTTACATAATTTATAAAAATTAATCATTTTAACAACATTTTTCTTTACTGTTCAAAGAATTTTTACATTTTTCTTGATTGTTCCCCAATGTCTATACACTGCCTCTGTCTATGTTTTATGAGTAAAATCTGAATAACACAAGGGTACATTTTCCATAAAACTAAGGTCGTATGAGGTGGAAATAGCAGCCTAAGATCAGGAGTTCCTTCATTTTTATAGTCCTTTCTTTTGGTAACAAGAAACAGCTCTAAGGCAGTTTTCTTGTAGGACGGTATATAGGAATGTTTGCCTTTATAGATTTTTTCTTTGTGTGTGTGTGTCTGCGTGCTTATGTGATGGAGAGCTGCATTAGAAATATTTGGATCTGGCTTCTAACAACAAGAGAGCTCTCTTTCTAATGTGGTTATTAGCTTTACCACACGCTTGTATATCTTGCACAACCATATAGCAAAGTTGTAAGCAGATATTACTCTTGATTTCACAAAAAGGGAAAATCAGATTCATATGCTTTATTGCAGGGGGGGAAAACTTCTACTTCAGTGTTATGATGTATATTAGTGGTTGTGAAAAGGTCATCAGATCCTCCAGAGAAGCTGAGAAAGAGTACAATTCTCATCTGAAATGTAGTGTCACCCCTCACCACCTTCCTCTACTCCAAAGTGTCTTTCTTCCTGTCTGCCAACAACCAGGATACCTCTTCCGAGATGCCTTCACTTCCCCTGTTTGCCCTTGGTCAGCTGCACACCCAGGCGAAGGCATCTTCCCCTATTCAGCTACCTGTGCTGATGGCAAACACTAGCTCTCACCGGGTACACCAGGCCTTACTTCCTTTTTCCTTTCATTTTTAACCCAGACTCTTGTAGCTCCTGTGCTCAGTTGACAATTTACAACCTAGAATAGTGGTGGTAAGTGACAAAGGCAGGCTAAGCTTACTGTTCAAAGGAGCGGCTTTTCTGTACAATACTGTTTTATATTATTATGTGTTACCTTATTCCGTATCATTCTAGTGTTTCCTTACCGTGATCATCAACTTCCAATGGTGCTTTAGTTAATGTGACCAAAACATCTGCTGTGCTTGAATTCCACGGAGCTCTATACAGAGGGACGAGCAAACGTAGTGAAGAGGGTGGCTAGTTTTCGTAAAGTTTTCTATCATATTTTGAGACACACATTTTTGTACAGCCTATCTTAGAAAGAGAGGTTAGCATCAAGAGCGTACGCCTTATGCTTAGGGTGAGCAGTGATGGGGTTTGTGATAATCCTTCCTTCTTTCCATGATCTTGAACTTAGCTTTGAAAATCTTGCCATCTATCCTTGGCCCTTTCTGTGGAGGTATCCACTGTTCCAGGTGAACATAGTAACTCGCTGCACTCCCTTGCTGCTGAGAAGAAAATCAGGGACCAGGAACTTAGTTTTGTGGTAGATCATCTTGTTGAGAAAATTCTCTGTACTATTTTGTAGTAGTATAAGGTATGTAAGTCCTCCAGGCTCTGTGCCTGATCTTATTGTTGTAGCTCAGCCAAGAAAGAGCAAAGGCAGAAAAGTGTCTGCAACTCACAGTTTTCGGCAGTCCCTGAATCTGGGTGAAAATGTTTTGCCTCATCCAAAAAAACCTTGTCTCCATGAGGTAAAGGTCATGTTTCTGTCAAACCACTAGATCTTGCTTTAAAATTTCACTGACATATAGAGTAGGAAACTTAATATGGCTTCAGGATTGACTTTTCTCTCTTGTTAATTAGCAAGTAGGTTATACTATGTATGGATAGTAAAGAAATCTTTCTGAAGCTTATGCAGAAAGAGAAATCCCTTTCATGGAAGATTCAGACATTGCCTAAGATTAGATTTAGTTCCAGTTTGGATCAGAATTTAAACACTGCAATATTTCAGTAAAAAAAGTAGTAGTAGAAACCAATGGGTGGGCAACCAGCTGGAGACCAAGGTGGCCTTATTGGCCAGAAAAAAAGTTTGTAGCCAAACTTCCTTGACACTAAGCTGCATGCTTAAAGTTTGTGGAATTGACAAATGTGATGGAAGTGATGTTCTGCTGGAACCTGCTGCTGTATAGCCTGTTTTCATACTTGCTATCTTATCAACTTCATGAACATCTTCAAGAAAATCCAGTGAAATAACATAAGAATATATTTGAGTAATAATAAAGAATTGATTGAATCACCATCCGAGACCTCATAAAGGAGCTGTGGCATTTCCAATTTTCCCGTAAGGAAGGGAGAATTTGTTGTGGGTGGTCTTTCTTTCATGGCTAAGCAGTAAGCCACACAGGGAGCAGGAACAAAATGGGTGGGACGTGCCCTGACTTTTAGTACATCTCAGGCAAAAACTGTTTGAGTCCAGACTAAAATCCAAGTGGTTCACTAAAATTTAGGGTAGAATGGAGTAGCAGTATCTTCCTCCCTAGGAAAGTCACTTCTGTGAGCACAAAAATGTATTTCAATTCTGTATGAAGTGTGGATAAGAGGTACCCTCGCCTTTTAACTGTTTAGTTTACCTCAAAAACACGACAGCTGGGACTGACTGTCTCTTATTGCTACTTCTTGATCTGGGGCATGTGAATCTGTTTAAGAAATATAGAAATAAAAAAAGAGGATAGCGGCCAACCTATTTCTGAGTGAAGCAGAAGAGACTATTTTAGCTGGACAAAAATGTAAGTGCGTGGGAGCAGTTCTCATTCATGCACCAAAAAGAGAGGAGGACAACTGTAGACAGCCAGTCAGTAACGTTCGTGTCGAGAACAGCAGGCTGCCTTGTTTCAGCAGAATGAATTCCTAATGCCCTAAGTGTGGTATCAAAGTATAAACTTAAAACTAAATCTCAGAAAATACCTGGACAGCAAATCTGTCTTCAGCTTCCTCTCCAGAGTACTGGAGTCCCAAACTGTTTTGAGCACTTTCGAAATTGCTTTTTTTTTTTTTCCAGTCTCCTTTCTTCCTTGTAGTGGTCTTCTCTCCTGAATAATACTTACGTGGCAATTAAGCCCTTTACAAGTCACCTAGGATCCGGTACTTTAAGCTGCTGTCTTTGCATTATATTAAATTTTCTCTAACTCATTTCCTTATTTTTCCCCTATGGAAAGTCCCTAAACAAACAGTTCTTCAGTGGACAATAAAATAATTTGAATGGCAGACATCCAATCTGGACTTTCTCTAGATAAGTGGCTTGGGTATGCATAAGAAGCAATTAGATTTTTATTATTCAGTTATGTATGGTGTAGCTAAAGGGGTTTTCCTCTTCTGAATGGGGGGAGTGGGGAGGTCAGGTAAAAAGATGCATATGTGATTTCTGCTGTACCCCCACAATTTTCCACTGGAGGTTAAGAGAAAGCGTTCCCCCTTCAATTTTTCCATTGACTACTTTTCTCTGCCTCCACAAAACATTTTGTTGTGCCTGCTTTGCTGTGATGAAAATGTCATTACTTTCGTATCACTAACATCTACAGGAGTTAAAAAGGAAACAATATAATTGTTCGAGTCAAGGTGGCTGTTAAGCTGGTGTTAACAGGAAAGGAAGAGCCCACGTTTTCATCTCCTCTTCTCTGGAAGCAGGAAGGATGCTGTTCCCTATTAGTATCTGCAGAAGGCAGCTGTTGCTGCAACGGACAGAACAAGCACATCCCTTCCTGTGCGTGCTTCAGGCATGGCTGTTGGGAGGCGCTGGAAGTAGCCCATCACGACAGTAAATGTGTGCAGCTCAGAATGACTCCAGTTAAAACGTTCGTAAGCACTTCGCGTTTTATTCAGGGAACGCTTCCCAGAATAAATTGGCATCTCTGGTCACTTCTCTTAACTCATGGGATGGCACGCAGCCTTTCAGACAAGAAGGCACCTGGCTTTAAAGGCTTAACAGTCCTGGCTTTGCCTGGTCCTGGATGAGGAGAAATCTGATTATTGCTGGCCTCCCTGGCAGAAACCACAGTGGTGCAGTTGAACAGGTGACGGATATTAAAACCAGGAACAGCACACATGGAAAGTTTTAATTTAGCCCTATCATTGTTGCTGAGCTGACAGATGATGACAAAATGTCAACAACCCCCCGAACTATTTCCAGTCCCATAGAAATTAAGCATGTTGGTTGGTCCAAAGTCAAAAGCTGTGTTTGAGTGCAGTGAAAGTCAAAAACCTAGGAGACTAAATTCACCTTACTGTGTATGAATGCATTGCTGAGGAAGAAGTAATGCTATTCCCTTGTTACTCAGTCATCCAGTGGTAAAAGCATTTCCCCTCAGAAGTGTACCTCTTGGCTTTGATTTCTTTTGCTGCATGGAAGGATTTGAGTACATGCCACTCGCCTCCCAAGACAAGTGCTCTAGCAGTTTGCTACTCAGCTTTTGCTGGTGGGTTGCTTTCAAACCTCCCCTGTGGAGGCTGTTCTGCTTTTTATAAATGCTTATATAAAACTAAACTAGGGATCAGAGTAAGAAAAAAGTGACTGATGTGGAGCTGAGTGAATATGATGCTGTTCTGAGAAGTGGAAGATGTTGGTGCCGTTGTGTGGTGTGGTGGGGTTTTTTTGTTTTTTGTTTTTTTCTTTTAATTTTAAGCAGGCAGACAGTAAATCTGAACTCTGGTAAATGTCTGAACCATCAAACTAAAGTCATTAACGTTTTCTCCAACAAAGTAACAGTGAATACTTCATATGCAGTGGAAGACTATTATTGCAAAAGACTGGAGAAATCACCCCGCAACTCCAGCAGTTAAAACATTTATCCAGGAGGTACAAGCACAGTTAAACTCCCTTCAGGGAATGGCAGGGGAAGGAGCTGAACCTTGGTCTCCCACATCCTGACCCTGTCCTGTTGTTTCCTCTGCTATAATTGCAAATGCCTCCAGAATAGTTTTGTTTCAACAAAACTGCAGTGAATTGAACATGAATTTGCAAATGATTACTGTCTGTGTGCATGTGAGAAGCAGAGTGTAAATGGTTTGATGGAAAGAGATCCACCCTGCTCTACTGAGCAGCTGTGATATTTCTGCTAGGAGGATGAAAATGCTTTCAGGGCAGTTAGATCACTAGTATTTCCAACCCAGAAGACAACAGGAGTCTTAAAAATGTCAGAATGGTTTTTACTCCTTCATGCAAAACTGCACAGACTTTGTTGTCATCAAAACCGAAACCGATACAAGAATCAGGCTTAAAGATGAAACTTCTTCTGAACATACCTATCATGGATCTTTCACTTCTAGGTAACGGTGTGACAATGTTCATTTTTATCATCTGTGAAACTTGATTGATCAAATCCTGTGTGCAGTGGACTATAGCTTGAAATGAATAGTATAGTCTTGAAAATGCTGCATCACTTCTTGTCCGGGTGAAGGGAAGACGTTTCTGCAGTCTCCACCTCTATACGCCCTCTTCCTCAGACAGAAAAGCAGATACGATAATGTAGTGTTTCTGGCTGGGGGCAGAGCTGAATGTCGCTTCTGATGAGGAGACTGTAGCTGGTTGAACTGAGCGCTGATTCTGT
>NW_008824233.1:2918761-2936679 GCF_000699105.1 Pygoscelis adeliae | reverse complement strand
AATTCTAATTTAAATACATTCCTAGAAATGGGTCCCTGACATATCTGCCCCTTACAGTAAATTATTCTACTAGATTAATATTTGTGTTCTACACCTTTTCAGTTGATGCAACTTTTCCACCGTGCTAGACCGCTGCTTTTCCCACAGAGCAGCTTTTGCTGGTGCGTGGGCATACCATTGTGTCACTGTTCCATGGTAATCTGAAGAACGAGAGGGAATCCTCTGTGGTCTCTTACAAGCAGTGCTTTCAAGTAGATCTGTGTGGGCTGTGTTTGTTTGAGAGATATGAATATGTTCTCAACGTTAGAATGACTTTAAGAAAGGGGTTTCCCTAAGCCTGGAGTGTAGGTTAAACCTTGAGAGATATACACATATATATATCTCTATTTGCCTCCAAACCGCTTAGTTGTCATTTGATTCAGAGAGCCTTTATTGAGACTAGTACGTCCTAACCTAGTAGCACGGAGACGAACACCTTCCCTAAATATGGTGAGTAACTTCTGCATTAATTTGAAGCTCGTATCAGTGGGTCTCTGCCTAGCCTCAGAATGAAGTCATGTGCTTCTTTTCCCTTGTCATCTACCAAAGTGACCTCAAATCCAAAACCTGATATTTTAAAAGTGTGTTTTTTCCGAAATGATTTTTTAATTTTTTCATAATTTTTATATAGAATAGCTATAGCAGAGTTTATTTACTTTCTTTTCTTGCACAAAGGTGGACAATGAAAGCTGCAGGAATAGTGAAGGATTACTGCCATATAGAGTATTAAGGCTATGTCAAACAGTTATTTTGGGGTAAATCTAGTGATACAAAGATTCAGTGCGCCTGTACTGGGTCTGACCCATATGCCTTCCTTGGATAATGCTTCTGCTGAGACCTTTGGAAGTTTTACCTGTTCTGTAGAGTTTGGGATGTTCCCTGTGCTACTGACTCTGACTGGAGCAGGCACAGGATTCCCTCAGCTGGGTCTGTCATTAGGAGATGGGCCCTTTATCCACATCTGCTACAAATTCTTTTCTATAATCCGCATAGCATTTGAGGGTGGGCTAGGACTCGGGGCTAGGTGGTATTTTGCTTGCCTTGTTGCTGTAAATTGGCATTAATGCTGTGTCTCAGAAAAAGTTTTGATGCATTCCAACCCTGAGTAAGGAATACGTGGAGCCGCAGTATTATAAATTTCGAGTGGTATGTTTCGGATTAATAAGTATAAATGAGGTGACTATGAGGACTAGTGAGATGAGGTTTGTGTAGAGGGAGGAGAAAACAAACATGCGTGTGCTTTTTCCCCTCCTTGTTTTAATTATTTCTTTGATAAAAATGTAAAGCTACAGTACTTCTATCCGTCGTAGCGAGAAGCAACCCTTCTGTTCTTAGAACCAGCGTTGTTTGCTGCCAGGGGGCACGCATACCCGTTGTGCTAGGGCAGCTGTAGGAACTCCAGACGGCTCTACCTCCCCTCTCTCAAAATGAAGCAAAAGTTGTCAGTACCTGTGAGGATTACAAAATGCTCACAGCAAACTATTTAGAAGCCTGAAGAAAGAGAGCTTCTTAAAGGGTCATCTTCCCTTGACTTGCTTCTGGATCCTCAGTGCACTCATGATATGCTGCCAGCAGAGTCCTAATTTCTAGCAGCAGCGGTACCGCGTTTCCAGAAGTGTGGGCACACCGGAACGTATGGAAAGCAACATGCATTTCTGAGCTGCTTAGGACTGGTGTTCCTGCCAGCCAAGCAGGAAGTGTTTTTGCAACTGGCTCGTTAGATTGTTCCTACCTTTCTATGGGCTCTTCTTTCTCTTTTTTGTCCTGAGATTTTGAAACTTGGCTGGAGAGCATGAAATTTAAATAAAACAGAGCTGCATTCCTCATCTAATCAGACCATTCTTACCTTCTCACTGTTAAAATGCTGTTCTTGTAGTTGCACAACCTTTTTGTAGGTAGGTCTGCCTGTATCTTGAATTCTTTTCTCACAGCCTCCCTTCCTTCCCAGCCACGTGGGCCCTGTACTTGGAACAATCTCTTTTCTGTTACTGTGCTCTCTCTTTATACTGCAGAGACTCGAGTCCAAAGTCATTGGAATTGATAGATCCTAAATCTTTTCTCTCTTGGCTTGGATTGCACAAGAAAGTTCCATCATTTCTCTTTCCTATCACAACACCACACTTTTGTTGTAGTGAGATCTCCATTAAAAATTGTTCAGAAAAACCATCTTGGGCACTATCAATGAATATCATAGTTATTAATCTTGCTTTTATCCTGCAGCATTTTTCCTTTTGACTTCTGTATTTTATCTCTTGGAAAGCTTCCTGTCCATACTTTGGCAGTGAATAATAATAAAGAACCATTTTTTTACTGCATAATTTAAAGCTGACATTTAACAAATACCTAAGTACTTCCTTCCCATCTTGCCCACCTCCAAATAATTTGTCGTGCTAATTAAAGTTGGTTACGGATCATGAGAAAATACCATTGCGAAGGCTCATGCAGTGCTATTCCATGAAATATGCCTAGTTTGCAAGCGTTTTTCTGAAGATCTGTATGCTTGGCATATTTCTGTATATTTGACAGATCTGCGATTGCTTGATAAATGAATTTTAAACAAATCAAAGGTATTTATTGCTGAGGGTTTTATTTTATCAACATATTTTATACTTTTTTGGAATGAATTTGTATTTTATTAACAACAATTTGCTTTCACAGAAATTGCATACAATAGGTATGTTCAAAGTATCATTGACTTTGCCCCCAGACCTGTGTACACTAATTGGCTTCAGTCGAACCTAACATTTTCCAGTGAAGAAAAGATCTCTTCTAAACATATTAAAAAGAGGAGTCTACGTGCAGTATCTGAAAATCAGTGACAGAACGCATTTAAATATCAGAGAGGCTCAAATAACTTGAAAGTTAAAATTTGTTAAAAAAAAAACACAGAAAAATGTTGGGATTTTCTTTAGGTGACACCTTTGGTTGTCATCGTACATCTTCTAGCAACTTCTTAGCATGTTATAAAGCTCCCCAAAACAGAAAAGCTTAAATCCTCCCAACTCCTGGACTCATAACCTTATAATAATTAGAGGTTAGTATTTTCTTTTTTTTTTTTTTTAATGGCCTCCGATGTGATGGGAGAGGGAGGGTGACTACAGGAATCCAGAGAAGTACTGAGAGTGTTTTGAGGTATGCTTTGTGTGTGGCTTTGATGGCTTGATATTTATGACTTCCTCTGGTCAATTCTTATGCAACTCCTGCATGTTGGAAGTGTAGTCATGATATTTTTGGCAGTGAACTTCTGTTTTGTAGCCTTCCGAATTAGCTTGTATGCTTTAAACTCATCTGTGCAGATGCCCGTGTGGAGTGACTGACATGGTAAACTCAAATGTCTCTGTCACCCGAGCCCTGGGCATGACTGTGGTTGCTTTTTGGTAACACTTGTGCCACTGATTTCTACTTGAAGGGATTTATACTCATTGGGGAATAATTTTCTCACTTTTAGATGTAGTTCTCGAGATCTTCAATCCAAAGATGTTTAGAAATTAAAGGGACTGATTTCCAAAGAGAGAAATATGCCTTAAAAATTGGTTTTCTCTCTGTTTTAATTTAAGAAAAAAGTGATATATTGATTTTTAACAAGGTCATGTAGTTTAAAACCGTGTTTTGTACCCACCACTTAAACTAGTTTGTGTATGTCAACAGAAGCATTTTCCTCCAGTGATGGAGGACCAGCACTCGTAGGACTGAAGAGCTATACAGCAGGCACTATCTGTGCGAAGTCACCCTGCTACACCCAGTACACAAAGCAAATGCAGAGATTATGCTGCACATTTTCCTTTCCTGGACCCGAGCCAAAGAACCCGCAGTGCAGAGCCTCTTCGGAGTCCCATCTGCTCTGTGCCGAAAGCCAGGCGTTCAGTTCAGGGTAGAAATAGCGTGTTCAGCCTTTAACTGGCTCATTCCTCGGTCTGGTCCACTTCAAGGGGTTTCTGTTGTATTGGGTTTTAATTTACTTCAGTTGCTGTGCAGTTTGAGGTTATCTCAAGAAACGTAAATAGACTGCTTATCGAATTGTGGCTGTCACAACTTCGTGGGAGGGCATCTGTGGATTAAGTTCTTTGGGGTTGCTGTTCTGAATCTAGTGTTACACTAACCGAGGAGAATTGTACTTAATGGTGAGATCAGTTTTAAGTATTCGGCATTAAATCTTCCTGCATCACACAGGGCAGGTACCAGTTTCATTTTATCTGAACCAAATCGGGCAAGACAGAGCTGAGGGACCTAACTCCTCTTTATTTTTGGCAAAAATCAAGCTTCAGATTTTAAATTTAGTTAGAAACTGTCTAATATTGAAGTTTCAGCACTTTATCAGGAAATAACAGGGGGAGGAGAGGACTGGCAGATCTTGCTGTGTTGGTCTGTGGCTTTTTCTCGTGCTGCATTTTCAGTGAAGAGCATTGGATGCAAAAGCAGAAGGACATGCATTAGCAATGGCTGGTTCAAGGCTGGCTGCACCGCATACTGGTGTTATTATGGGTACCAAACCTGGGAATATCTAGGCAGGAGATGACAGAAATGTTACGTTTGACTTCCTCAGAGCAAAAAAACCGTGAAGGCTTTAGTCCTGTTTCAGACCAGTTTCAGTGAGTGTTGCTTAGGATCTCTTTCATCAAATGCTTTTTTTATTTCTTCGCTTGTTCTTCCATGTTGATCACATTTACAGTAATAATCCATTTCTCCCTCCCACTCCTCCTACACAACAGCCACACACAGATAATGTGTAACCTGCTGGCTTGTTTATCAACAGCATTTATGATTATATATGTTCCACTTTGTTTCAGAGCTATTTTGCAATATGGGTAATACTTAAATGAGGTAAGTTTACTCAGGCTGGCTGTGACAGGCCCTGGATCTTTCGCAATACAAAAATGGGTATCACTGAAAGGCTAGCTTGTTAAGGGGTTTATTCCTTATGTATAATTTGCTAGTATGTACTTCCATTTATTTGGCATACTCTCTGTTTTCTGCTCCCTCCACTGTGACAATATGTCCGTTTATGGTCGTGGTCTGTAAAATTGAATCGTTGAGCTGATCTAGGCAGGAAAAACATAACAAAACAAACATCTCCTTTCTCTTCTCTGTCTCTCTTTTAGGCTGGCTCATTTCTGACATTCATTTTACATTGCATTCCTACAAAATATTGCTTTGGTACAACTGAAGAACAAGTGAATTACAGAGCAGGTTTGGGGAAAATGAGCAAAGGTTTGGGAAACTAGGATGCTCTTAAGCTAGAACTAGACTTGAAGAAAGAAAAAGAGAATGGGGCAAGAGCAGTGCAGGATTTAACATTTACAATACGGATTTTGTGAAATGCATTTTGGATAACATTTTGAGACTCCAGTGTGATGAGTGCCTGTGTGGCTGTGATTGTTTTTATAATTAAGATTTTATTAGAATTAGTGAGTCTTGTTGTCATTCTTGGACAATGTATTTTTTTCTCTCCAAATGTGTTTTTCATATGTGGAAAACTTATTTGTTTTTAATGCAAATTAATACTTCAACCAGAAAGTGCTTTTGGCCTATTCAGGTATATCTAGGAAGTACTTAAGGCTTGGAGCACTGATAAATTTGGTGGGTGAGCACCAAGGAAATTTTGCACGCTTTTTACCAAACATTTTCAATTATTGTGAAATCCCATAAATCTGTGAGCAAAACTGATCCTGTTTTATTTCAGGGTGTTTGCGTTCTTAAAAGCCTCGACAGAAAGCAGAAAATTTATGTAATTCTGAGCAATCCTTTACATGACCATTATAACAACCTACTTTCTACAGAGCCTTAATTCTCTGAAGTAGCTGAATTTTATCCATCTTGGCTTCAATTTGTCTGATCTAATAAAAACCTACAGCATTAAATTGCATATTACAGTTGTAAAAACTTATGGTTGTTTTAATAACAAAGACTTGCACATGGTACAATAACCTAGTTGCATCTCTTTCACTCAGATTCATAACTGTAGATTTAGCACAACTTGTGCTGCCAACACAGGTCAGACTCATTGCAGTAAATTTATTGCTGTGAAGAATAAAAAATGATTTAAAAATAAAAAAAGCTTTCAGAACGGACACGCTTTACAAAAAAAAAACATAAGAAATGAAAGGCCGAGCTGTTACTCTGCATCAACAGTCCCTTGCGCATCAGTAGTTTGGGGAACAGTGGAGGCAAATCAAAGCAGGTGGCAATGCTGCTTAGCTGGCACTAGCCTGACCGTGCCCAGCTGGGTGGAACATGCCAGCCATCACTGCAGATAAGTTTTTACTACTTTTTCCCGTATCTTGGACTGGATAGAAGAGGGTGGATGTACTCCCATGCTACGATAACGAAATGGCTTCTGAAAGCTGGGCTGGCTTGTATAGACATGCCTTAAATCAAGGTGCCTAGTACTGAGGGACACGCTGCAAAATCTGCATATGACTAAGAGTCAGGAGATACGTAGAACGGACCTTGTTGAGCCACAGGGAGGGGATACCCCCCACCCCAGCAGATGTTAGCCGTAGGACTTCTGAAGAACTCCTTGTTCAGGCTGGCTGGGTGTGCACCTGGGCCACGCAGTGATTTAGGAATTGTCGGCTTTAGCAGCTCCTTTCTGTGCGTTTCCCCGGCTTGGCAGAGCAGGGCCACGGAAAACCCGGAGCGCCCGCTATGCGATCCCAGAGCACTCCCCAGCAGGGAGTGTGCAGCACCCCTTCCCTGCGGGCCCCCGAATCTGGCTCGCCATCCTGTCACTGCAGAAACAGGAAGTGACATGTCTAATAAATAAATACCTTTTCCTATGTTCTTCACTGCTTTTTTTCTTTTCAGTTTTTCAGAACCTTCTTTGCTTCTTGCATGAATTTTACCAACATAGGTATCATCTTTTCAGTAACATCTAACCTGTGTCCCTTTGACGTGGCCTATTTTTTTCAGCACAGGGGCTGCAATACTGTGCGTAACTTGGCAAATGCATCCGAGACTGCTGAAATGTCTAAGCCCAGTGGGATGAATTAGAGCTGGACTAGCAGTCTGAATTCCTTGTGTGGTTTTTCTTTTTAATTCAGACAAGGATGGTCAGATTTCATTTAGTAATTTTGTTTTATTTTTTGTCATTTCAGTGGTGGTAGGGAGTGTTCATTCTAGGTCAACATTTTTCAAATTTTATATTTTTAAGTTAGGCACCTAAAAGCCAAGTTTAGGCACTGCAAAATAAGGCCTAATTCTCATTAGTACCTAGTGTCTGCAGGTCCCATGGAAATCAAACGAATACAGCTTTCCATACTTCAGCATGCTTTTGTTATGATTAAACAGACACTCGTAAAACTCAGACAAACTGGAATCAAGTTTCACATGAAACTGAATTGACATTTTTTCTTAATAGGATCCTTGTAATTAGTGATTACCAGATGCATTTAAAATGTGTGAAATGCCTGCAGGAATGGGAGTTAAGAGGGGGAAGGGATGCCAAACACCTCAGTTCTTCTCCTGGCAACCTTTCATTTTAAATTTTGGCTCTGCACATAGATGAAGCAGCATGGTTTCTATAAAATGTTCAGCTGTGGTTTCACATTAAGTTGATGTTACCAATAAAGAGAGTGACTTGTAACTGAAAACTTATTTGCTTATAAATAGCAGGTTTCGCTCTTGATGACTCCCCGCTTTATTTCAGTGGTCATGTTGCTGTTCCTACGATAGGTGTTATGAAACCTGCCAGTTTTCTAATTCCAGCAACTATCATAATGCTATTGGCTGTCATTTTGATCTAAAGAGAAGAATAAGGCTTTTGGGTTCCTTTTCTGATGAACTAGAGATGTCCCACATAGGCTGAAGAAACATAACCAGGGCTGTTACCAGCCTGCAGCACAGGAGCAGAATGACTCTTCTGGATGAGGCGGCGTTGGCTCACTGTTTGTACCATCTGTTCTCCCACTTGTGCTGGAGAGGTGGTGGTACCTCATAAAATTAAAAAAGCTTCCTTTCTTCCCTGCTTGGAGTTTCCATCCAAAAGGGAATATCTAAATGTGGACTGCTTACTCTTACCCTGATGTGTGTCCTTTCCTCTGGGAGGGGTGCTTTTTTTTCTTCTCTCCTTTCTCTTTGGAAATGCAGTGCTGGACAGTAGCTGGCCCTGACCAGAAGGAAGCCTGTTAGGAGCTTGTAGAGTTCTTGAACAACGCACTCGTGCACAATAACTCACATGTGGCTCCTTTTCTTTTCTCTCCGAGTGATCTAGATCACTTATTACTCAAATTCTCTTAAATTTGGAGTAGTTTTGCTGGATGCTTCCATGAAGCATATGAATTTTCTAGTCAATGTGAGGGCATGCTTGAACTCTAGAGTATTTAAGATAGTTGA
This sequence comes from Pygoscelis adeliae, assembly GCF_000699105.1. Classification (NCBI taxonomy): domain Eukaryota; kingdom Metazoa; phylum Chordata; class Aves; order Sphenisciformes; family Spheniscidae; genus Pygoscelis; species Pygoscelis adeliae. The sequence continues at coordinate 2,928,309 of NW_008824233.1, read as the reverse complement.
TTCTTTTAGGATTAATAATAACAGCCCTTTTTGCAAGGAACATTGTTCCTGTGACTGCTGACAGCTTTGCTCCTTGCCACCGCAGCCAGAGACTGTTATTGCTCCTACCCTTGCAAAACTGTCCCTGACAGAGTGGTGGACTTAAGAGGGGATGATGCTGGGAAGGAAGAAGTAGATTCCTGGCTTGCTTGTCAGCCATTTGTGGTATATGAAGAGGAAAACAGGAAAACGTGCAGAAATGTCATGCAGGCAAGACATGGTTATGTTTTCTCATTGCAATTGTGTACTTAAATTTTTCTTCCTAGATTGTTAATCTTCTTATTTCCCCTTAAAATATGCTTTTTTCCCTCCCTGTTTCTAATAGATTCACTGTGAGCAGCTCGAAAGGAAGAATAAAGGTGCAGAGGATCGTCTAGAATTGTGCTCCCATCAGTGTGTTGAGATGGAAAGGTATTAACTACCTTAATTTTACGTGGAGAAACTTCTTGGTTTTTTATTTTTTAAAAAGTAATTTATGTTACATTATTGGAAATATATAGTTGAGTCTTTCCTGCATATGTCAATCAATTTATCTTCCAGACGCCAAGTTAATAGTTTTTTGTTCTGCTTTAATCTGTCCTGTGGAGATCTGTATTGGTTCTGGTTAAATAAGTGAAACGTGGAAATTTTCTGTACTGAGAAAAGCAAAATCATAGAGAATAGCGTAGGTTGGAAGGGACCTCTGGAGGTCATCTGGACCGACCTCCTGCTCAAAGCAGGACTAGTTAGGTCAGGTTCCTCAGGGCCTGTCTAGATGAGTTTCAGTCATCTCCAGGTATGGAGATTTCACAACCTTTTTGGGCACCTGCTTCTTCACGAACTAATGTTACTTCTACTGATAATGGCAGTAAAAGAGGTTGTACTGTAGGATACAGAGATAAAGAGGTCATGTTAGGGCTACAGCCTCTGATGAGGCTGTGATGATGGCAACGCCTTTCTAAGACTGTCAGTGAGTAATAAGGAGCCTTAAGAAAATTAACAGTGCTGAGTACTTCAGTGAATACTGCTGTATTCAGCAAGATAACCTCTGGCCAAAAAAAAAAAAAATTTTCGAGGTAGCTGAGAATGATTAAAAGGTAGCTTTAAAAAGTATTAAGTATAGTGTGTGGATTTGACAGAGAGAAAAAGAAAAACTGTTTTAAGGTAACTGTAGATTTTTTTAGGGAAGCTAAGAAATAATACCCTACCCTCCCCTCTTCCTGTAAGAAGCATTTTTTCCCAGGTTAGTTTATTGTGAAATAATTGGATTTGGAATCCCTTGTGGACTGGGATTTCCCATTTATTCAAGACATTGTGAGCTGCTGCCGGTGTAGTTTGACTCCAGCCTGTCTGTGTGAAGGGAGGAAGGCACCAGGTTCCTGTCTGGTGATGGCATCTCTGGTGAAACCGTATGCCAGTCGCTGGCAGTTCAAGCCCTGGACCTGTGATGCAGACAGCCGTGCAGTGAGCTTCCTCTGCCTTTCAGCTTGGCTGTCTAACAGCTACCACAGGCAAGAAGTTGGCTTGACTCAGCAGAGCTGGTTGTCCTCTGTCAGCTACTGTATGTTAAATTTCCTGGCTGCATTTCCAAATGGTGTTCATCTGTTTATTCTGCTTGCGCTGTTAGCAGATCACTGAAAATATCTCAGGTCTGTGTGGGAGATGCTGACCCAAATGAATCATGGACTTGTTTTCCCCCAAGAGTGCAGCCCAGCTGTGAGCCCAGGTCAGTAATACGTTGGTGGTGTATCCACATCCTGGCCAAGGCTGAACTAGGAGGCAAAATGGGCTGTTCATAGGTCATGTTCTGTTTGTAGTGATGCCTGATCCGGCAAAAGAAAGAATAGTGGTGTAAAGTACCAGTTAAAAATGTCAACCATGTAATTGCATCAGAATCATAGTTTTCCACAGAAATGAGTATGTGTAAGATTTGAATAGACTCATGGTGCTCAAGCTGTATCTGTGGAGTGAGCAGCTGGTCAAGCTGTATCTGTGGGACAAGTAGCCAGTCCAGAAAGGGCTGTGGGAGGGGGACTATTTCAAAAAGGCGCCTACTTGAGGCTAAGAGGGTGTCCCAAAGGGGGTGCAAGCTTTTCTAGCTATTGGTCTTCACAGAAAAAGAGCAAGCACTTGAAAACATCTAGATTTGTCTCCCTTCTTGTTTTTTAACTCTTCGTTTTCAGTTCTTTCAACACGTTCCTGCCATCTCCCACCAGCTTTCTGCACATGTGCATTTCAGTGGGGGAATTCATCTACTCAGAAAGCACACGCTACTTGGTGGCTCTGCTCGGCCAAGCTTTCCATTTGATTGATTTCCATGGCAAAACTTCAATTCCCTTTCCACTAGTGATCCACACGCAGCTATGCAAGTCCTGGCTGATGAGTCTGGGTGACAGTGCTCCATTTACTGCTTCTCCAGAGAGAGTCAGCTGTAACTCGCTCATGGCTCATTTAAAGCCCGAGAAAGTTGGTGAAAATAATTTAATTGGCTTTCCTGAAGCTTGAACTCAGCCCAAATGCTGTCCATCAGGAAGAAATTCAATTATGGTCTTCATAGTATAATTAAGCAGAAGATCCAAGTGAAAGGGGAATAATGTTATTTTCCTGACGTACAGGCTGTATAGGGTACAGAAGTGAGGCGGCAGCATTGAAACCCAGTCCCAAAGGACAGGAACCTCCAGGCATGGAGGGGAGCAGCACCGTGTGATAAGTAACATGCCATTTAATGTGAACCAGCTAGCTGTCGTCTTGCATGTTGCATATTTGTTGAGGGGAATAGTCAACGTCTGGGAGACGCTAAGTGCCTGTGTATCAGTAGCTTTACTTCTCTCTTTACTGAGACGGGACAGATTATAGGTGCACCTTCAAATAATCACTGGGTCCTCTTTTTTTTTTTTTTTGGCTTCTTTTCAGAGAAACCAGATGTGTTTCCATTAAGAACATGTACCTCTTTTGTTGTTGTGATTTGTGTAATTCTTAAAATTAAGCAAAACTATTAAAGAATAATTGTTTCTGTTCACGTTAACAGCACACAGCTTCTCCAGATGTGGCATTTGACAGCCAGACAGCTGCTGGCTATTAAACGTGCCTTAAAAGCTCCATTCCTTTGTCGTAAAGGGAACAGAAGTGTAGGGACGTTTATGGGGTGATAGGCAGATGTTTTGGCTACATCAGATTTGAGCGAAAGTTTAAGTGGTTTCTCTGCTATAGTCACAGTACGTACATGTTTTAACCCCTATCATACACCTTGCCTTATGGGGCTATCTTCTTGGGACTGGAGTGACATTATTTCTAATCTCACAGTTACCTCCCAAGCAACAGTGCCAGCACTTTTTTCACAACATCTGGGACATCTCACTCCAAAGACAATGCAGTTCTGCTAGGTGGGTCTCAGCTGCTGCTGGTGGCTGGCTTTCCAGCTGCGCTTTTGAAATACTGGGTGAATTTTTTCCGGTGAAATTTGAGTTAAAAAATTAAGTTGGAAATAATTTGAAATAGTGTTGCTTTATTATTTTTTTTAACTTTCTTTTTAAGAATATCCTCATAATCGTCAAAGGCAAGTGTTCTTTTTGTGTTTGTACCAGCGCAGTACGCTTTATGCCCAATAAACTGTTTTTTATAGTGGTACATGTGAAGTGGAACGTAGAACCAGTGGAGCTCAATTTCAAGAGATCTGGCTCAAATTCCCAAGCCTAAACTCTGAGCGGAGATCCGCTCGCTGGGTGTTGAGTACTGGAATAGCACCGCTGATCCTTAGGGAGCTGCACCCCATTGTAACTATTCTCTATCAGCTCAGAATCTGCTAAACTTGTGAGAGCTCATGAGGCTGCGAAAATTTTTTTCTGTAACAAAAGTCTTTTTGTTTTCTTGGCAAAATTTTGTTCTTCCCATTGCTTGTTGGACTGGAAATTCTTTGTCATTTAGTCTTAACTGGATAAGATTTTAATATTAAAATCCCAATGTATTTGCATGAAAAACAATCTAAGATTTCTACAAAACTGAATTAAAAGAGAGCAAAAATCCTGTAAAATCATATGGAACATAAAAGAATAGGCTAGTTCTACAGATAACCTGTCATTTTTAAGAATTATATGCCTAACTTTATTCCTATTTTGAGTCTATGTCTAGTACAAGTTAACTTAAATATTCTGTAATCCAGGTCTCGTTCTCTCCCGTATTCTAAAGGCCTTTTTCTGAAATGAAGTGTGTTATCCTAAATAGGGGATATATTAGCTGAAATGGTTTGAAATTTGCCACATTTTTTAATTTATCCCAACCAGTTCATCCTCCATAATTCAAGTGCAGAAATTTCTTTCTTTCCGTGGATCTGCTCCTTAGGCTTAGTCAAGCAAGAATCCTACGTCCCAAATGCCCACCCAAGGGGATGAAGCATGTGTTTAACCCCTAGACTCTGGAATTCATTTCCCGTCAAAATATGACTCCGTGGTGTTGGCGTCTGGCCGTAAATCCTGGCTTAAAACCTTTTTTCACAATTGTTTATGGTGTGTATTTGCGCTTTGACCAATCACAGGAGAATGACCCCAGCACACCAGCCTTGAAATTATTATTTCAAATAGTAATATGCCTTTGGTATTAATATTTTGCAGTAAATGCCTTGGGACGTGTTGTAGGTATGTCCATTGCTGCCACATAACTGCTATTAGTAAGTAATAATGCCTGTTTCCAGTGAAAACCAGGGAGAGACAAGAGCTCACAAATGGTACCAGCTGCAGAGCTGGGACTCTGCATGGGGCTTGTACCTGGCTATTTGATAAACATGTATTTCTTGGCCATCAATCTGTGCTGCTACGAGCCCAAAGCATGTGGCTCATCCAAAGAGCATGGGGCAGGCCATCAGGAGCTGAACTGGTTGCTGCTCCATTATGAAAGCGTGTATTAGCAGGAGTTGTTCTGTCTTCTGCTTCTTCTCCTGACCAGGAAAAGATGGACTGCAAGGAGTGCCCTTGATGCTATTAGAAGCCACTGGTGTCTACATCTCATGCTTCCTTTCTGGTGCCACCATATTCTGGCTTTAGTGATAGTTTTGGGCCAAATATAGGTTTTGCTCTGGCTCCATTAAATGCATACTTTAATAAAATTCCCTGTGCGTGTACAGCCAGTACTTCATTGTCTAACCCTGTGAGGACAGACAGACCAGCATGGTTTATTTAACTGGGTGGCATTGATCTGCGTAGGAATTTCAGTCCCATTCACATACAAAGCATGTCCTGGGCACAATTTTTGTTCTGGCTCCCAGCTGAAAAACTGAGTTGCTGTAAAAAGTATGCAACCATTTATAAATAATTAATTACAAAAAGCCGATAGAGCCTAGAAATTGAAATGGCGCAAAGATGTACCACAGAGCAAAAAGTGAAAAGCATTTTAAAGGCAGCTAGGAGAATATGTGGGAGAAATGAAAATATCTTTAACGTGGTGCACAGTCTCTGGCAGTGAAACCCTGCATGGATATGGCAACTTGCAAACCAAAGAGAACAGACCTAATTTCTTATTCTTGGAGGACATGGCTAGAAGGATATTGGCTACTACTTTTCAGATATGACATGGAAACTGAGTAAGGTTGGGCTCTCTCCTTTTCTTGCAAGCTGCTAAAACTTATGCTGGGAGATGTAATGCAGCTTCCTTCATTGCATCTCTAGGTTCTGCTTCCATGTGAAATATCTTAATTTTCCCAAAAAGGGAAATTTAGCAACTAACTCAAAGTTTACAAAGAGGAGTTAATATTCTAATCTTTTATTGGCTTCTGCATTAGTCACAGCATGCTATGTAAGTAGGATGAGTTGTGTATTTTTTATATCTTCATATACTTTAGGAAGATTTTGCACATAGAAGGGATATACTTTGTCTCATATGACCACATAAAAATGCTTTTAATATTCTCTGATGATTGATTTTACAAAACATAAAAAACTATATCTCCCAAATTTGAATGGATTTCATTTTTCTGATTTTTTTCCTAACAGATTGCCTATTTGCATAATTTATTTATTAAAACACGAAATACCTGATTTTAGCAAATGTTGGCAACAGCGTAGAACAGTAAGTATATTAATGGTGCAGAAACGTACCTGTGAACTTCACAAAAGCAAAAGTAGTTCTGAAAAAATTGCTTTCTGCAGAAGCTAAATGCTGTGTGCCCTCTAGAGCTCACCAGGGGAAGCTCAGGTAATCATCAAGAACTGTCTTGTTCTGGGGTAGCTCCTAATTACCAGTATCTTGAAGACGTATTCAAGCACTCGGATCATTTGTGTGCTCTGAAAGTCCAGCCTGTAAGATGGATCTAGACACCAGATATGATTAACATTTTAGATCGCAATAAATATATCCTTCCAATACCAAAGTGGCTAATATTAAAATACAGATAAACAGAGTAATAGTTTCTGGTCAGAAGACCTTAGTCTAAAAACTGAGGGAAAACCAAATGCACTGAGAAATCCAGTCAATGAAGTGATTTTCTGACTTTTGTGATGATGTCGAGACACATGGGTATAACAGAGCAGCAATCAGTTTGTAGGGATTTGAGTCTTTTGCGGTTCCCTTTCTTTTACCCAGGCACAGCTGGTTCCTGCTCTTGCCCAGGTACTCCTAAGCCCAGAAAGGAGAATGCAGAGAGACAGGGTGGGAGCAGCCAGAGATGAACATCATTTACAGCCACAGCGTCAGACAAACTGTGGGGAGCAGAGCAGAGGAATGGATACTTCCTGGCTGAAAAGAAATATTCAAAGCCAACCCACCATCTTTATGGGGTATTTCCCAGCTTGATTCACGCTCTGATCTCAGGAGGCTGTGGTCACACATCTCCTCTCGCTGTGGCTGAACCAGCAGCAGAGATGAGTGCAGCTTGCCTAAACACTTGCTGCTGCACTCCTGCTAGAGGTTGCTGCCTGTCTTTCACTGTCCTCAGGACTGCACCTAGACATAGCTCCTTTATTTTGAACAGTTGTTTTAGTCTAAGCTGCCTTATTTGACTTAAAAGAGTTTAAGAAACCTTGGCTACTTTGACCAAGCCGGGTAAGTAGGTTGTGCTGGCAGTTGGGGATGGTAATTTGCAGTAGAGAGGTAGTGAAGGTGGAAAGTGGCAGGGGCTGTAGAGGAGTTAAACTCTTTGGCAGGCTTTGCAGCTGCTAGAGCAGGATGTGTGACTGCAACCCTGGGCAATGAGCAAAATACACTTTACCAGAAGCAACTTGTAGGGCCAGAGTTTTTTCTCTCAGCTAAGCTGGTTGCTCTACGGAAGTCACACAGGAGGTGTGTGGAGCGAGGGAAGAGGAGAGTAACTAGCCTACCTTTCGTTGCCTAAGTACAGATAAAAAACTGACATTTTGAAAGCTCAGTCTGAAAATATTGGCCTGTGGTTTTAGCAGCTCTGTCCGAAATCCCTCAATACTGCTCAGTAACGTTTCACCTCACTTTATTTAACCTCTGCCTTCCTTTTGCCACATTTCTAGGAGCTTTAAGGAGGCTGCAGCAATAATTCCTGCCTTACTATGTAAACATAATTTCATTCACTTTTCCTAAAACTGCACCATGAGTGACTGCTTCCGTGCTGTGGCTTTTTGATTCTTCCAAGCACCCTCAAAAGCACCAAGTCCTTTGCACAGCATGTATCCAATTCTGTTAAGCAAAGCAATCTCAGGCTGGGTCAGGCATGGGAGTCCAAATGAGCTGAAGATGCTGTTTTCCAGGGAAGTGCACTTGAGAGAAAAGGGGTGTTGCTACTTATATTGCAAAGTTTGCATTACGTAGCTGATTAAAAATGAAGGCTATAAGCAGAGCGCTTTGTCATGCTGCTGCCTGAGAATTTATTGTCCGGAAACCTTAGCACAGAATTGCTTAAAAAAGAAAAAGTACCACTCGCACTGGTCTATCCAGCATTTTGCAATATTTAGCGACATAGAAAAGGGCTGGATTTCTTTCACAAGGTTTGTTATTTTCCTTCTGTAGTTTTCTTCACGAGCTGCCATGTGGCTAACCCGTGCTGCTGGGGCTCACCTGCCACCCACGCACAGCTGAGGCTTTGAAAACTGCCACGAGCGTTCAGAGCAGCTGCAGCCTGCTGCACCGCTGTAATGTTCATGACAATGTGCATCGAGAAGGTCTTTCTCTTAATCGTCATGGCTTTGAAAGGGAGTCATGGCCAGTTAAAGTGGTCTAACAAAAGACAATACTCTCTTCAGTTGGGTGCTCTGTTTCTTTGAACTTGCACTAGCTGCTATATTGGTTTAAAAACAAACCAAAAAAAAAAAAGCAAAAGGTTAGTACGAAGAAATATTTTTCTGCAGAGAAGAAAAATCACATGATGTGTCCTAGTGCTTCAGGACCTTCCAGCGCTAAAAACCCCTGGTCTTGGTTCCTTGTGTAAAAGTCCTATTTCCCTATGCCGTAGGTCTAGCTCTCGAAACACATCCAAGTATCTTGTTTCTGCTGTGAAACTTTTTTTTCTGGTGCAGGCAGGCTTCATGGCAGCTCTGAAACTGCCATGAAATTCCAGCTTCTCCAACTGCTAGGGGGCAAGGAAAAGAAAAAGCTCTTGAGTTTTACTTGTCCTTATTTGCTGCTGTTGGTATTTTATTGTAGTACCTCCTGCAAATGATTTTGCGTTCATGCTTAATGAAAATACATTTCTGTTATAGTCTCTGTGTTGTAAATATCAAGAATAAAATGAATCATTTTATGCTATCAGCATGAAATTCACCGCACTTTTTTACTCTTATGATTAGGATAGATGGGTTTGTTTATTGAACAATTTTATCAATGGCCCTTCAAGAGTTTCTTCAGAACCTGCAGTGCGATCCCTGTGCATTGCCTGCCTAAACTGCAATAAGTATAACTCATAAACTCAATAAGTATAACTCATAAATTCTTACTGCTTCCAGTTTTTCTGTAGCTCAAATGAAGAATTTAGTATTTTCTGCCTAAATCAAGAAGTAATCTTGCTATAACAGGTTGGTAATACTTTTGAGCCTTGCAGTTTACTTTCTGGTCATGCATTACTTATATTTAGAGTTGGTTTAAGCTGATTAGGAAATGAAGGTCTGAGCTTGAAAAAGACATGACTATTTCTTGAAAACTTGGGTTGGGTCTAGGGCTTTTTGGGGTTTGTTTTCATTATGCCTAGGTCCATTCTCTGAAAGTCACATTCCACCATTATGGTGTATCAGGTGAATCGGCCCTAATTGCTAGTTAGTTCTGTGAATTTGGAGCAAGCTCTTAAGTGCATGCAAGTCCTGTGTGTCCTTAGCAGAGAGACTGAAAGAAAAGAATCTTCCCACCAAACAAATACCACTTTAGTGTTCACAACAGAGCAATTTTTACAAGATACAAACATTTTTAAAAAGAACTTTCAGGGGAAAAAAAAATTTGAAAATGCACGTCAGGTATCTATTATGAAGTGATACAGAAAACAAAATGTGACATCAAAAAGCTTTGTGAACTGAGCACCTAGTTTTGGAGTTCGCAACCAATTTAACAATTTTGATTGCATTTTTGTTAAAGTTGAATATAGAATTTTT
>NW_008824233.1:2913601-2918665 GCF_000699105.1 Pygoscelis adeliae | reverse complement strand
GCTGGGTGAGAGACGGGGTAAGGGGCTGCTGGTGACTGCGCCGGGCCAAACGCTCCCGTCTGACTAGAGACCACCTCGGCTTGGCCTGCCAGATGATGATGATGATGATGATGATGATGGTGGTGGTTTGAAAAAATCATTGTGGGAGGGGGGGGGGGGGGGGGGGGGCTGAGGGCACATGACAGTCTTCATATAGTGCCCAAAATGGTTGGCCTGGATTTTGTAGACCCAAGGTAGTAAAATTCATAAAGGCTGCTTGTTTAAATATTTTAAATGAATTTCTGCCACAAAGCCCGTAGAGATTGCCTGTGTGACACTGCTCTAGTGCTCTCTGATTGCGTACCAGGAAGGAAGGTAGCAGGAGCTCGGTGCAGGACTAGCTCTGCTGTCTGCGTTGTCACATTCAGAAGACAGCTGACAAATTTACCTTCTCTGTGCTTCAAGTTCTGGTGTAAAGTTTAACATTGCTATTTCTTTCTAATCAGGTGTGAAAGTAAAGAGCTTGATGTTGAAATAAGGAACCTGATAGAGAAGAATAACACTTACCAGTTGTGCGAGGACCCTGAACCTATTGCGCAAGAGAGTCCGAACCCTCAGAGAATTTCGTGTTCCCTTAAGGTAAACGCAGTCTGCTTTTGCAATGTTTATCTGCCAGGAAAGAACATTCAGGGGATGTTCCCTGGGTGACTTGATCATGCATGAAACTTTTTGATTTCTGAAATGATGTAATGAACTTGCTACACTTTTTTTTTTTTTCCCTGATACAGCTACTTTCTCTTACCAGGAAGACTGAGTGAGAAGATATGTTTTATGTTGCTTTAAAAGGTCAACTAAACCCACTGAGTGTCCAAAGTGACGCCCTCTGTAGCCAGCTGTGCCTTTTGGATAACACAGATGCACAAAACTGTATACCCCAAGAGCACTGACATTTCTCTAGGTTGTTGCATTTGGTAGTTCTGATTTAGCTGAGGATGGGCAGAGGTGTGGGGGACAAAGATCTTTGGGATTGTCAGGAAAGCTTTTAGATAAATACAAAGAAAGAAGAAAAATTATGATTCAAATCCACGCTTCTCTGGTATTGCAAACAGAAAATTGTAAGCCACCTGCTAAGATGGTTGTCTTTGCTTGCAGTGAAGCAGTGATTAACAAGCATGACAGAAACTTGTTCTAGGTTTCCCTTCTCTCCCCTGAAACAGCAAGCTGCTTTTTATTGTGCAGTAGGAGGACAAAAGGAAATTCCTGTTTTCTGCAAACTGGGAAAGGGAGGAGTGAGGGGTACAGAGGAGAGGAGTGATTAAGCCGTGAATGCCATCCACCTGCAAGGGATGACACACTTACCTGCCTGTGTGACTCCACTATGGGGCGGGGGGGAAGGAAACCTCTGAAGGCTGCGCCCCGAGGCGTGATGCAGGAAATTAATGAGGAGGCAAAGGAGAGATTACTCTCTTCTATGAAACCCGAAATTACACATAGCTCCTTTCACATGTAAACCGCCATCTTCAAAATGACTCATGACCTCAGGGCATGAAGCTGAGCTGAGCCTAAGGAGATGCCCCAGGGTCAGACTAGTGGGATTAGAAACAGTGAGAGAGAAGCCACAGAGAGGAATGGGGAATCCCGGCCCCGGGGGAGGAATAAGCATGGTGAAACAGAAGTCAGTGCAGAATCAAGTAGCACTGAGCTATGAAATTACAGGGCAGAACAGCAAGCCACAATGGTCTGTGGAAACACCTGGTCCCCCATGTTAGCCTCCCTCCAACAGAAGGAGATGTAGGAAAAGGTTTTGGGGGGGTGTGGGGAGGAAAAAGAAAGGATGTGCTCACCTCAACTGTTTCCGTGGAGAGCTTCAGCACTTCACATGGAATACCGTGGCAGTATTTCATCTGTAGTGCTTTTATGCTTTTTGCATTTATAGCACTTGTTTGCCTGTGAAAGGGGGGGGTGTGTGTGTGTGTGGTTTTCATAGATTAAAGGAGAAAGGTTTATGATATTTCTGCACTAGAAATATACTGGCTATTTCTTATTTATACTTTTAAGTCAAACAGTTTTTCACTTGGCTGGTTATTGACTTGGACATCAAGTGAGTGACAGCTTGACAGTTGTTGTGATAAGCTCAGTAAAACATGCTAGGAGTACAGGTATCGGATCGTGCCTTTTGGAAAAGGAGGTAATATTTTTAACACACCTAGTATACTTTCAATTACGAAGGTTATAAAATAGTATTTTTAAAAAAACCAGAAAATGTCAGTTTGTGAAATGAAATGCTGAGTTAGACTTAAAATGAGGGGAAAAGACTATATTTAGGAATTAGGAAAAATTTTTGATGAAACAAAAGTGTACCCTTCCCTATAGTGTTGGTCATTCATCAGGAAGTTATTTGGCAGAGCCAGCAATTCATTTTTATTCTGTAACTTTTTTTTCTGGGGTGAAGAGTATAAATTGCACACTGCAAAATGGCATTTCCATCTGAGCTTAAATCGCTTTCGAGACTGTTGTCTGGAAATGTCTGTAAACAAATACCCTTTTTTCACCAGGATTTTTTTCCATAAAATATATATAATATTATTGTGGTTTTAAAGGCAAATATTTGAGAGAGAGAAAATGTAGGTCTGCAGAATGAACTAATTCTTGGCACATCCTTCAGCCTACGATTCCTTTATCTGTAATACTTCACTTACAGCTTGTCATGATGCTATGTTCCTCACTCCAGGAGAGGGAAAAGACAGAGCAGATTACAGAGAAACACCCTTACAGGCAGGTTGCAGCAATTGGAGCCTGTTGGTGTACTCGAGACCCTGACACCCACATATGGTTCATTGGTCTAATATAAGGGACTTGAGTGCCCGTGTCCCTATATGTAGTTTGTCTAGGTGAGCAAACTGTCTGGGGGTTTTTTAAGTGTTAAGCTGAAATTATTTTACACTGATTTAAGATCTTCTCAGTTCAATGAAATGTGTTTACTTTTGCTAGAGCCATTGACCAAAAAAGGGAAACACACGACGACATCTTTTGCTGATTAGAACAATTGATAACTTCTAATTCACATCTACATATCTATTCCCCCTGTTTTTTGTAACATCACTTATTGCTGTGATGTGCAGCAGTAGTGTATGTGAATGAGAAGGATTGCAAGCTCCAGTCCTGCAGAGGCCATAGTCTGTGAAAACGCCTGTTCTCAAAACACACCTCAGGAAGGAAAGGGTTCCTTGTTCTGTCTTCTACACAGGGGAAAACTGAAGGCCAAAAGGATCAAGCAATTTGCTATTTTAATATAAGAAATCAAAGAAACACATTTCTTACCACAAAAAAGCAGCTTCCTTTTTCAAATTTAAGTGTAAAGCTGATTACATTCAACTGGAAATAAGCTAGACTATTATGCATCAAAAAACAAATGTACTTACTAAAAAGTACTCATGCGGAGTGCTTTCAGTATGTTTAGGGCTTCGTCAAGATTTTAGACACAAGAAGGATGTTTTCTGGGGGAGGTGAGGGCGGATAAAAGTATCAAATAGGAAGGGAAGAAGAGCAACTAAAATAATTAGCGATGTGTCAACATAAAGTAAAGTTGACAGAGATAATATATTTTATGGGATCAATTGGTAAAAAAAACCCCAAACTTTAAAGCACCTAAACTGTTTTGGGTGTGAAGTGAGAAAGAAAAAATTTTCATTTAAGGGCTATCTGTACTTGCAACAACTATGTTGTAAAACTCAAAATAGCCTGTTTGCTACAGTTACAAATTATCATCCAATTATTGTTCCATGAAACTGGGATTTTCATCATCAGGCCTGAGTCTGCAAATGCTTAGGTACTTGAGTAGCCATGCCCTTATGGTTAGTCTCATTGGCGATGATGGAAGCAGTGGATAAAGGAAACCCTGAAACAGAAGCCTGTGCTATGTTTTACTTGCTCTGAAACCACATCTTGCTCTAATTTTATTTGGTTCCCACCTATTAAGGCACATATTTGCATCTGCACATCTTTTTCAGTCACAGTGAGCACCTAACCAAACAGCACAAAAGGTTGAGGCTGACGTACTTAAGGGAAAATCCCTTTCTAGCACACTTCTCTGGGTGAAGCATGTGGACCAGGTTTAGACAGGAAGAGGTAGATTCTTCTTCTGGTTTAAGAGCTGACTTTATTCTTCAGCTAAAATCTCTTGGTTTTTACTGTTTCACCATGTGCACCAGAATGGGAAAAGGGTTTGCAATGGATATTGTAGCAAGCACTGCTGGCATAACAACAGCTTCAGGAATAAAGCCAAAAGTAAAGCTAGACCAAAATGTAAGCAAATAGGAGGGTCCCCAGAAGCCACCGAATTTTAACCCAAGTAATCACAGAGTAAATCTAGCTTCTACAATTCTGCAACTGAATAGTACAATAAATAAAAAAGACCCAACCAACCAAAACCCAACAAACCTCACAGCAGATACCTGATCGGCTGGGAAGAAAAAAAAAAAAGATGATTTTACCATTTTGTCATCATCAAGGAAAGATTCACTTTTACTTGAATCAAGCATTTTAATGGTTCTTGGTTTCACTGCACTTACTGAACAGACAGAATTTTCAGAAGTGACGAGGGGCTTTCATTATTTCGATTTGTGCGTGCCTATTTTGTAATACTGTAACAGAAGCCTTTCCCAAAATAAAGATCCAGCACTCTGAAAACGAGAACTCTTATCTTCTTATATGCTTGTAAAGGGATTCGGTGTTGGCCACAGCTCCAAGGCTTTGCTTTTTCTCCCATTGCAAGCTTCCCAAAGATGACTAAAAGGCTTTTACACTCAGAAGGGTCAGGTCTTCCTAGAATACAAACTAAAATAATTGTCATTTTTAAATAGGGGAAAAAAAAAACCACCAAAAACCCCACCTCAAAGCTGCTACTAATAGAAATTACAGAATATCACAAATAGAATAGAAATTAATAAAAGGCTTCTGAGCAGTTCAGCCCACTTTGCCCTTGCAGGTGGGGTTGTATGCTGCCACTTGTGAGTTAACTTGGTGAGTTTCTGAGGGGCAGCAAATCCTGCCTGGTCCCATTTGCTTCCTGGGAAGCTTTTTCCG
>NW_008824233.1:2906165-2913502 GCF_000699105.1 Pygoscelis adeliae | reverse complement strand
CTGAAACTTTCTTCCCTGAGTGTGCTCAAACTGATTGCCATAAAAGAGGATGTTTCCCCTTCACCCCAGTCTTTAAAGTAATACAAGACAGCTGTAAACAAAAATGAAAGATAAAACAGATACTATCTGTCATAATGATCAGAGCTGCCGGATGAGTTTTGAAAAATACATGGCCAGTTCTCTTCTGTCACCATTGCCTGTAGTGCGGACAAAAATCATAAATGCCAAGGATAATGCTTCATAAGTATGTGAGTATGAATGGGGAGGAAAAAAGGAGTGCGAAGAGTGGGAGAAAGTTGGGTACAGGTCCTACCAAGAATTCATGCTGATTAAGAGAATTTAAATGTTTTAAATTATGATTCACAGACATTACAGAAGGTTTCAGACTATTAGTTAAACTTGCAGGTGCAGGTTTGCTCACTATAATATTTTCTTAATACATTTAATCATGTTTTGATCAGTCACTGTAATAGAGAGAGAGCAGTGGAAGCCAAGGAACAGAAGCGCTCACGTGGACATTAAGGAAGCATTTTTATAATACACATAGAAGAGAAATTATCAACCACTCATCTAGGAGGAGCCAGATCTGACCAGCTCTCCAAAGACAGAAAGTGATTGCTCTTGTTGTATTAACTTCATTTTCTTAAGCTACTGAACTTCACTTGCTCATCTGGAGAGCAGACTCTGCTCCGTTTCTCTCCTTTGTTTTCCATGTTTACTCGAACTATGCTCAAAAGTTCATTTATATTCAGTGGTGGTTGATGCTACAATTACATGTCACAGCCCAGCAGCAGGAGTAACGACATTTTGCTTCCTCATTTGGGATGGATAGAAGGAACGTGCGAAGGAAGTGACTTTCTGGAGAAAGAGTGGAAGGAGAAGTAAGGGATCAGAAATAGATGAAAAAAGAATGTAAGTCACTTAGGCTCTTGCTCTAAAATGTGTGAGGGACCCCAGCTAGATAAAGGCCTGTATGTCTGTGTAGTTTAGGGAGGCTATAAAAAGTAACATAACTCTGTCCACTGCAGACTACGATGTGGTTTTACACGTGTTTATGGAGAATTCAGAGGCAGTTATACCGTAAGAGGTTGCCAAGTTTGTATTTCTCCACTCAGAGACTATTCCCTGCAGTCTGTTTTCTCGTGATCTTTTTTTTTTTAGCGTAACCAGTAAATGCCACGACACAGACTGACTTGTTCATTTAAAGAGGAAGAGATGAAATAACCAGGGAAATTAAGGTTCATGCAAGCATTAGATTGGGATTTAGAAAACTTGCTGACCAGTTTGTTACTGCTGTTACATCGAATTTAGCAAGTCTTGATTTTGCATGTTAGCAGCTAAAGTAGGTATGATTTCACCACAGCAAGATCTGATTTTTAGTTGTCTGTGACAAGAGAGTGACTAGATTTTCCCCACAAGCCCTTTACTGCAGTGTTAGAGATGGTGCTAATTTGCATGGCGGTGTCCAGCGTGTATGTAATCAGGGGTACTGCCCACGTCTGAGGTGCCACTTCAATCCATGGCTGCAAGAAGGGCTCAGGCAGCTCCTTGGGAAGCGCTCGCCTTTGTTAGCACCGATGGACGTCCTCTCAGCACGGCGCACGGCTGACATCGTTCCCACCGTGCAGAACAGGCACACTTGGTTTCTCCTCGGGCATCTTCCCTGCTTTTCCGTAGACGTTTACCGAACAGTGCAACACCTCGCAAACATACACTGCCTTGCCTTTGGACAACACTGCTAAGTCTGTGTTTTCCTCCAAAATTTACTTTCCTGGTGTTTTAAGCAGACCTGTTTACACTTTGCAGACACCCTCTTCAGTTGTCATTTTTGCTTCCTGTGAGGCTTCCTGAGCTTCTTGTGACTGTGTAGCACTAGGAGAAAATTTCCTCCAAAATCTTTAACTGGTCTGGTTATGTTTTGCAGGGTGGAAAATTTTAACAGCTTTTTGAAAGTTTGCTTGGATCTGTAAACAGTTTTTTTTAGGTTTGCGACTGCATTTACAGTCTGGTCTTCAACTAGAATTCTCCAAGCAATTTAAAACTGCATATTTGATTCAATAGCTTCAAACCAAGTATAAATGCCTTAAAAATACTTTTCTTTTTTTGACTTCTGAAGTCTGATAGTTGTCAAAAAGAGTCCTCCTTTCAAGGATTTTTATATGTCTCGGATTTCTGAAGTGCTGTTGTACACCTAAGTTGTTCTTCATTGTGTAGCAATAGACTGATAAACAAATGTAGTGTCTTTATCTCTGCAATACCAACAAAAATGAATGTTGTCATCTCCTTGTCTTTCTTTTCAGTGCTATTAACTGTTTTCACAGAGACAACAATTTTGCTACCACCACCTCTGAAGAGCTTGGGCTTTTGTTCCCTACTCACTGGCATTTCTTCTATTCATATAGATTTCAGATATACTGTTTTCTTTCTGGTACCCCGTGCTGTTCTTACGTGACAATCAGTACAGAAAAGCAGTTGTGAGGGAGGGAACAAGGTACCTATCTCCCACCGAGCTGCTCACACAACTGAACAGTACCGTTGTTCTTGAACAGCATGTTGTCGCCCTTGAGATGTATTTCCTATCAAGTCTCTTAAAAGATGTTTGACTTTAGGCACTGTGGGAAGGGGCATTAGCGTTATCCATATGAATGCTAAGTTTGCCTAGCTAGGCACTGAAGAGTACTTAATGTCATTTCTATTCTGTCATATTTTGTATAAAATACTTGTAGTGAAGAGCAATAGTTAAGATGGTGCAAGAAAATTTGGCGCTGTTTTTAATGTGTATATAGGGTGGAAGGTCAGTAACAAAGCTAAGAGCTTCCACACAGGCATGCCTAGCATAGAGCTTATTAATTGTTCGCAAGGAGCAATAAGTCTTTCAAACGAGACGGTAATGTTAGGCGAAAGACTTGCCCAATAAATGAGGCCAGTATAAATTGCATTCACTGACAGTGCCAAACTGCATGTAAACAAGAGCTATTTCAGCCAACAGCAAAACTTGACTCGAAACTCTTTATGCATAGCCCTAGTGTGGGAAAGGACAATGGCTGTTGCTGCTCAGTCACTATGGCAGGCTCACAGAGAGTGAAAATGGACAAATGTGCAGGTCATTTTGGCATGGAAAGGGGAGATGTGGAGATGCTGTTGCTGTTCTAGCCTCTACTCTTCCAGGAGCTTCACCTTTTCCCCCACGTCTCCCCAGCTCTCTCACAGTGTTGGGGTGGGGGGGGGAGGGGGGTGCAGAAAGGAACAGTGTTGCAACTAGTTAAAATCCCTATAAATGGCACCTTCAAATCCTCCAGTCCAAGAATCATTCACTTTCAGTGGCCGTTAATATGGTCATTAAGGTATAAACAACAAAGGACTTGGTGTCCTAATGTCCACCTAGCTTTCCAGGAAACTACTCAGCTTTCCAGGAAACTGTTTTGAACTAGGTAACGGTAACAACTGTATGCACTCCAGGGTCTTAGCCTCATCCTCTCTTCAAAGTAATTTGAGCACTAATATCTTTCAAGTGGGAGCTGTGATTCATGAGTAGGACTGTGCTCTGGGTTTGCTCTTCTGTCCCTGCTGCAGGGACTGCTCAGCACCTCACATAGCACGTTGTGGTGCGCTGTTGTGAGGAAATCAGAAACTGGGGTTGGTTTACCTTAGCAGACCAGACCATAAAATGCAGCTGTTCAACCCAAGCTTTCTCCCAAAGCTTAGCTGCTGCTGGAACGGGGATGGGACTGCTGAGCATGGGAGCCGGGGTAAGGGGAGGTGTCTGTGCTTGAGAATCATTGCCCTTGAGAGCAGACGTGCAATGTGGAATTTTTCTGATTTTTTTTTTTTTTTTTTTTTTAATGAATCAGATGCTCAGTGGTTGGTACTTCATAGACAGAGGCAGACTGTTTCCATGAGTTTATAGTCTATAGGACTGTAGCAGGCCAGCGCAAGGTAGTGGGACGTTGTGAGAAGACAATAGATAATTGCCTTTTGAGTCATTTGTGTCTAGTTACAGTACGCTGTCCTTCAGCAGCTGACTCCTGACTCTTCATGTGCCTTAACTTTAGAACAGCCAGAACACAAAATTATGCAGTGACAGACTGCTAATGGATGCTACAGATGCGGCTGTGGCAGACGGACAGACCGTGGCTGAAAGGAGACATCATCATTCTCTGATCTGACACTAACATCTGGATGAACCTTTAGCATTCAATTGGTCTGTTTCCCTGTGTGTGTAATAGGGTTATTGCCTACTTCTGCAAAGAGCTTTGAAGTCATTAGGTGTAAGCTTTGATTTCACAAAAACTTTTAATAATCTTATAATACTCATTTTTAAAACGCGTGGTGCTTCCTCTTCCTTCTCCAGTATGGGGATTTTAGGGATTAACTATTACAGCGTTCTCTTAGGTAGCAGTATGTTTGTTCATTTTAGAAGTTGGCCTTCTCGCATGTCTGTTTCCTGGAGGATGGCCTTCCTGTTGCACTCAACCTTGCTTTGGTGGTACAGAGGTTTACTTAGTTTCATTGCCTGACAGTTACTGGCTCATATCTCTTACAATATATTAATCACTACAGAAATGTCAAGAAATGTAACTGTGGAAACGGCTGTTGTGTTATCAGCCAGTAGTTCTTCCTTCTTCAAACCAATGCTGTTCCTGGGAGGGATATGCTTAAAGACTAGTTTTGGTATAGGTACAGATGAAAATCTCTTATTTTTTGATGGGTAGGATGACTTCTATGTAGAATTGTTGTGGTTTAACCCCAGCTGGCAACTAAACCCCACGCAGCCGCTCGCTCACTCCCCCCTGGTGGGGTGGGGGAGAGAATCAGAAGAGGAAAAGTGAGAAAACTCGTGGGTTGAGATAAAGACAGTTTAATAGGGAAAGCAAAAGCCGCACACGCAAGCAAAGCAAAACAAGGAATTAATTCCCTCCTTCCCACTGGCAGGCAGGTGTTCAGCCATCTCCAGGAAAGCAGGGCTCCATCACGCGGAACGGTGACTTGGGAAGACAAATGCCATCACTCCAAACGTCCCCCCCTTCCTCCTTCTTCCCCCAGCTTTATATGCTGAGCATGACGCCACATGGTGTGGGATATCCCTTGGGTCAGTTGGGGTCAGCTGTCCCGGCTGTGTCCCCTCCCAGCTTCTTGTGCACCCCCAGCCTGCTCGTTGGTGGGGTGAGGAGCAGAAAAGGCCTTGACTCTCTGTCAGCCCTGCTCAGCAGTAACTAAAACATCCCTGCGTTATCAACACTGTTTCCAGCACAAATCCAAAACACAGCCCTGTACTAGCTACTATGAAGAAAATTAACTCTCTCCTGGCCAAAACCAGCACAAGAATCTAAAATGTCTTTATTAAAATAACATTTGTTTTTTAATTTCTGTCTTTATACCCCATGAGTTTTCCAGCTGCTCCATAAACCAGGAAAAAATATAAAGAACATCAGGGTAGGGAGGATATATTTCATATGCAATTATTACAAAATAGTAGCTTTCTTCCAAATTTGGTTTTGTATCTTGCAAAAGAGGAGTTGCTTAGTCACACATTATGAACTGGAGATCTGGAATGTGGCTGTTAAATTCCAGCATTTCACAGGATTACTTTACTTTGTCTAAATGCTTTTTTGGAAATTGAAAGAACTCCTACAGATTTATATTATTTTATATCAAATTCCACAGGCTAGCTTTCATTCCGTTCCTTGAAAAGAAAATAAGCAACCTCTGCCCCCACTGAAAAAGCCTCAGACCCAGGGATCTTTCCACAATAAGGAAAAATATTTTCTTTCACACTTCCTTCTCACATCCATCATTATTCAGAATTCCAAGACTGAGGATGAAAATACTTTGCACTTTTCTATTTCGTCCTGACTTTGTATGTGAAGTCTGTGGAAGCCTTTTCTTTGTTAATCTTTCCTGTGAATTTAACTTGGTAAGGTTAAGCTCTTTTTCCGAATGGGAAACTAAGACACAAGTTTGAAGTGTTGAGTACCTTTAGTACTCAAGTGAAGACTTGAGTAGCTTGAAGCTAGATCCATGCTTAGATAAGGTAAGTACTAGAACTGCAAATACGATGTCCTTTGGAGAAGAATAACATTACCTGTCGTTCTTCATCTTTGTGCAGCTTTTCTTCAGGGAAAGTAAATCAATTTTCCAATTACAGTTTTCCCCCAAACATCTTGGGGTTTGTATGGGTGTGCTCTTCCCCATAGCTGTTAAGAGACTTCGCTATTATTCCTTTATAAGCATGACTCACTGGTTTCTTCTATCATGATAGTTCATGCTGTCTTAGTGTCACTTAATACTTGTCATACTTACGTAAGTCCTTTTTTACAACTGGAAGCAGGGGTAGAAAACCCTGTCCTCTTATTTACTGAAAAAACCTACCCTTCCTTCCCTTATACATGCAACTTCCTTTCTCGGGGTGAACTGGCCAGTTGATTGCGATTTACATGCACCCTAAGCAGAGTACAGCCTTGCTTGGCATATTAGTCATAGGCAGTGTGCTTCAACCCTTGTGGGAAGCCCCGGCCAGGAAGGAGGAAAAGGATAAAATCAAAATTCCACCACTTATTTCTGAACCTCGCCTGCTTCCACAGGCAGCATTCGTGGATCTTCTGGGTCTTAATGCAATTCTTCTACTCCTTTAGCTAACGTAAAATATCTATTTCATTGCTCTTCTTCTTCCAAAGGCCTGTAGTGAAACAAATACTCAAGGCCATCTTGGATGCGCGTGGGCAGGTGTGAGTGACATGGAAGCCCCAGCAGACCCACTAGAAGTAAGTGACTGTTTTGGCTGTCCTCTGAAGTACTGACTGATTAACAGGAAAGGCTTGAGCTGGTGCAGGTATCGTGCATGTCACTTTGTAGATTGACAATTATGGGCTGATTTTTGGTCTTCCGGTAGATTTATCTGAATGATTTACGTTGTTTAAGAGTAAAAGGAAATGTTAGAAATATTTTTGGATACGGCATTCTTAGAAAGAAAACCTTCCCTAGCATTGTTTGGGTTTTTTTTCCCCTAAAAGTATCTAGTCATTTTAGTTTGTTGTTATACAAAGAGTAGAAACTGACCTGACAACTTCTGTGAGCAGTATTCGGGCCAGTTGGTGCCAAGTGTATATATAGCTGTTAGATTTGTGACTTGTCCTATTCACTTTAATAGGACTCTTAAATATGCACTTAAATACATGCCTAAGGCCCAGATTCTGAAAACAGTTCAACACGTGAATAACTCCATTGACTGCCAGGTAATTGCTTCAGATACTTTAAGTTAAACATGTTGATGAACTTCTACAGGAAGAGGGATTAAGTGTTTTCTGGCATGGAAGTCAAGTGCTCCACATTAGAGTTCA
>NW_008824233.1:2895776-2906134 GCF_000699105.1 Pygoscelis adeliae | reverse complement strand
CAAATACGTGGTCAGGATTTTTGCCTGTGAAAAGACACAACAAAACTATTCTTTGATCTTCTTCATTGGTATTTGGCATTAAATTCTCTAGCGGAAGACAATAAATTTATTTCAGGAGATTTAAGACCTCAGAAGCATTCACACTTTTATTCTAGTTTCTCATATATTGGTTGAGAATTTAGGGAGAAAAAAAAAATCCCTGACCAGGTATCTGAACATAGTATGTTTTATTTTTATGAGCAGTTTTTCCAGTACAGTTCTCCTGATATCTATCTATCTATCTATCTATATCTAATAGATCACATGTTTGTTTTCATGACAATCTGTAGAAACTCCTTGGAAATTATGATATACGATATTGCCATTACAAAAATGAGGGTTTGGCTGCTGTTGTCCTGCTTGGGCAAAACTCCACGCTTTAAAAAATGGAACAATTGCAGACTGATTTCCTCATTTCTCCAAATGGCCTATTTGTTTTCTGTATTGCTTGTTTTGAACCCATTGTGCTGAAGTTTATTGCCTGGGGCCTGCAAGCACTTACAGGGGCAATGCTACTAATTATTCTAGTTCTTGCAAATGAAGGGAATTACTTATGCCCACTTCAATTTATGCTCAACTTTTGTGGCTTGTACTACTTGTTTGTATTACCATCTGTAAGATAATTAAAATCCTATTTTGTGTTCTGTGTCTCAGATGGTACAAATAGACATAATTCTGTTTATTTCAGAGCCATTTGCATAATGCTTCAATTAAAGCACAGACTAAGCAGGGTTAAGGCCGATGCACACTTCAGAATCTGCTGTCAGCAGGTGTAAAGGTACTGAAATACAAAAGCAATGTAAGAAAATGTTGCTGTTTCAGTTTCTTTACATGCACATGATAGGGTGGATGGGAGTTTTATATGATGATCTTGACTTGAAGAGAGGATACCAAAGGCATTCATTTTTGAGCATTTCTTTTCTCCAGTCAAGGCACATATTACTGACCAAAAAGAAGACTGTATCAGCCAATTCTCTGGAACAACAGATCCTCTCACTGGAAAGACAGAGACGAGAGGTAATCTTAAGTTTACCCTTAACCTTTACAGAAATAATCTCTAAGACAGACATTACAATATCAGTAATATGCCCGGGGCAGGAAATCACTGAATCTGTTATCACTGTTACTTACACTGTTTATGCTGCAGTTGGTTTTACCCGCCAGTCCAGCAAGGCCTATGTTTTTCCTGTGGGAATCTCATCCTGTGCTCTTGTGAGACAATTTCTATGTGGACACTTTCTGCTTTGCATTTCTTCACAGCCTGAAGTATGCAGGCACTTAAAATTATGTTTAAGCTAGTTCCTATAGTCCTACTTCTCTCTACCAAGCTAGGCAGAGTTATATTTGGAGAACTGTTCCTAAAAACAAATGATGACTTACTGTAACGCAGCTATGAATCTAGAAGAGCAGAGATTTATAAGGTACAAAGGGCAAATTTTCTTAATGATCACTATTGTAAAGGCCAAGGAACCACTGTGAGTAGTAGCCAGTGGTGTCTTGGTCACAGGTAGCAGCAAACTGGAAGCCGTTCTTTTGCTGAGCATCCTAAAGAGTGACCCTATATCCTACAAAGCAAAATGCTTCAGAGGGACCTATTTGGCTTTCTCCAATAAAAATGCGCGCACACTGACTTCACTCCTACCGCTTACATGTGTGGTGTTAGCCAGTCTTCCCATCTTGCATGAGTGTGCTTGCTCGGTTTAGTGGTACTGAGAAAGGCAAGCGGGGTTTGCACCCAGTAGTAATTGCAGTCAATAGGAGTCTTCAATTCACTTGTTTGAAGTCAGAGACCTTCTAATTGGAAATATGTTTATGGAACTTAAAGCAAACTAACAAGAAACTCCTTGGCCATTTAGGATTTGCAGCTTGGGATTTGTACAGCGTTGCAAATGATTCACCTGTAGCTTATTGTGTATTTGCATGTTTGCTGAATGTTACTTCCTGAACATTCATGTACTTTAACTGAAATACCAAAGCACTGGCAGATGGGCCGTAAAGCTTGCCAAACCTTAACTTGCTTTTTCTGAAATGACCTGGCCAGATAATGAGGAAGTTGTGAACACTCATAGCTGGAGGATTAGAATGTCAGTCTGTTTTCTATTTATTGACAATGTTGAAATAAGGGTTATTTACTGTGTCTTCCTGATAATTACAGCTTTTGGAGGTGAACAAGCAATGGGATCACCAATTTAGAAGTATGAAACAGCTTTATGAAAAACAGGTAACAATGTTGACTACTTCTATTGGAATATGAATGCCACCTGCTGATAGTTAAGTCTGTGCTTAAATACCAGTCAGCCATAGCTATAGTAAATACCTTAGAGGGGGAAGGCATTATGTTTACTTTGTCTTTAGCTCACAAATTAAAAAAGCTTCATCGCATAGAAGTGAAGCTAATGTGTATACAGTCTTCAGTAGGACAAAATAAGCAGAGAAGCAGCGTATCTCTAAAATAGTAGGGACCAGGGTAGACGTGACAGCAGAACTCTTCATGCCCTCCACAAGGTAGTAAAAATTGCTCATGCTTCAGAGCAGAACTAACTGAAAATTAGCCTACAGTGCCTGGTGTGCCCAGCCACTGATACGTATCATCACATATCTGTTGGTTGTTGTACCATCTCTTGTGGCTGCCTTGTGAAGCCTGGAAGCTCACTGGGGCTCCCTGTAATGGGGGAGCTCTCAGATAAATGCTCCATGAATGCTGCCTTCTATAAGCAGACAGACTTTCGCTTTTGAGAAACTGCTCTGTACAAAAGCTCTTCATTTAAAAAAAAAAAAAAATTGTAAATAAATTATTTTTATTTCCTTTTTTTGTCAAGATCCCATTGGCATAGCTTTCATTCTGTGAAAATAGATACTCTGTGCTGTGTGGCATATTTGCTGCAGACATTATAATCAGCTGCCTAGTGAAGCTGGCTGCTTACAATTTTGCCTGGTATTCCAAAGACCGAGTTGGTTCATTAACTGACAATTCTCATCTGTTTCCTTCTATGAAAATGAAGTTTGCAGAATGACCCCATGTGCTTATCAGGAAAATTTTCTAATATTTTCCAGTAAGCTTTACTGAGATCTGGATCATTTCTTTGATTTCCTTCCCCCTCTCCCCCCCCCCAAAAAAAAAAAAAAAAAGAAGAGGCATTTAAATGGCTCTTCCTCATTTAATATGGGACCATTTTATGCCTTCGGCTAGCTCATTTGGATGTGCACCACTGCAGAGGGAGTCCAAACTGCAAAAGGAAAAAAGAACATTAAAATGGAAAATTCATTTGGAGGGACAGACCCATGGTAGCTGTCCTTTGGCAGCAAAACAGTGCGAGACCCAACTGGGTTAACACCAACAGAGAATTTGCCCAGAATCGTTAAGAGTCTCC
Organism: Pygoscelis adeliae; assembly: GCF_000699105.1. Lineage (NCBI taxonomy): Eukaryota > Metazoa > Chordata > Aves > Sphenisciformes > Spheniscidae > Pygoscelis > Pygoscelis adeliae. Next base: position 2,902,724 of record NW_008824233.1, on the reverse strand, counting down.
ACTGGAGACAGAGCAGCGGAGTGTGGAGGTGGGGAGGGGAAAGTCAGCGGCTGGGGACTTTGCACGCAGCCAGATCCACTCCTTTATGCTGGATCTGCTGAGAGCTGAAAGGATTTGAAGGCACCTTCGAGGTGCTGTGCCTTTCAGGATCCTCAGTCATCCCACCATGGTCTGTCACTTGCTTTTCAGCTGGCAGAAATGAAAGCAAAACTGGACGTGTCAGAGAGGAGAGTCAGTGAGCTGGAGGAAGAGAGACATCAACGGCATCCAGAAGATGAGAGGTTGCGAGCCCTGGGCAGAGAGAGGCCGTCGCAGGAAACGGTAGGAGGGTGCACTCTGTCACCCCGCTTGTGCTCAGGGTTGAACACTGTCTTGACTTTCCTCCTTCTCTTCTCGCAAGTGGCAGGGCATGGGTTGTCGCAAAGCCGTGAGATGAGATTGTGGTGTTGAGTGCTTTTCAATATTGTACCCAAGGCAGTGGTTGATCTTCTGTCTGATCTGTATAGGGAGAGAGTCATTTCAATAGAAATCGCATAAAAAAAGGGGGGGGGGGCAGGGGGGGGGGTGGGGGGAGTAAAGAGCAGATTGATATGAATACTGCAGAGATTTCCTTCCTTGCTGTTCAGTTCAGGGTGGATTTCTTTGTGAACGAAAATGCTACAGTGATTTCAAATGGAATAGGAACGTCATTGCAGACGTTACATGAAGTGCTTGGCAATAAATACTTGAAGGAAAGAATTCAGCTCCAGACACCCACGTTTTGGTATTGACAGTATAAGCTTTTATACGTGTGCTAGCTATCTCAGCTCCCCATAAATATTAGCGATGTAGTCAGTGCAGTTGTTAGGGCTGAAAGTGCCTGGGCTGATCACCTGCTCTAGAGCAGCGTTCACCTCACCCTGAGAGTGGTTGGGCACCTCTCTCGGGACTCCTTACGCACTGGCTCTTGTGTAGGCATTCGCATCTAAAGCTAGATCCCTAAGCTGAATTCCCACCACAGTAAAACTACCGACCTGAGCGATCAGCATATATATGCCCAACGTATACACAAAACTTTGTGCCCCGTTTTACAAGCACCACAGAGTGGTGCTTCCTACTCTCATTCTGCTTCATGGTATCACACACTTCATAGTCTCTTGTAAGAGTTTCTGGATGGTGCTCTGACGGCTGAAGTCGGGCTTCTCTACTCGCTTGATAACATGAAACAAACCTGAAAACAAGTGGCAATCGCATCGCTTCCAGGCTCAGATAAGATTTAAGTTAGCTACTGCAGGAAAAGAAATGCAAAGCCCTTAGCTTTTATCTTCATGAGCAGAACATTCATCTTACTTGTTTGTCAATTATAGTATGGTCTTAGCTAAGCACGTGCTTGACTTCCAACCAATAGGACCATTTACATGTTTTAAAGCAAACTATGTCGTTATGTACTTGCTGAATCATTGCCTTTATTTGCTCCGAGTGTGGATTCAATGCAAGACAATCCATCTTCCTGTTCATATTGCTAAGGTTTTTACTGCCTGCCCTTTAATATATGATAGCTGTGAAAAACAACCCTAGCTACCTTTCTGAAAAGGTAAGGATGAGGAGTGCACTCTCCCAATTTTTCTAATACATACATGAGTAATGAACTAAATGACAATATAATCCAAAAATCTCATACGGGGACAGGTTAACCTGCATGGAACTTCAGCCTTAGCTCAGCAATTTCTTTACAAATTATATACTCAGCCAGTAAGTGCTTCCTATTTACTCTGAATTTCTTCACTTTTTGGATGTCATGCAGGGATGCAGGAGATCTACACCTTTGCAGAGGTAGCTGCTAAAAGTAGAGATTTTTTGAATGAGCGACAAGGATTGTAACACCCATGTCAGCAGCTGTGTCAACTCAAGTTAGCCTATGCTGCCCACGGGGCAGGATGAAGAAAAAGCGGTGCCAGGGGACGATTCAGAAAAATGCATAAAGATACGTTCAGCTTGAAAGCACGTGAGCAGGCTTGTTGCTTTGAAGTTCAGCAGATGCAGGAGAGGCCCAAGCTGACAGATCTACCAAGATTAGATTTTTAGGGGCTTTATGTTTTTTTTTTCCTGCAGCAACTAACAGTCTTTATACCTGCGTTTGGTTTTATATGTGTGTGTATATATATATTTTTTTTTCTTTTCTTGAAAGGTAACAACCCTTTCTTTTTTAAATGTTTTACTTACTCCCCTGTAGCCACAGAGCTGGGATGGGCTGTACAGGGCGATTGCCAGAGCAAAGTTCTCTACTTGCTTATCTAGTCCAGCAGCCTGACAGTACCTTTTAACTTTGTTACTCAGAGTGGCAGTTCTCTGGGTGCTCTGCTGAGCCATTTAGGAAAACCAGCAGCACCAAACAACCCTGAGACAGATTACATGCTGTTGTTGTCTTGCAGAGCTTTTTTTTTTTTTAACGCACCTGGAGGTATGGCTCTCACAGAGTGATAATGTTGTGAACTTTATCTGTCCCCATGTCCTCCATGGCCCCAGGAAAACTGACTGTTTTGGAGATTTAGTGTTGGGTTTGGTTTTTTTGTTGTTGTTGTTCTCTCTGGGCGTGACTATGTACCCATAGGCAGGAATCAAAGACCAACCTAGTCACTGGAGAGTCTAGGTGCCATAACACCTAAGATTCAGTGTCGAATAAGAAGCAATAAGACATAAGAATTCAGATGGTTCAAAAACCTGAACAACCAGGAAATCTTTAGTTATAAATGGCCAAGTTCCCAGAGGTGTCAGCCTCGGAGAAGGAGAATGTGTGCTAGGAGCTAGGAAAAGAGGATGGCAAAGGTGAAGAGAAGATCATAGCTAAAAGCCTATATGGATTTTAGTGTTTTGTTTTGTTTTTCTTTAATATCTTCAAACATACATGCACATGCCAGCTTGAGCTAGTTCCTGGGTGAGTTCCTATACTTAATGCAGAGATACCCTACTAATCTTGCCCATTTTTTGGAGAAAATGAAATGTTCCAACTAACTTAGAACAAAGGAAAATAAAGCTATCTCATGTGTAAGCAACAGTTTCTCAAGGGTGCTTTTCAGTGGCTCAATTAGCACACGGTGATGCACTTCTCATGAGCCTGAGCAGTAAATGCCTAGTCGCTGGCTGCACAGAGATATGCCTGTTGCACAGAAAAAAAAGCATTCATATGGTGTTCTGTGCATGTGACTGTTGGATCTCATTTTTTTAATCACACAAAGCAGCTGCAGAAGAATATTTGAAATACTTTCTTTTTTTGTAGAACGGGCCATTCTGTTTAATATGTCTAAACAGCTTTGGTCTAAGACAGTCTGGCAAAAGCGGGCTAGCGAGGAATGCATTACCCTGGGAGAGAAGCTTACACAGTGCCACTTGCTTCAGGGTCTGATTCAGATCTTAGCTTCCTTCATTGTAAATTGAAAATAGCCGCGCTGAAAGCGATAGGAGAAGAGAATCAAACTTAAAGTTTGGCAAATCTGTCCCAATAATTCCTATAATAGCATCTGGAAAGACTAGTGTATAAATACTGTTGCGAGTAGGGACATCTTCCTGGTAGTTTGCTGGGGTGGCAACAGTGTTAGGCACACGCACTAGGAAGGGTCAAGCTCAAGTCAACGACAACTGTGATGGGGTCAAAGAAAGTGGATTTTTAAGCCTTGGTTGGTAGCTTGGTAATTCTTGAGCAGGCTGAGGCCTGCCTCAGTCTCTCGTGTAGTGGAAAAAGCCCTCAGACTATGTGATGCTGAGATCTGGTTTTGTCTTTGATGTTGTATGACACTGGGAATGTCTGGGACTCCACCAGCATTTAGGCCTGGCCTTACGCTATGAGTGTGTACAAGTAATGCAGGTTTGGGATGATCATCTGTACAGTACTGGTCTGCTTGGCCTGCCAGCTTTCTCATGGCTTTGTGCAACTGCAGAGCAGGGATTTAGTCTGGTATGTTGTCTCTGTCTCATCATATGGTGAGCGGTCAAAATAATTTCAACAGACTTTATCATATCTGGGTTTTAGTAACCATCCGCCTTCCTGTTCCCTCCCTTCCCAGCTGTGTTTGGGACAACAAAAATGCAGCACATCTGCCAGACAGCAGATATTCTGAAAATTGTTCTTGAAAAATGGTTCCATCTGCATTTCAGCAGCATCTCTCTGTATTTTTGCATCCCAGAAAGAAACAAAGGTCCTTAGTGAAGCTCTCCATGAAATGAAGGAAGAGAACAATCTCCTGAAGCAGAAGAATGCCTCAATGATCAGAAAGAAGGAACACTATGAGCGTGAAATAAGTCGTCTCAATAAGGTATGAACGAGAGTGAGCCACTGACCAGGACCTCTTTCTTTAATTCTAGTGTCTCTGTTACCAAGCAGTGACACTGCCAGATGCCCATCTTTTCAATCCTGGGTGAAAAACCTGTTCATGGTAGCAAACTCGTGATCGCTGTTAGGGAGCTGGGGAAACAAGCAAGAACTTACTTTAGCTAATACCCGTGCATGCTGTTCTTGGTAGGTAGTAGGGTTGCATTGTAAAGAGGAAAGTTAAGAGAACCTTTGGCTTCTGCTGTGAAGCCTCTCTACGTGTCATATCTAAGCCCTTTCTACGTTCTCCCTCCTTAGAACAAAAGGGAAATGGCACAAAGATGCTTTCATATGCATCCAGTGAAACACTGTGATTAAAAAAAAAAATTCAGACAGTTTAAAAAATGTTGTTTTACATATATTCTGTGTTTGAAAAAAATGGCTTCTCTTCACAAGACATGCTCCTGTCTTACTTTTCATATATATACATACATATATATATTTTCATACGTATAAGTATGTATGTGTATATATGTCTCATTGAGGAAATTGCCATAAAATAGCTAAATGGGATTTATTTTTTTTAACTGAGGGAAAGTAATAAATGTAGCTTTGTTTAATCAAAAGATCACATAAAGCAGTGGGTGTTTTCTAACAATTTTGTATTTCATGGTGAACCACAAACACTTCCTGAGGAAATGCACTGCAGTAACCATTGCTGTGTAACTTTTAAGTGATACACAAGCTAAAGGGCCATGATGTGCAAAAGTCAAGGCAAAAAAGTAATGTTGCCATATTCAAAAATTTGATGGAACGTATGATCTCTAACTCTTTTTGAAATGCGTTGACAGGACTTGCTCAAAGCCTCGGTGTAACTTTCATTCAAGGTATTGTTTGTAGAACAACTTATTTCAATGTTTTATTTCGCTGTCTTTTCTTATGATGTGGTTGGAACTAAGACAGATGGGTAAATAGACCATACTTTTAAATGAAACATCAATTTCATGTAAAACGCTTTCCCATGAGTAATACTTTACTGATTTTCTGTGTATTTGTGTTCTTCAAATCTCATGTCATGAATGCATGTAAGACTGGAAGGGAAACTCTGTGCCCTTTTAAGTCTAGTCCCCTGCTATCACAAGTTCAGTGACTTGAAGTTCTTACAAATTCTCTGAAATCAAACAACTTTTTCCTTAAAATTACTTAAGGTCCTTCTACTGTGCTTCTGTTGGAAGGCTGTTCTGGAACTGTAACCCTTCTTCCATTAGATGCTTTCATCTATTTCAATTGGGCTGAATTTATTCTGGCCAGATGATATTCATTTGTTCTTCTGGTAGCAGTGTCGAACAGATCTGCTTGACTCAAGGAGTGAAGCAAATCTGCCCTCTCGGTGAAGCAGAACTGTCCCCTAGTGAAAATACGATTGCTCTCAGGGGCACTTGCTCCTTCCCTATAGCTACAGAGTGCAATCCTATTTTCACTAGAGGACAGCTTAGCTAAGCTGACCCAGCTCTTTTGGTCTTTTAAAATACAACTATGCCTGCTAATATGCATGTTTTTTCATCTCGGTCATTTTAAACAGCTTAGTTCTCAGTTTATGGAAGATACTAATACTTGTTTCAAAGTACATTAACCTTTTTACTTTAAGTACGTTCATCTTTTTACTTTTGGCTTCATCCCTCTTTGATCCTGTCATCCAGAGTACCCAAAGTATAGAGTCCGATCTGATCGTACTTTGATGTCTGCAGCTTGAAAGTGATGTTGCAATGCCATAATGGTTTGCCATGCTATATCCCAAGATTGGCTTTCCTGTGGTTGTTTCCTTGTTCACCATATAGGTCAAGTACAAGCCAAATTTCTGACTTATTAAATAACTTTGCTGCAGCACCATCTCAATTGTTATTTAAACATAGACTAATAAGTTCCAATGTATTTTATAGTGGGGAAAAAAATTATTTTAGTTATATGTATAAAATTCATAGTTCAGTTTCTTTTGCAACATATAGCTCAGTGTGACTGTCTCTCTTACCCTGCACTTTCATCTAAAAGCTAACAAAACTGATAGCTTTTGTTGGGATCAAATCCTTTCTCCAGTCCCTAAAGGCATTTTAATTTTTCTTCTTGAAATAACTCATCTAGCTGTCCCTCGAGCATTTTCCTATACAATTTTTTTCAGCTTCCTTGAGATATGATTTTCTGGGGGTAGGGGAGTGGTTTGGTTGGGGTTTTTTGTACTTTGACTCTTAATGAATTAGGAATAGCCAAATGATCTGCAAAAACTGCATATAGAACGAATTATAGAAGATGCCTAAAAGTTTTTTGTCATTTCTCAAATTTGCTAATTTGTAATTACAAATCTTAGTTACATATTTAAAATAGCTTATTTCCTTTTAATTTGAAATGTCTCATGATCATTTTATTCACAGTTGGTTTTTAAAACCAGTGGAACAATATCATCTTCATTTTTTCCATAAATGACTCTAAAACAGCCCCACCTTTTGTCAGTTCAGTGTGATGGGAATTTTGAAAGAAAAATATTCCAGTTACAACTTTGTGTATTAGCTTCAGTAGTGTTTAGTCTCCATTTTATACTTGGGAACCCAAATCTCCTATAATGACATAATTCTCAATAATTTGCTACTGATCTTATAGCAACATTACAA
>NW_008824233.1:2882451-2895752 GCF_000699105.1 Pygoscelis adeliae | reverse complement strand
CATACCTAGCAGTTCTCAGCATGTCTCTTACAATCTTTCCTCAAAGATTTTGATCTGGGTTTAGTATGACCCGAAACCAATTCAGCTTTATTCATGCTACAGTTTGTTATTTTATTTGAAGTGATAAACGGGGTCTCACAGCATTGCTTCCAAATGCGGTTTAAAAAAATCCTCACCTTATTTTTCTCTACTGTTAACCTTTTGAAGATCGAATTTTCTGGATTTTTCTGGGTTTTTCACCGTAATCCTGGGATGTAGAGCCTCCTCAAAAAAACCCCAAATAAACAAAAAAACCCTGAATAACTGCCCAAATACCTCATATGTCTATATCATGATATGATTCTAGGAAGTGAGCTGCAAGAAAAATAGTCAATATAGTGACATTTGTTCAAGAATTAGGAGAACCGTCAACAGCTTATGACTATATGTACTTCAATTGTGAAGGTGCGTTACCATTTGGTAACGTCAGGATGCCCATGATCAGTAAGATACGTCCTAGTGAAGGAGTTTGAACAGAAGACAGAGCCATATAAAAAGTAGGTGCAGCAGACGACTGGGAAAATGGTATGTTGTAAAGGAAGCAGGACACTCAGTTATCTTTGAATTAGGGCATCTGAAGCACCTTCTTTTGAGGGTGGTCAAATATTAGAAGAGGTTGCCTGGAGAAGCTGTGAAATCACCCTCCTTGGAGGTGCTCAATACTCAGCTGACAGGCCCTGGGCAACCTGACCTACCTGGCCCGGCTCTGAGCAGGGGCTTGGACCTCCAGAGGTCCCCTGCCACCCAAATGAGTCTTGTGATTCTGTGGTTGTCAGCAAGGTCGAGATGTATCCCGCGAAGGCGGGGGGAAGAAGAAAAGGACGTTTCACTTGTCTTTGTCCTCAGCAGTACGCTTAACAAACCACACACCTGGGAAAGGGTCTGGCTGGTAGTCAGCCAGGGAAATGTATCACACGTACCTCAATACTGTCAAACTTCACCAACTCTTGCTGCTGCTGGCAATCCATGCCCAATCTAAACACCGGATTTTTTTTATTTGTTTTACTATTTGTGCAGAGCACTACAATGTCATAGCCTAAAAGGGATTAGCAGTGGCTCAAAGGGGCAAAAGGAGGATTAATCAATAAGCTATCTGTATCTTCATCCTCCCATGTTTATGTTCAACCTTAGTTATGTATTGACATGGCACACAAACTTTGCCACTATTATACCAATTTCTCTTCTGCACAATTCTTAGGGACAGTAGCTCATCAGATAAAAAGCCTCTGCTTTCCATGGAAAGTGCTATTTTTTTTTTAATTTTATTTTTTTGTTGGCCTTCTGATAACTAATACTAATCCTTGTGTTACTTTAGATACTGGTTCTCCTGCTTGGCCACTTCCCCCTCTGCCTCTTCCCCCTCCAAATTATCTTCCCTCCTTCCCTTACGGCATGAATGGAGCGTGGCCAGCAAGGGGGGAGCTGGGGATCATTAGCAGGAATTGAACTTTCTAAAATGGATGAAGTTAGCTGAGTCCATATCTTGTGTGAGAGACATTGAAAAGTACTGAATGGTGAATATTTGTACTAAAGTAAATGAGAAATATGTAAGTGTAGTGTGTGGTTATTGATAGAGAGGGGTAAGAGCAATTTAAAAATTATCCCAGTCCAAGGGAGAGCTGTGTAATACTGTTAAAAATAAATAAAATCTGCAAAGAACTATGGCAGAATTTGACTGAAAAATAGAGTAAGAGCATTATCAGTGCAGTGTGTGTATTCATAACTCCCTCTAGTGACAAGCTATAGAGACTACATAACTTCCTCTCAACCAGAGGGTTTACTTCGGTTCCAGTTGAAGAAATTTGTACTCTTAGTGCAAAAAAAGTTTCAGTCAGACTTTACTGTAGTCACATTTTTAGCCATCTTTGAATATTGCTTTTACGTTCTTGGGGTTTTTGTTTGCTTTTTTTTGGCCTCAGCTGAGTTTAGACACCTGTCTTTGTTTTCCCAAATTGTGACTTGCACAGGGAAATGGTGTTTATGAATGAGATTTGCAGCTGTGATTTCCATAGGTAAATGTTGGTTATAGTTATAAGTAAAAGCACAGGCCCCTAAATGACACTGTCTCAAATTCACGGATGTAGTGTGAGCACTTTGAAAATTTGGACCTAGTCATGCATATATGTTATTCATGGGGTTTATATCCAAAGTACATAATTGAAGCAACTGCAAGTGAAGGGAAAAACCCCACAAGTCTGTGAGTCACTCTAATCTGTTTATGTAGAGGGCAAACATTCTAATCATTTAAAAGGATTTTTTTTTTTCATGTAGTGAATCTCTGTTTAGTAATTTTGCTGTTTGATGTTGCAGGCCCTTCTGGATGTGTTGAAAAAGCAGCACTCACCTGTTCTTGGGACTCCTTCAGAGAAGGGTGACAGGAACAGCCTTGAGGACATGAGAACTCAGCTTGAAGTTCTCAGACAGCAGGTGAGAACAGCTGGAAGTAAGGATGGATTTCATACAAAATAATTTTGCCCTCTCCCCCAGGAATTGTGCCTGGTAGACTTGCTATGTAGAGTTTTTGAAAGGAAGAGCCAGTTTAGCCGTAGCCCGTTCAAATGCTGTTTCCTAAGATGCTGTCGTCACAGCAGTGTCCACGAAGTGAAACTGAGTCCTTGCAAAGGACTGGAGCAAGGACTTACGTAGGGCTCGAAGCAGCAGAATGGCTCTCCTGACTCTTGGAGACGTCCTGCCAGCTGTCTGCTGGGGGCTGAATTTCATCCAGAGAGAATGCTAAACTTCATGAGTTACTGATTGTGTCTTCTGCTCCTTGTTTTGTAGAAGTTGAAAGTTTAGTGAATTATCTAAGAATTCCTAGTCTTGGAAAAGTAGAGTGTTGGCATTGCAGTTTTTCAAAGTGTGAGACAAAACATTTGCATCCGTAACCTGCATATCAATCACTGTGGAGAAGTGCATTTTTTTTGATCTTTGTTCTGAGCAATTCAAGTGCTTTGTGCACTCTTTTTCTTTCCGTATGAAAGAATCTGTTTAAAACCATGATGCTTTTCAGATAATTTTACGTTTTAGGTCTGTCATCTTGGACAGTGTTAGGGTTAACATTATTGACACGCAAATGGATGTGATCAGAATGGGAATTTTGTTCAATGGGAATAAAATACTTGTTTCTGTCACGTTTGACAGCAGAGCCAGATTTTGCTCTCTAATGTAATGCTTGCCACATGCTGGAGAATAAAATCCTGCACTTGATTGTACAGTAATGAGTTATTTCATTCTACACAATAAAGTAGAGTAAACCAATTTTTTTCAAAATTCTCATGGGGTATCCATTTTATGAATGTCTTTTTCTAGTTGTATAAATCAGTACAGTGAGTCCAGACTTCCTTCTGCACGAAATGGAGCAGGAGGCTCTAACTGTACAGAGGAGGGACTCTTGGGACAAACAGCGACGTGACAGAGCCTCACCAGAGCTTGGCTGTCATCAGCCCATCCCTGGCCACAACAGAAGAGATGAAGGCATTCATTCCTTGGGAGGTGTCCCCCTCTTTCTCAGGGCAACAGAATATATGGCAAAACTGTGACAAAGTGGTTCCCTTGCAGCCTCAGCAGATTGTACAGCTGGAGAGTGGGAGGGAGGTGGGACAGCAGAGAGGGCATCGGAAAAGAAGAAATGAGGAAATACTGAGGAGAGAAGCATGTAGATGGACAGGGGTACAAGAGACCTAGATTTCCCCAAGCGACAGCTTTTCCTCTGCTTCAGAGGGTCAGGGGCGCGCATGCCTCCTCCAGGCACAGGCTGTGGATCTGAGTCCCCTCGCGGCCACACAGAAAGCCTTTGTGCCTTTTACACAGTGTTATTCAGGAAGGGGGTTATATCTAGTGGGGGACCATCGGGTCCAGAAAAAAACCTTGGAAAAATTAGCTGCAACAGGCAAGTTGTGAAAATAATTTATAGAGCCCTGTGTTGACTTTTTTCTTCCTCTGAGGTATTAATATTTCTTTAGTCCTCCTGTGAAGCCATAGTGCTGCTGCCAGCAAAAAGAAAACTGGATCTGTACGACAGGCAGGGCATGAGCCACAGCAAGCAAGTTCTTTGGAAATAGACTGTCAGCGGGCTTTAGTGACCAACCAAGAGGACATGAAAGGACTTCTGAAAGTTCTGGTGGTGGTTCCCACCCCAACGTGCTTTTGCTGTTATTTGTCAGTAGAAGTGCCACCAACCTGCAGCTTCTTACCAGGCGGATGCCTGCCCATTAGCTGAAGAATTAAGCCAGTCAGCTTAATGGCAATTAATTTACAGATTTGTGTTTTGCTTCTGAATCCGTGTGCTCGCTGCCTGTGCCTGGGGTGGTCAGATATTTTCTAATGGGATGAAGTGCTATGATTCCTGGCGACATATGAAGAGCTAAGACATTGCATTCTTCGGTATTTAAAAGGCAGTTTGTCTTCTAGGAACAGGGTCATACCTCTGTATTTCCATTTTGAATTGTGTATGTAACATTCCCCTCTGCTTCTATGTTGGGGCGGGTAGATACTTCGGGCTGCAGTTTGAGAGGGTGAATTAGAAGTCCTATATTGCAGACAAAAGGTACATGGGCCAATTATTTTTCCCACATACAGTTTCTAACATCTGGGGCACGATAGCCTCCTAGAGTATTTTTTTTTTCCCCACAGTGCTTCAGCCAAGTTCTAAATTCCCTGACAGTCCTGACTAGTCCAAGTCTTCTGGTCATTAATATGTGACCACGGCTCTAAATACTATCACTTATTCTGCACAGATTAGTCCTTTGGGCCACACCTTGGTTAGACAACTAGTGCCGTGGGTAAGGTAAACCTGCAGACAACTACGAAAAGGCGTAAAGCAAAGCAGGCTCAAGGCCAATGGTATTCAGTGGGCCATAAAAAGGCAGGATGTTATTTGATGATAGTGGCTCATCGTTAGGCTGGATAAGGTGATAACGTTCTGTCAGACCGCATGCCAGAAGTCAGTTTTTCGTGCTGTGCCAGCACCTCCTGTCTCCACCAGGATGCTAATGGCTTGCATCTGAGATTCGGGGGGGGGGAGTTAAAAATGCTCATAATTGAAGTGAAAACTGGAAAAAATGTTGGTAAAATGTTTGTCCTACTACTGTTTATCCCTTAAAAAGATCGATGTCTTCAGTATTTGTTATCTTATTTATAATATTTAAAAATGATATCTGCCAGTCAGCCTTTTAAATTACAAGGGTCTACAAATACTGAAGCTGTGGACTGTTTCGATTGATGGGTGCCATTGGAGAATCACCATTACTTGTCAGTTTGGTCATAAAAAAGATGAGGGAAACTTTTTGTTGCAGGATTGTAAAGAGGAGGGACCCTTTTGGAATGCACTCCGCTGCTTGGCCGGTGTTTAAAAAGCAACCAAACAACAAAGTGGATGAAAATGTCCATTGTGGCTCTGCTGAAATTCACGTACTTGGTCATAATGATTGCAGGTACAAATATATGAAGAAGACTTCAGAAAGGAGAGATCTGACAGAGAAAGACTTAATGAGGAGAAAGAAGCATTGCAGAAAATTAACAAGAGATTACAGTCTCAACTGAATAAACTAAACTCTCAGGTATGAGTCAAAACAAAGTTACCATTGCCAGCACATGTGTATTTTAGTTTTATTTTCTCACTTTCCACACAACCCAAGGCTTTCTGGCTTCCATTAATTGACATTGGATTTTATATGAGGTCACCACCTGGGATGAAATCATTCTGAAGTAATGCAGTAAGAAGATGAGAAATTATTAGAGATGACTTCCAAATTAAGTAGATGAAGGGAGTATTTATTGCAAAAACTCTTCAAACATATCTTAAAATAGAGGGAGGGGAACCAAAAACAAATCCAGAGGACTGTTGATTGTTTCACTGGCACTTGATATAAGAGTTGTAACATCAAACCAACTTTTGAAATAAAAGCTTCTGTAATGAATCCTGACCTCTGCAGTGGAATTACAGAGTAATGTTAATATCACCGAGGAAAAAAAACTGTCTCCATCCAAATTAGCTGAGCAGCCACTGCAATAATTTTTTTGTTGCAACATCCTTTTTATCTCTTCACAGTAGTGTCAGTATTCTGTTCACAGACATTCAGGAAGCCATAGTAAAATCATGGCATGCAAAACTCCAAGCTTTCTCAATCCCCTTTAAAAATGATGAAATTTCGAGGTTTCTTGTCTTGACAAAATTGTGCAATGCTTTAAAAGAATGTTCTGAGATGATTTATTGTCCTCCCCAACATTGTTGTGAAACAGAAACTTCAGTATTGGCTTATTCTCAGCCAAGCCACGCATTGATACTAGTAGGGTCTTGCAGTAGTATCAGAGGCAAGGTGCTGTCAAGTGCCCCTCGCTCCCATCAGCTTCAGTGGGAGTGGAGAGCAGGTTGGGCATCCTGGCCAATGCTGGGCACTGCTGCAGTAAGGCCCCAGACTTGTCAGTGCTTTTATGGGTACTTGGAAGCATTTCACGCAAGTGTAAAAATAATAATGCCCGAGGGAATGCCATGATTTGCCACTCAGGGCATCCCAGGCATATAGAAATACCTTGGACAAATCTGTTAGCATTGCATGCAATAACTTTCAGGTATATTTCCCCCACCCACCAGCCCACTCCTGGGTTCTTCAATAAGGTAAAGAAATTTTTTTGTAGGAGACAGAGTACTCAAAGACACCTTCTTCCTATATATTTTTGCATTGTCTAGAGACTAAAAGGCTAAATTTCTTGCACAACCCCAACCAGCCAATGGCTGCTCTGAGAACCTCTCACAACAGTGACAGTGAAGAGGGGGACTACAAATAGGGCTAAAAGGCCTTTCCCACTCCTCCCCAGCTGCTCTGGACCAGGAGAAATGCCAACAGCACTGCACATGTACAACACAACTGAAGGGCTGTACAAGTGCTGTATAAAGTGTATGTACAACTTGACTGTCCCTGCATTGTATCGACAGTTTACACTAGAGATCTTGTTTGTCTCTTCCTGCCTTGGGATTTGATTAAACAGAGCTTGTGAAGGATTTTAAACATGAGAGGAACCATATAGAATATTTATTAGTTTGTTTTCTTAAGTCAAATTATTTAGTTGTGACTCATCTTTTACCCCTCTTTGCTCTGTCCTTAGGCAAATTCTTATTGACTCTGCTGGGACACAGAGGGCCTAAGAAAAGGCAGACCCAAATCTTGAGGCTATTGACTTTGGTCTTTTACCAACATTATTTTTCTTGTTATGCAAGTGCCTGTCCATGTAGTTCCGCTTCAAACTATTGAAAGCTACTGTGTGTAAAGAAAATGTTTCTTGAATATAGAAAACACCCAGAAATGTGCTTGCCATATCTTGAAACCAATATTTTCTCACGTAAATTGTCAAGACTCTGGTGTGGCACAAGTCAGCTTTTTAAAATCATTTTTAAAATAATGAACAGCCTGAAGGGTCTAAATGAGCAGCATTGCGACCCATGCTGAGAGAGGAGGGTTTCTTCCCTGTTGCTTTTTACTGATGAATTTGTACATGAATATTCTGTTGACATCGTATCCTGCTACTAATGCCTTTCTTCTTGCTTTTCTTATTTTTTGATAGACAAAAGATCTCCCGGTACAGGCTGAGAGGCCCAGCTACCCACCTCCCCTCTTCCTCTCACCGTGTGTTAATTGTGGGAATTGTGGGAATTGTGGGTTGGTTCTTCACTATCAAGATCCTCGAGTACATCCAGCGTCTCGCAGGGCACATGAGCAGCAACAGCACTCAGTAAGGTTCCCGCTGTCTCCCATTTCACAAGGGCGCTGATTTTCTCAAAGCATGGTGACCACGGGAGAATAACATGGTGCTATCACAGTGCCATCCTCACCAGTAACTAAATCTGTTGTTTCCCAGCTTGTTGTTGGTCCAGATCAAGATTTTGTACTGGGTTTAGAATTAGCCCTAGGTCTGGAAGAGCCTTCCTGATCTCTGTACGGTCTCTCTTCCCTTACGATCTGCCCCAAAATGCTGATTTTCTCTTGATAGTCGTGTTCTTTTCTTCCTTGCTGTTCCAGTGTCTTCGGCACTGAATTGCACAGAGTGCTACCATGTGCAAATCAAAGCATAACCAACAGAAATCTGTGCACAAAGAGGAAAAATTGCAGCAATTTAAACAAATGGTTGATGAGTTATACTTAAAGTATATATTCTTATATATTTTAAATTTACTTTGGTAAATACTGTTTACTTACAATACCACTAAGAAGAAAAAGGGGATTATTATACATTTGTTTTCAATGATACCGGTGGTCATTCCTTAATTAAAAAAATAAGGTTGCTTGATTGGACTCTTGCTGATTTCTTAGATTAATTTACTTCCACAACACATTCAGAGCCCTTTCTAGCTATATAGTTGCCCAAATTCGTAAGTATGGATCTGCTCTCTGGAGCCCAATTCTGGGCCTTCAACATAAATGATAGTAACAAAAATGTGAATGTAGCTGTGGTCAGCATTATTCCGGTCTCTTCCCTCTATTTGGTCTAAGAAAGCTTGTTAACTAATATGTCTTATTTCCGTGTCTTACATTGGGTATTTCTTTCTCTGGCCCTGTCTTTGGAAAATGACTTTCCTTCTTCTTCACTTACGGCTTCTGTGTTCATAGGTAGTATAACTGTCCTGCCATCAGGCAATACTGCTGTAGCCAGACTGCACGACCCCAGGTTCCCTGTACACCTTCTGGGGCAGGCAGACAAGCTATCGGCAGGATTCACAACGTTGCTCTTAAACTGTAAGGGCAAAATCCCAGATGCTGTTGCTTGTACCCAGTAGTATCTTCCCTCTGGTACGCTGCTGTGAAACGGGATTACGTGAGGAATAAGGTTCTACTGAGGGTGAGATGCTCTGGCTGTGAATGCTTTAGGAATGCAGTTTTCCCAAGCAAGCCTGTGCATTGCAAAAAAGTAAAATAAAAAAAAAAAAGAATCAGCGGAAGTGATCTGAGTGTGGCTAACACAATGGGAAATTTGCTTTTTTTCCTGGCAGACAACAGGGTCCTGTCTTCCTCAGCATGAAGAACAACAGCTTTGCACTAGGGCAGGTTATGTGAGGGGGAGTTTCTATTTCAAGGAAAATACTGCTTCAAAGAATGATATTTCTGAAGTGCTTTGGGTTATCTAAGTGGGCTGTGCTTGTTCAAATCTAGTGAGAATGCATTTAAACATGGTGAATGTCATTTTAAATACACAGTATCTGTTTCTGGCTATAAAGATGTCACATATGGAAAGATGCTTATTATTTGAGAAATTATAGCCGATTTTTTGCAAAATGCATGTAAGGCTTTCAGAGTGTAGAAATCCAACGGAAAAGCTGTGGTCAAACAAGTCATTTCTATGTTTCAGGAGTGTGCTTATCTGCCTATTTATCAGAGTTGGACGCATTGCAGAATGTTTTTCACTGCAATTTGGACACTGTCCCAGATTATTTTGGCTCTTCTCCCTGAACTTTCATCATCTGGGTTTCTAATTCTGTGAGGGATCACTGGGTTTACAACTTTGCCATTCCTGCCGGAGCGCTGGGGTCAGTTTGACTGGTTGCTTTGTAACTCCCAGTTTCATTCTGAGTTTTCTTTGAAATTCTTTGTCTGTGCGAGTGCAGCATTGCTGCTCTGAGCTTTGGACACCTCCCTGAGCAATTTGTTTAGCAATGAAGAAAGGTGCTAGAATTTAATGAGTGTCCTGAGTTAACGTACGTAATCTTGTGTGTTTAGTCTGTGCTTTTGCTTTTTCATTTTTTTAATATCTTGCACCTTTTCGTTCCTTTTTACATTTAGTAGAAACACTTTGTTTAGTCTGACATGAAATACACCTCTTTTTTCTGAAATTCATTCAAGTTTGCATAGTGTAAGCACATATGAAAGAGAAGAGTAGGTCAGAGAACAGAAAATTCAACAGAAACTCCAAAAAGCAATGCAAATAAGTGTATTTTGAACCACTGGTGGAAAAACTACCTCTGCTTAAAGCAAAGCAGAGTCTTGCTTTGTATCAAAGCCTATTTTGTTTGCCCACAAGCACAGAATTAGTTCATAATTCCTGTGGATGGTATAATTTAAGTGAAAATAGGATAGCTCCTTTTTTCCTGACAGTGTATGAGAGTGATTACTGCTATGTAACTATAAATGACAGCATACATAAAAGTTAAATCTGTTTTCTGTATCCACAGCTTCATCCTGCCATCTTAATTTAGGCAGAACTTCTTTAGAAGTCTATGAAATTTCTTCCCTACAAGTTGAAATCTGTAAGAGTCTCCTTGGGACTACTCAGGATTTTGTCAGAGTAATTTCTGCAAAACAAGAATTATTTTCCCAGTTTAACTAATTTGAAGCAGTAATTACCTGAAATTTGACAAGCTTGCATGTGCTACTTAAAGCAGATAGACAGCTTAATACAGCTTCAACTGAAACGTCTGGTCCCAAAATCATTTTCTCTAGTGGTAATTTGCTCCTCATTTACCAGGGTGTGTGGTATAAACTATAATGCGGTATGTATTTCTCCCAGGATTTCGCTG
Organism: Pygoscelis adeliae; assembly: GCF_000699105.1. NCBI lineage: Eukaryota > Metazoa > Chordata > Aves > Sphenisciformes > Spheniscidae > Pygoscelis > Pygoscelis adeliae. Next base: position 2,885,209 of record NW_008824233.1, on the reverse strand, counting down.
GACAAAACTATGTTTGCATGGACATAACCTTCCCGATACTTCCTCTTATAAGAAAGATGGGAATTTTTCCCATCCCACAAGTATTTTCAAGAAGTTATTTGATAACAACTAATGTTATAGTAACACTTATTTGATAACAACTAATGTTATAGTAACACTAATGCTAACCTGTGGGGAAGGGAGGAGGGCAGAGAACTTTATTAAATGGGTTATTCCTGTCACACTGCAACATGTTACAGGTGTTACGCATATTCAAACTGGAACAGCTTCACCTGCAGGTCAATGTGTAGCAGGTTTCTCTGGGGTTCTTTAGCACAGAGGATGTGATGCCTTCTAGTGTCTTCTAGTGCACTTTATTCCTTAGCCCTTTTAAAATCTGATTTGTTTCTGTTAATGTTTCTTTTGATTTGTGGGATCTAGAAAGGTTTACACCAATATTTCTAATGAGTGCAGCATCTAAACCACATGTCGTAAAAAAGGAAGCAAGCTGAAAGACTCGATCGGTGGAAATATAAAGCTAAATATAAGATTTTTTTTGTAAACTACTTTTGTATGACTAATAAAAAACTTCACAGCACAATTATACTTTTATCATGTCGCTATTCTTTTGTTTGAAGTGTCTATGAAGTCCATATTGCTGTAATAATGTTTTATTGTTCTGTGCAGCCAGACTATCAGTGGTATGTTCCTGACCAGTTTCCGCCAGATGTGCAGCACAAGGCAAATGGTAAGACAACAGCTGTACAGAGCGTATTTTAAATGTACTTTTTTTAAATGGGGGCCTTTGAGGGATGTAGGGTAAACTTTCCTATTTATCTGTTGAGTGCTTACGTGACAGCTTTGCCTCAGAGAGCCGAGGTTGGTGTATGTGCAACACAGGTGAGGTTTCTAATGTAATACCATCTACATTACGGCTTTCAGCTTTGTTGCAATTCGTAAAATGTCTCTATTACACATTACAGGAGCACGCATTTGCCTCATTAAACACCTAGTAATAGTCCTAAAGAAAAGATATCCTCAGAGTTGTCCTTAGAGCTTCTGTTGCTCCAGCTAAGACTAAATTTAACGATGTGCCGAACCTGGGGGCCAAGATGGGGCAGATTTTAGAAGTCCTTGGTAACAAAGTGCAGGCTTTAGGATGTTGTTTCACCTTAAAGGCAAAATGCCCATTGCTATTCTTGATCTGCTCTGATAGTTCAAGGCGCCAGGTCTGAAAATAAAACCATGTAAATGGACAAAGTTAATTAGTTGCCAAAGTGTCGGTGCAAACTATCTTTTTGAAACCAGGAGGAGTACTTAATATTTGTACGTGGATTTGAAATTGTGCCAAGTTTCTGGGTGTTTCGAAGTATTTGTTTCAGACCACTCAAAAGATGGATGCCAGAGAGCACAAGGAAGAAGGGATGTTATTCTGGGTGGGAATCCGCCCCTCCGGATCTTCTCCTTCAGAAACTCCCCTATACCACCCTTTTTCTCTCAAAAGTGGTTGAGAATTATGGCACCTAAAGTTTTGTGTTTTGCTGTTCTCATGTCTCGTGGCCCTTTTGTAGAGATACCTTCTCAGATGAATGATACGTCATCCTGGTCTGCAGGGGGACCAGCAAAGTTTGCTGGTGTTCACTGCAGGAGCGTGTGTGCTTCATGTGTCTGCCATTTCACGGTGCGAGTGGGTACCAGTGGGTGGCAGGGGCAGGGACTCATCACCAAAAGCTGTTTTGTAACATCTAGAAGAAGAAGATGGCTACAGAGGAACTATTCCATTATTTATTGTCATCCACATTTGCACAGAAGAGAGGGCAGGGTGGGAACGTAGCTCGCCGAAATGGAGGGTGAGCTTCCCATAATTTCATAGCAACTGTTTGGAGGGTTCTGATGTGGTCATAGGGAAAGTAGTGCTGTGACTGCAGGAGAGGACAGGAGATTAATTTTGTAGTGCCTCCCACTTAAACTCAAAGTGATTTACTGCACCAGAGAATACAGGGAGGATGTTTATAACAGTGAATGAAACAAGTCCGGCCACCAACCGCAGCTGTGGTCCAGGGCAGTACACTTAGGGGATCTGAAGAAAGAGAGTTCTTCTTTTACCCTGTTTGATTATATGACTCAACTTCTGGCTCCCTGAAAAAAACTTTTTTTAAATCCACGCTCTGTCTTTCTGTTACTGTTCCTTGTCCAGAATATCCAAATACCTCCTTCTCAGTGGGACAGTGAGTAGGACACTTGGAGACTTTTCCCTTCCCTTTTTTCTTCAGTCCCCATAAAGAGGAATGCTCAACGAGTCCCGTCATAGCGCTGTGTAGGATGTCTGCTTTAACATCTTCGGGGCTCTTATTCTTTTTATCTTTGCTGATAAAGATTATTTTATTAGCTGTTGATCACAGAGAAGTCCAACTGCAACTATCAGTTAAAAGGCACTAGCCTGGCTTTATGTATTATATATAGTCACCTATATTAAATCTGCATTTAAGTGTTTTGAGAAAGATTTCAAAGATAGAAACTCCAAGAACACGCGATGAAAGTATCCTTGATGTTCCAATTTCTTTGTTCTATTTTGTAAGTGCTAATTACAATGGTGGGTTTAAATGAGCTAGTATGTGTAGCAGCATTCCCGAGTCTCATTTCTCATCTTTCATTTCTTCATTAGGTGATAAACTGACCAATAAATTTTACCTCTTCTGAGATAGAGCTTCATTATGGAAAAAAAAAAAAGCAGTGCAGCAACTTTTAGTCATGAGGCAGTTTCCTTTAGGAAAGCTAT
>NW_008824233.1:2867146-2882413 GCF_000699105.1 Pygoscelis adeliae | reverse complement strand
AACTGAACAAATTTTCCTTTGACACTGGGTATTTTTTCTTAAGGAATAATTACAAAATACAGGTCACATGTTATAACTTCAGAGCTGAACACAGGTGAAATGAATTGGGAAACTGATTTTTTTATGATATACCATAAAAAAAAAGCCTGTTTTAAAGATATCTGAAATCTATGAGAGTCTCTACATCAATTCTAACTAGTTTGCTGTAATGTCTTTGGGACTGCAAAGGCATATTGTCACCAAGGAGGATTTATTACTTTTTTCTGCAGTTTTGTATAGATGTTCCTAGACTGCGTTTTCCTCCCTCTCTCCCCTCCTTTGTGAGGGAGGAAGTTATTTGCACCCAGGTGCTTTGGCATTAGACTTAGGTTCTCCAGGTCCTTCTGTAACCAGCTGTAATCTCATATTTTCTGCTTCTCGTGTGACCACATCTGTATTTTTCTTCTGACTGGCACCACTTTTCTTAGCTTCTCCCGTGTCCAAAGAACGCTGTCTTAAAGGACTGCTGCCTCTCTGAAGCCTAGTTTCTCTTTCTGTTTTCTGTAAGAAACACCTCTTTGCCTGTATCTACAGAAATAGGATAATCACTGAAATATTTTTAAAATTTAAAACAAAAATCTGCTACAGAAATTTGATCAGTCCCCTTTGATCCTATTTTCCAAAGTTTCTACTCCAGTCTATTATTTTCCCCACAGATCTATGTTTTGGTAGTTGGCAGAGGATCACTTATGCACAGTCTGAGGAGCAATGTTGCCTCTAGCACTGCACTTTCATGGTAGTGTGATGGTTTGGATCTGGCACTTTTTGATTTGAGCCCTTTCTAATTAGCCTGGAAATAACTTCATCAGAATACAGGAAGAATGAGAGGAATAAGGGGGTAAAATGAGAGGAAAAAAAACGCAAACCCACCAACCCTCTCAAAAAAACTTTGTTCTTTTTTCCATTAAGCCTTTCTTTCCAAAATGAGACTGAACAAGATATGTTCCACGGTAGCAAGACATTGGTAATTATCTAAATGAAATCCTTGCAATTTAGCTTTATGAAGAGAGTGAAGCTAAAGGGAGCTGCTAAGATTACAGCTATGAAGTACGGCTTTTTGCAAAAACCTTACGTGTCTGTTCAGAGTTTGGAGTAGTGAACACCACTTGTTACTTAATCAGAGCTACATCAGCTCCCTCTTTCCCAAGAAATTTGGCAGTTAAGTGAGGTTCAGCGATGTGCTGAGCAGTCCTTGGTTCCTTGACTAAAACACCTCAGAGCTACCCTACATTTCTTGTTGGTGAAGTAATCTGTGTCTCTCTGTATTTTGCAGCTAGAGTATCTAGGAGCCATTTAAGGATTTAATCCTACTGAAAAGAGCATAAGGAGTTGGTTTTAGTGATCTACCTTTCTGTTTTACAGCTAGGTATCTATGGACCAGTTAAGAATCTGGATGAAGAGAAGGGTCTTGTAGCCCTTGTGGTACATAAGGCTGAAGTTGCTCTCTAGAGAGAGACAGTTATTCCCAGAGTGGCCACAGGCTGGCTGCTGTGGCTTGAGAGACCAGTCCTCAGCCTTGAAATCACATCAGCGTGCCCCTGAACACAGAGTTCAGAGCGTGATGCAACAGCATGCTCGAGTATCTTATCCCTGCCTTGGTTCACGTAGGGCATGGCAATGTGACGGTGGTAGCGTGTGCCTATGAATATGTGGAGGTGACCAAACACAACTAGCAATCCTGGTATGTGTGTTTGGTTACATTTATTTAACATATTTACTTCTCTGTACGCCTAAATAAGTAAAATAAAAACTACTGGCTGGATGTAGACATTCTGGCATCCAGGAAGGGATTCTGTGGATACGATTTGGCCTTTCTTTATATTTTTGATTCAGTAATCAAGATTTAAATTATTTTATCAATTTTTTTTTTATTTGTCCACAGTTGCCCGCAGTTATTGTTGAATTGCCTTCTTCAACCGGAACTTGATGATCCCCCTGGCTGCATAAAGCCACTCAACTTGTTTTCAAAAACATGTCTCTGGCTTTAGGGAGTTTACTTAAAAGTAAACAAAGAACCATTCAGGCCCCTCTGGCTTTGGGACCCTAGAAACAGTTCTAGTAGGCTTCATAGGTTAAAAAAACACAGCCTCTCCATTAGTAAGCACAGAGACAGCTTTGACCTGCCAGGGCTTGCATGGGACAGTGAAGAATTACTAACCATGTCAAATATAATTTTCCAAAAAGGATGAGAAAAAAATTATGTCCTTGATGATGTGTTTAGTGAGTTGATGTATTCCATCAATATGGAATTACACATTTGCAGTGCAACCGGTACCGAAGGCATGCCCATGGTTTGGGGTGGCTTTCATGCCAGGCTGCACTGCACGATGCAGTTGCCTGCCATCTGTATGTCTGCACGGCCACAGGAAGGTAAGAGTTTAACCCGGTTCTTCTCCTCCTGCCCTTTCATGCTGCAATCTCATCAAGAGTTCAGTTTTCCACGCCACCACTGGGATCCGAACTGAATCCAGAAATATTCAATATTCAGGCGGTTTGCAAATAGGAGGGTGTGGGCTGTATTCAGGTTTATTGGTCTGGTTTTACTAGCATTTTCTTCCCATTTGTATCCAGAAAGTTTCATGTTGTACCTCTTGTTAAACTGCTTAAAAACTCAGATAACTCATACCAGAGTTCAGCTTGTCTGTGAACATAAGTATTTCTTCTCCCTATTTTCTTAAACATTAAATACTCCAGCTGAAAGCAGGCAGGGCGAAGAGAGGGATAGGAACGTTTTGTGTCCAGCCATGCTCCGTAGGTGGGCTGCAATGGAGATGAGGCTGCTGGGGAAAGACCGCTCAGGTAGTCCTCACAGGGCAACCGCCTGTCTGCAAAGCAGGATTAGGGAAAACTGTCAGGCTTCCAAAAAAGCAAAGGTGTTTCCTTGAAGGTCACAATAGAGAAGGGCAATGTGGAAAGGTAAGCGATGGGGGAGGCAGGTAGAGATTAAGGAAGATGATGAGATGAGTTGTTGTCTCACTGCACCGGCAATGTATTTCCAAGAGAATAACTCGTCCTGCCCGCCTCTGGGCTGGTCCCTCCCCAGGTACTTTGCTGTGCAGAAAGCCTGATCCTAAACTGTGCTTAAATTCTTCTAACTTAGCCTTGTCTGACCAGCGACGCTGCCTTTGGAGGAACATTGTCTCCCAAATCTCTCCATGCTCTGTCACTCAGTGTTCCTGGAATGAGTTTCCGGTCTTTTTGTTCTTGGTTGTGGGGTTTTTTTGTTTTTGTTGTTTGTTTGGGGTTTTTTTCTTTTTAAGGAGCAAGGCAGAAAGATTTCCAGCAAGTGTGCTTAATGGCAAGCAGTGTTGACTTCCTTCCTTATCCAACTGTGCAAAATTGAAAAGACAGTTGAAAGAAAGATTGATTTTGGAGATTTTCCCTGAACCCAGTTTTTTAATGAAAAATTCTCTGGAAAAGAGGTTTATTGCTCAAAGCCTACTTAGAGCAAGAACCCTTTTGCATGCCACAACTGCTGGCATATATTGCCTTTTTCACTTCCAAAATTAATCTTACTGTATTTGTTTCCTTGGCAGAAAGATTCTCGGTACATGTATTTAAGAACCCCAGTTACTCCTTCAGGACATCAGCTATAACTACTGGATTTCTTTGACCTAAACTGTAGGTTTTTGTTTTGGATCCAGTTATGCCAGGCACAGGGAGAAGCCAAAATGTAGCCCTTCACCTACCTCTCAGTTCACAGGGTAGCCCTGGCGGCTTGTGGGAGAGGCGAGAGCAGCTGGTCACCACCTCGTCTTGGCATGCCTAGGGAAAGCAGAGATCAACCTGCAAAAAGCCCTAAGGATGCCCAGATGAGCACACGAAGAAGCATGATGTGTCCGCTTACTTTCATTATAACATCATCTCTTGTTCCCTTCCACACTCTGCTGCTTTCCAGATTTTTGCCCTCAAGGTACCTGCTCTGCTGCTAATGTTGTTATAATTACAGCTAACTGGAAGAAGAGGAGGGAGAAGTGTGGGGTTTTCCACTGAAAATAATGACATCTGTAGGGAGGGGGAAAAAAAATGAAAAACTGAAAAATGGATTTGTGGAGGTCTTCAATGAAAACCAGACAGAAAAAAAGTTAATTAACTGACGTCTTAATTTTCCTGGAAAAAATCCCAGACCCTAAACGGTTTTGGTATTAGCCTGTCCTCAGTGCATACATTACATTAGAAATTATCCGTGCTCGCAACTAGTCAAGACAGATTTAATTAGCAGTTTGCCATCCCCACTGGGAATGAAAATGTGATTATTTTCAGAATTTTTACTGATACTACTTGATTTCTGCTGCTGCAATGTAACAAAAAGGCTGTTAGCACACCTTTAATTTCTAACTCCAGAACATGAGAAGTTGCCTTTTTTAGAAAGGTATTGCTTTTAAAAGTTAGCTTGAGCTAAAGATCACAAAACATGTTGTAGCTTTTCGGAGTACCAGGCAGAAAAGTCTCATGTGAAGAGGAACAGGATATGTAATTTAAACAGCTGCATGATTTGATAATTTTATTTCTGTGAAGCAATGTATCAGGATTTATCGCTCAGTACCTGTTAGATTTTTAAATGGCTTCACAGACACTGGCTTTTTTTTTCCTTTGAGAATGAAACATAGGGAAGAATCAAGGCTTTTAAGGGAACTTGCCTGAAGGGGGATGTCGATGGTGGTCTTCTGGTGATAGATGATGTGGTGGCTGTTTTCATTAAATCATTCTCTTTCCTGGTCGCTTGATGAAGCATCCATCTGCTATCTGGAAATAGCCTTAGTTCCTCATTGACCATCTAAGGAAGTGATGTAAAAATTCATTCCATGCCATTTGCTTGTCAAAGTAGCAGCCAACGGCTACCTACCCTCGTTATATGGAGTCCACCTTCCTTTGCCTGTTGTGTTTTAAGTGTACGAGGATTCTGTGCTGGGCTCTGAAGCCTGCCTGTACTGCGAAATATCCAGAAGGTTTTCTGAACGGTTAGTGCCATCCTAGGTGAGAGAGATTCTTTGTTTTTAGGAACTAACGTGTTATATTATGTTTGCCTTTCTTCTCTGGCAGACCACGCCTGCAACGCTGTGGTATCTGCTGGTTTGCACCAGCTGGGCAAGAACTTCAGGAGCCAAAAGAATCTTGGCATAAGCAGGGTGACCTCAGTGTGCCCCAGTGGGACTCGGGACTGGGAAGGAACAAAAATAATTGAAGGACATCCCCACTGTATAGCTGCCTGAGGTGTCTGAATATCCAAGTCCTCTCTTTTTTTTTCCAGATTATATTGTTATATGAATATCAACATTTGATGCGAAGCTTGGAAGCACATTTCTTGTTAGAAAAGTTTTTTTCCACCGCCTTTGTTGTTACAGGAGGCTATTTGCATGAAATGAAATGAACACACAAATATTTGTATTTATCTACCTTGCACAAAGAACCAGCCTGCTAATTGTTGCTCTTCCTGGCTTTTGTGAACAAATAACATGAATTTTAGCTCTGATACTACCTGCAAAGAAAAGGTGTCACCAAAATCAGCGATTCACGGTACTGCTGCTTGCTACAAACGTGGACCTTTTGGATCAAGTTTTCTTTCATATACATTTGGATATCATCAGCACTGTGGGTTTGGAAGTGAATGATGGGGTTACTTTGTAGCAGCTGCAGAGCAATTCTCCTAGGCAAATTCAAAACCCTGCTGGAAATATTTCACTCTTAATGTTTCTCTTATAAGCAAAATACTGTGTGCACTTGTGTGTGTGCTACTAGCGATGTGTTACAGCATTTCCAGAATCTTTTGAAACTTCAGGAAGGAAGTATGTGTTACACTGGCAATAGCGTATTTCCTTTCTTAGATTTTTATTTTGTTTTCCTAGCTCGAATGAGTTACTATCAAACACATCTTTGAACCACAGACACCTACTTAGCAGTAGGTACTACTACCTAATTCTTCCCTCTGTCATACTTACCTACTCTCTTGGGTGCACCTAAAGCTAATGTATACCCGTGAACACTGCTGCATGTCAGCTGTTCTTTTTAGAGGTCTAGAAAGATTTTACACGGTGGCTTTAGGTTACTAGACCCTACTGTTCGCTCTGTATCAACAATCAGGACTAGATGAAAGTCGAGAGAGAGAGAGAGAGACTACTAGGGCACTGTATGACATCCCTACCTTCTTTTGCTTCTTCACACTTACTGTCATTTGTGTTGGATTGATTACAGGCTTGTAATGATGTACAGTATTGGCTCCAGGGGTGTGTGTATGTCTTACAAAACAGAGGGAAATTAATCATAAGCAAGTTGTATTTCTCAATGTCAAAATAACTTGTATTGATATACTTTTGCAGATTCATCCTCGGAGAAGGGAGCCCATCGCTGACGGCCTGTGACCTGGAGAAGCGTAGACCAAAGGCGGCAAGCTAGTCTTGCAACTTCGTTATTCTGTTTTGTTCTGTTTTTTTTGCCCCTAGCTCCTTATCTCTTCAGTGCATGTTATTTATGCCTGGTGAAATCCCTGCGAGGACAATAGAAAAGCAGATCATACAGGCTAGTGACCCTCAGGATCCAGTTAAACTGTGCTGGGAAGCTTTATTGCCCTTTGTTCTGAAGATGCTGTTTGTGCTGCCTATGAGAATCTGTTAAAAAGCCGTACGAGAAAAGATGCAGCTATTGCTGGGGATTCAGACAGTCACATCTGGTTTGAATTCAAGAGCTTAAAAGCCCAATAGTGTTGTGATTTTTTTTTTGTTTGAGAATTATGGTCTTTTTTTATTTGATTCCAGGGAATGATTTGTTGATATACCATCCTGAATTCTGTACTCTTTTTCTTGATTGTTTGGTAAAGCGGAAATCTGCTTCACTGTTCTAAGATGTGTAATTGTAAGCAGGGTACCGCTGATACCAGGGCAGGTAGAAGGTGCCTACTCCCCTTTTTGAGTCAAGGCCAGCTCTCCTTTTGTTTTGGCTCTGAAATGATATGAAAAATATAATCACATTTTTTTTCTGTGTGTACTTATTTGTATCAGAAGTATTTTAGTAGAAATACTTAATGGGTTTAACTTCTCAGTAAAAATGGCTTTATATTTCCAAATGATTCTTGTAATTAATCTGAACATCGTTGTGTAACCTCTCACTTGAGAATAAAACTTGGCTTTTTAAATGAAATTGTATTTAGACCATGAAATTTTTTCAGAAAATTGTGGTGAATGGATGTTCAGCAAACATTACCTGATAATCTACTTGCAAGATTGTCGCTTCCCTTCAGGCAGGTACCCGCACCTGCTGGGATCCCACCTGAAAGAAGGAACTGAGATTTTTGCACCATAAGGCCGCATGAGATGTCCTGTGTGCTTTCCTCATAGCTCAGAAGTAGTTAATGCGAGTTTAAGTTCCCACACAAACAGCTTTTTGAGCTGTACAAGGACAGACTCATCAGTTAGAGATCCTGCGTGTGTCATTTCTGCTTTTAGAGCAGGTATTTGCATTCCCATCAATATACAAAGGCCTGTGTATTAAAATAATAACGTTATAGGATTAAAAATGTTCAGCATTTAATTTTGGACACAATGGGGAATAGTCCACGGGAAAGGATTTTTCTGCTGTTACATTTTACAGCGATGCTGCTTTTGCCTACGCTGATCAAAGAAACGACACTCCTAACTTATAATACGGACTCAGAAAGAACACGAGCAAAGCACCAAGCGAACCGGCCTCCGGAAAGAAATTGCTTTTTCATGAACTATTGAAAATTAGAGTTTGACTGCAACATTAGCTTCAGAATAAACTCCCGAGTCTCTGGTAGAGAGAGAGGAGTTTTTATCTCTGCATGAATTTGGAACTGGCTTACAGACACTATAGCAGCAGATAGTTTAACCAGCAAACAATATAACCGCGCTACTCCTGATTAGTGATTTGGCTAATAAGGGTGAGATCATGGAAAATGCTAATGCGGTGGCTTCGGAAAATCCAATTACAATGTAACCTAATTCAATGTGAGCTCTCAGCAGGTGACCAGAGCTGTGGGCAGAGCACCCCGCACTCAAAGATGTCGTGAACCCTCAAAACAGACGAGCTTCTGTGTGGTGGGTGTGGGAGGCGACAAACCCCCGCTTCATTCATTTCCACTGTTTTCCCCAACTAACTGCGAAGGTTTGCGCCTTCTATTTGTGGCGCTTAACTCATTATCTGACAGCTTGTGCGAGAACTATCTGGCCCAAGCGGATGATTCAACGCGAGCCATTCACAGTAAGAAAATAGAGTTTGCTGGGCTATCTTTCCCCCCCACCCCACCCCTCTGTTTTGTCACAGGCTTTTAACGTTTGGCTGGCTTGGGCGCAGGGCTGGAAACCTTGACTCTCACAGATCCTAAGCATGCTGTGTGGGGTATGCCTTGTATTATATGATAGAGAATTTGTATCTTTTAAAATGCATATAAAATGCCTGTACAGTTGATTTTCCTCTTGATTTTCTTGTAATGATGTACGTTTCCCAAATGCAGGTGCTGTCATCTGTTTGAATTAGCATTGTCAGACTCAAACATCCCCAAAGGATACGCTTTCTGCAGTGACCCAGACAAGTTTGAGGAGGGTGAGTTATTTTATCTAAAATCAACCATAGTACTCATAACAGGCATTTTTCCTTCCTCAAGCTTTGCCGAAACTGCATACTGGCACTCCCAGTTTTCCTCTGGCCTTTTAAAGAACCTTCTGGCATTTCCCGATCTCTGTTACATACTTTATTTCCAAACACCTGCCAAATTTTCCATCTGATTCTTCCTATTCAGCTTTCGCCGATATTTTTGTGTATCAGTGGTGAGTGGACCAATTTCACAGTAAGGGCTGTAAATGTGTTTGTGAAAGGCCTTTTTTTTTTCCTTTTCTTGTAGGAACTGCTCAGGGTTTAGGAATATTGGAATTACTATGTGCATTGAAAGGGGAGCAAATCATATACAGAGAGTAACTTTCTTTTCATACTGGACCAGGCACTTACTTGAATACCTGAAGCTGTAACAGCAGTGATGAGCTACACCCGTGGTTTGTGGCCCCCAGTTTCCTCTCTCACGGTGGCCTGGGGACAAGCACAAAGTGATTTTCTGTCAAAACTTTTCAGCAGTTTAAGGGGATGTTTTCACTCGTCCAGCAGAAAGACCAATGTGACCTGGCCGTGTTTGTCCTGCATCGGTGCTGGCCAGTCTGCCCACCGGGCGAGGTGTATCAGGAGCGCTTGACTCGTATCCCAGTGCCAACTCAACTGCCATATTAAAAATGCTTACAAGGTGATGAACGTTCAGGTATACGATAAGGAACTGACCCATAACGAAGCTGATTACTCAGCCTGTTAAAATGATGGGGGAGATCCAGGCGTTGGTCGTGATCAGCCCTTGGAAAGCCTTGTTACATCTGGTGGGAACGTGCGTGTTGACGCGTGTTTGTACGGATTCTGAACAACGAGTTATGACAGCTCATAGACACACGAAAGTTTATTAAATAACAGATCTGGGGGAACATTTTATGTATGTTTTGGCATGGGTTTCTGTAGACTTTTCTTCTAAACTGAACTTTTTCCATTTGGTTGCAGTGTTATATACTAAACATGTTATGGAGAAATTTTCATTTCTATGAATGAGAGCAAGTCTTCGTATGTCAAGTTAAATTATCTGCTTACAATATAATCTTACATTATTTTCAACATGATATGCTGAATTCACTAAATGATGTTTTGATTACCATAACAGTAATTATCCAACATTAAAATAGGAGCACGTTAACTCATGGAATCGTTAACACAAATGAGGTACTTAAAAGCTTGGGGTCTTTGGGGAATTTTTGTCCCATCCTTTATTTTTTTCTCTTTTTTTTTTTTTTTCCTTGTGGAGCTGGCAGATGTGACACCAGCATTTTGCTGACTTGAAGCTTTTTGTTTTGATTCACCACTATTTTACTTCCCAGGTGTTTTAAGCTCTGTGCCTTGTCAAAAATGTATGTTGTTTTAAAATTGTCTTCTTCTTCTAAAGGCTGAAGTGCTATTGGTGACAGTCATGCCAATGCTTATTCCATTCTATTTCTATAGGTATTCCTTTCTACTCTTATACATAGATAAGCTGACTTGAAGTTTTTTGTTTTGATTCACCACTATTTTACTTCCCAGGTGTTTTAAGCTCTGTGCCTTGTCAAAAATGTATCTTGTTTTAAAATTGTCTTTTTCTTCTAAAGGCCTGAAGTGCTATTGGTGACAGTTATGCCAATGCTTATTCCGTTCTATTTCTATAGGTATTTCTTTCTACTCTTATTCATAGATAATGTGTGGCATGATATGAAGATTTCGTTGGTGCTAAGTAAGTTGTCTGTCTTTATAAATCACCGAATAGCATCCCTCCTTAGTCGTTTGTTTTAGGAAGGAAAAATTGTTACTTTGAAATTGCTGGTAAAAGGTGGGAGCTGTTTTAATTGCCTCAGAAACTCTGGATACAAGGGGAAGTGGATTCATGATAATGCTGTAGGCAAAGCACATGGGGTGCCCCAAATACACACCTATGCTATCTTATAATAGGGAAGCTAGATATCACAGCTGAGGATGATTTGATAGATTACAGGCAAAATCCTGGATCACATTACTTTCCTCCTTGAATCCATTCACTATTTTTTTATCTTTTACTGCATCAATATTAGATTTCTTGTCCAAATAATAAACCTTCACCTCTCGTTCATCTCCCACATAACATTTCACTCTTTCGGGCTGTCCCAATTTCTTATCTTTCCTCTTGCCTTCCAGAGCACGGCTTTTGCATCCTATATAAGATGATGTTGCTATGGCAGAGTCTTCAGCTTCTGCCTGTCAGAAACGCTTCTGTCTTCCTTCAAATCCCTCCTGTAACCCCACCTCCCAACTTCTTCTCTGTATGACTGATTTCTAAACCTTCTTTACTTGCAATGGACTTTCAAATTCTGGCATATCATTCTTGTTTGTCTTTTGATAATATCTAGGAGAAGGTCAGGGCTTTGTTTTCTAGATCCACTGGTAAGGAACGCCATTCTACAATCCCCTAAGAGGGATTAATGTGTTATCCGCTGCAATGCAAAGTGTTACGTTGTTGTATATAGTCTCATGAATTATAGTAAGAACACATCGTCACCAAAAATACTTTCTTCTGAGACGAAATGTATTATATAAACAGTAGAACTAGAAATGCATGGTGAATGCTGCGGATGAAAGAATGCACTGTACCCTTCGGCTCTGGTTCCCTATACCCAAAGACTTGCACTTCATTAGCTCCATGTCATACTCCCAACCTCCTACCAGTCATTGCTCTGTCAGCATTTCACTTTCCATGACAACATGTTTTGGGGGAATTAGGATTATGAGATACCCAAAATTTCCGGTCTTCATCCCACTCTCCCTTTTTGTAGTCTAGAATGCAATGAGAAAAAGCTGGTGTTGTATGACGATACCTTTTGGTGAAGCAAAGCTCAGCTGCTCCAGCTCCCCCTCTTCTTCCCCCTATAATAGACTGGGAATGCAGCCCCTACCCTAATGAGCTGGAAATTCTGCCCCCATACCACCCTGTGCTGCGCTTAGAAAGTATTTCTAATCATCTTGAAGTTCTCTCTTGTTTAAAAAAAATCCTCAAGTTTTAAAAATGGTTTCTGTATTTTAACTTTGTTGTGAGAATGACAGAAGAATTCTCTGATTTTTGCAGATGCAAGTTTAAAGGTCTGCAAGACACCACAGGGTGGAAAGTATTTTTTGATTAATAAAACACTTTCCCACCAGGAGCCAGGATGCTGGCTAGTGCTGTGTTTTCACTTATGGCAGGAACAGCCTCGCTTCCACCTGCCCTATAAATGGGGAACACACAGGTGCTTCCTGTTCAAGGGCTGCTTATGCGAGAGCAAAGGGTCCACGCTGGCCACCGACCATGAAATGGGCTGGTGGTGGTGAGAGCAGGGCTGAGGGCGACGAGGGCAGGCAGGTAGGGTACGTGATGGGGCACGGTTCCTGAGACAAATCCGTTGATCGCTGTAGGAGTTAAGATCTTGCAAGACTGAGACAGCAGATTGCAACTTTGTTGGTCTAATGGGAGGTATCGGACCAAGGGGGGTCTGCGGCTCTTTCCAGGGCCAAGGGAAAGGATTTGGAGAAGGGAAATCTCGTGGAGCGAAAGCAGGATGTGTGCCGCTAATGTTTGTATCTCATGACCTGATTAAGAGAGAGGTTACAGCTTTGACGAAGGGTGAAGCTCCTTTGTTGGCATTTTCCTCATCAGGTTGGTTTCTTTCATTTAATTATTTGGTTTAGTTGAGAAGAGCGAGGGAGATGTTTTAATTTTCTTGGAGGAAGTTTTCATTTTGTGCCTTCCTGTGTTCAGGCATCCTGTATCTCAGCTCTTAGTCGCGTAAATCCCAAGTTAATCCATTTAAGGCACGTGCATATGTCCTTTGCAAGTTATTCACAAAACCAGCTATCTCTTTGACTAAATATAGCAGTCACTCTACGTTACCCTGTAGAGCTGGCACATGCATAGGTCCTTTGCAAGTTATTCACAAAACCAGCTATCTCTTTGACTAAATATAGCAGTCACTTAAAACTGTTACTTACGGCTAGGCATAAAGCACCAGCCAGATTATTTCCCTATGCTAAAGTTGGGGGAGCGCTGCATTTTTCTGAAGATTGAAATAAGAGCTGGTCTTTTTGTAATTCCTATTTTCTTTCCCTCTTTCTCCGCAATGCCAAATTTGCAGCCTGTCCTTTCTAGTTGTGACCCAACATGGAATCTGTAGAAATAAAGTGTCAGAAGAAACAATCCTAGTTGTGCTGAATGGAAGAACTAGCAATGATACCAGAAAAACACGGTCATCAACACCAAAGAGCAGGATATTTCAAATAAAATTATTTCTGCATAAATCACCTGTTCAGACACGAAAACAGCTTTGGAGGGGCAGTCAATCTCCCCATGTTTTCAGCTTTCTTTTAGGAAGGAACATTATGGCCCTACAGGAGAACCGATCGCTTATGAACTGGTTTAACAACGCTCTCTTACATTGGCAGTAGCGAGGGAGGGATTACTTTATCCCCTGTTACAATTCCTCTGTGGTCAAGAGTTAGTGAGGGTGGGGATACCAAACAGGGGACTTGGAGCATTCAGTGATGTACGTGCTCTAGAAGGGAAGGGAACTCGCTAAAATCAGGTTTGAGGCATGAATATTGCATTACAGTTAGCTAAAAGCAGGCTTGAGTCTGGCTCAGTAATGCCAGCAAAATTGGTCGCTCACAGGGATTGTTCCTAATCCTTAATAGTGACAATTAAAATTCAAAGCGTGTGTGATGTTGTTATCTCACTGTTCATGACTTCTGAAGAGACATCTGACTTCCCTGAGGATTTGGGTGTGGTTGGGTCAGAGCGCTGTAGCTGCTTTTCTATTTCTGTCTGATAAATTAATAACTTGGGACTTCGAAACACAGCTAAGAAAAAGCTGTAAAACCAGAACACCTCACTACCAAATGAAACCCACTGCGTTACAGGGTGACCTCTGTGAACCACAATTCTGCATTACAAGATACCTGTTGGGCAACTGAAAAAAAAAAAAAATCCCCCGGAAAAAAAAAAAGCAATTAATCTGAATGTGCTGTTAATTTAATAGTATTCCCACAGGGAGCCTTAGACAGTGCTACTATTCACGAGCTTACCATAACTTCCTACTGTTCCACAGATGCTTGTGACAGGCTCCACTTTTCACGCTCGTTCCTCTGAAGTCCTTTACTTTGGAGTCACAGCAATCCATCTATTTGTGTTTTATGAGTCAAACGAGGTTTATGGAAAGTAAAATTCCCATTGGAAGTGAATTTAGAAAGGTGGTGCTGTACCGCCAGGAAACTTTTCCAAATAATTGGATTCTTATTAATAGAAGTTTTCACTTTGATGAATGCAAACATTCAAGCTATAGCATGTTGTGAGGCTCTCTGTATCTGAAAGCACAGATAAGAGACGTGGGAAAGGCAAACAAAAAAACCTGAGTAGTACCAGGGAGGGGGAGGATGTTAATAAGGAAGGAACATCCCTTACGAGTTTCTTGTTTGTTCTGATTCATTCAGCCTATTCCACCCAATTTTGTTTAGTTTCTGTCTGTAAACATCACTACTGTTTACGGGCAGTATTTCATTTTGTTTTAGAACAGCTTAATCTTATGAAGACTGTAAGCCTTTCTTCACCTGAGAAGAAAATGATACAGACATTGCACCTTGATTTCTGTATGCTAGTAGGGCCTTACACTGACACAATGTTTCATGACCACTAAGCGGATGTCATTCATCTCGGTCAATCATTCCCCAAAATGCTACATTTCAGTTGCAGGCATCTAAATCTCCATTAAATTCTTCAGGCTACTTTAAACTTCTACAGATTATTGCCTGAAATTCTGCAGACTTTCTGCCTCTGAAGCTCCCGGTAACCTGGTGGGGCTCTACAGAGCCAGGCTGATTCTGGCTTTGCTAAACTGCACGGGTTTTCCTTGCTCTACAGGAAAAATGTGTGTAGACAACTCAGGTTCTTCCAGGTGGTCTGAGGACGGTACATGCAGGTGGTGACGTTCATGCACACGTGAGCACATCCCAGTTTGTGCTCATGCGCGTACTTGCATATTTATATTATACACATAGAAAATAAGTGTTTGGTTATGAAGGTTTGAGTGTAAGAGCTAAATACATAAATATACATGCTCTTTCCTCTAGGAAAGAAATCTAGCAGGATTGCTAAAACTTTTAACCTGGCCACGTAACAAGTCAGTAGGCCGTGTCGCCAGGGGAGAGCGTTGTAGTAAGAGAAAATGAAGATTTCTTTTTAACCTGGAGTTCAAGCTTCACCAGGGTCTAATTTTGTAAGTCTTCCCAGGCTGAGAAGCTTTGCCTGTGTCAATGATGTGTTGTATTCAGGGCTGGCAGAGTCCACTCCCTGCCACCACGCTTGCTTTCTCAGTGCCGGCTTTCTGTTCATACACTGGTGAGGGAAAAGTGCGTTTCCATTGATTTTTATTTACTCTTTTATAAGAGTACTTTGAGTTTACTAGAATAGTTTAATTGGGCTCCAAAGCAGACTGTCCTGCTCACAAAAGCCTACTGTTGTTCTACTTCTGTTTTTCCTTTCGGGATGAGGGGCCCCCCGCGCTAAACCACCGTCTCCTCTCTCCCCGCAGGCTGCGGAAAGGCTCGTGGTGCACCTCTGTGAGCGTTGCTGGAGTGGCGATGGGCAGCGGACACCTTTCCTCT
>NW_008824233.1:2865220-2867075 GCF_000699105.1 Pygoscelis adeliae | reverse complement strand
AGGAGGGAGAAAGTCAGTGCCTCTCCAGCAGAGCTGTGCTTGCAGCAGAGATGAAGGCTGGATTTGTCTGAAATTACCTAATTTTAGACAAGGCTGAAAAACCACTCCCGGCAATTTAAACACCTTTCCTTTGTGGTGAGAAAGTACAGTATAAAAACTGGCTTCTCCAAAGGCTTCCCGGGCCACCTCACAGAGCTGGTTTCCATTGTGCAAGGCACAAGCTCTTCATTACAGGGAGTGGATTATTTTTAGGAGTTTCCAAACACAGGTATGACCCTGCCTTACCTCTGCACGGAGGGGAAGGGGCCCAGGCAGAACAGGTCCATGCTCTTTGCCTCATTTCCTACGGAGCAGTGTTTATGAAGCTGTGCTGGCTGCATGCATGCATGCACCTAAGAGTGCATGCATGTGTCTGCCAGGCCTTCCCAGTGACTTTAACATCTACAAAATGTCATATTTGCCAGCTTCACTCAAACTTCATAGAAAGCCAGCAGGTCTCAAGGGTGTTAGCTTCGTAGAGGTGGGCAGGTAGAAGAGAGGGGAACCTCTTAGCTCAAGGAAATGGCAGCGTGAACTCTGGGCTTATTAGACAACAGAGAATCCACACAGGACCGCAGCCAGGTGAGACCTGTCCCTAGCACACCTAGCTTCAGCAACCCAGGGCCATGCTGCCTGTTTGATCTCCGTCCCTGGTCCCGCAGGCTGCAGAGCTGGTGAGATTTTTCTGAGGGAGAGAATATATAATATTATAATACGTAAATACATAAATAATAATACATAGCAAATAAATGTGGGATGTGTATGTTATGCACTGTGGACACTCAGATAATGATGGCATTAGCGTGACGTTTTTCTTGATTTTTACAATTTGTCTTACAATTTGACGTTTGTCTTGATTTTTACTTCATTTTACAGTCTGCATGATCTGAATCTTGCAAAGTTAGGCAAGCGATCAACTTCTGCCTGAGTGGTTATACTACAGACCCTACAGACATTTTTCTGATGTATGTATTGTTTCCGTAAGAGTATTTTGTTTCATACTCTTCATTTTGTATAGGAACAGCTGTCTTTCAGAAGGCTGTCTGATAAAGCCATGAAAGGCAGATAGGTGGGTAAGAGTGATCAATCTTTATTTCCATTACGGTCATATAACACAAGGCAGGGTTACCTAAGGTTACACTCATTAACATGATAGGTTGGTTTTCCAGTGTTTCCAGGTGACTGCTATTTCAGTGAAAGAAAGCTCCATCTTTATTCAGCGCTCTGAAGATGTATCACAACGGGAATGCACACCAAAATAGCGTAACCTCACGTGTAAAATTAAGCCTGCTGCATTCCTCTATTCAGGGAACTGAAGCTTTTATATTTAATATTTTTGGTAGTCATTCATTGATGAAATTGTATGTCAGCAGAACAGTAAAATAAGAACATAAAATGTCAGTAATATACGTGCACACTCATATATGTATACCTAAATCATAGAATCATAGAATGGTTTGGGTTGGAAGGGACCTTAAAGATCATGTAGTTCTAACCCCCTGCCGTGGGCAGGGACATCTTCCACTGGACCAGGTTGCTCAAAGCCCCGTCCAACCTGGCCTTGACGCTTCCAGGGATGGGGCACCCACAACTTCTCTGGGCAACCTGCTCCAGTGCCTCACCACCCTCATAGTGAAGAAATTCTTCCTTATATCTAATCTCAATCTACCCTCTTTCAGTTTAAAGCCATTACCCCTTCTCCTATCACTACATGCCTTTGGAAAAAGTCCCTCTCCAGCTTTCTTGTAGGCCCCCTTCAGGTACTGGAAGGCTGCTAGAAGGTCTCCCCGGAGCCTTCTCTTCTCCAGGCCGAGCA
>NW_008824233.1:2853711-2864041 GCF_000699105.1 Pygoscelis adeliae | reverse complement strand
TTCTCCTACAGTGGGCGGTTCTTCATTCTCCCAGTCCCTGCCTTTGCCTTCTGCAACTTGGGTGGTGCGGCTTGAGCACTTGCTGGTGAAGACTGAGGCAAAAAAGTTGTTGAGTACCTCAGCCTTCTCCATATTCCAGGTAACCAGGTTTCCCGTTTCCTTCTGGAGAGGGCCCACATTTTCCCTAGTCTTCCTCTTCTCACCGATGTACCTATAGAAGCTTTTCTTGTTGCCCTTGACGTCCCTGGACAGATTTAATTCTATCAGGAAAATCAGGAGGTGTTCAGAAGAATGGAGTCCAACCTGTTTGTTTTCATCAGTGGGAACTTCGTCTGAATAAGGGTATCAAAATATAGTCACTGCTATACAGATTCATCTCTGCTTCGGAGATCATAAAATTCTTCAAACAACTGCGTATGTGACTTTGCGCTGGGAAGGAGTTTTATTGACTCTAGAGGGAATGGGCACGTAAAATGTAGAACATTTGTAATGCAGATCCAGGCCAATTCAGAGGAAATCTGTAATGTTATCAATAAAGCAGGAGAACTTTACAAATTAGTGCATGATAAATGAGTTGATGGGTTGGCAGCCAATCTAGACAATAAATTGAAATGTCATTATTGATGCCAGGCTGAAGTTAGCGCAGCTGGTCTTCCCTTGATTTGGCAATGGGATTTTTGTGGACGTGGTCATCATCTTGATGGTTTCACAGAGAAACCATGCTATCTTCTGTGGAAAAGTGGGACGTAATAAGCAGCACCTGAGGATGCTGCCTTGTCTGCGTAGTGCCAGACCTTTACTGAAGTGGCATTGCGTTGCTGTGGCTAAGCTGTAGCTAGTGCTAATGCTGTCTCCCCCTTTAGTTCTCCATCATCCCATTTCTTTCTTAACAAGAGTAAAATATCATTTGAAAACAAATGTGCTGCATCTTATCCCGCTTTCAAAGATTATGATGGTAGTGGGGAAAATGAGTGGCTTCTAAGCTGTACGTTTCCTATTTGGCTTTTTCTTGGTTTTAAAATGCT
The DNA here is from genome assembly GCF_000699105.1 of Pygoscelis adeliae. Lineage (NCBI taxonomy): Eukaryota > Metazoa > Chordata > Aves > Sphenisciformes > Spheniscidae > Pygoscelis > Pygoscelis adeliae. The sequence continues at coordinate 2,863,016 of NW_008824233.1, read as the reverse complement.
GTTTCCTTTCCCTTTCTCCTTGCTGAGCCAACACTCACAAATCTTAAAAAGCGACCCTGCACCCTTGAAAGACCTGTTCTCTCAGCAACACTGGGGATATTGCCAGGTAGGGGCTGTCCTTACTTTTTGGGTCTTGTCCCTGGGACAACTGGTAGCATCAACTGTTGGTTGTACGTGGAGGCATTGCATGACTTTGCCCTCTCTGCCTGTGTTAGCTGGTTAGCACTGCACAAATACCCTGTATGCAGTGCGATGGAGCGCTTTCCTCTCCCAGGGGGCACACGTTTGCCACAGGGACCTCCTTTTCCAAGTTTGGATTCTGATTATCCCCAGAAACATTAGCAAAAGAGGAAGAAAAAAAGAGCAGCTACCTGTGGACCCCAGGAGAAAGTAGATTCCAATAAGAAACCTGGGGCTTGTGAAATTTTTGCCTGCACATTTCTTGTACTCAGTGTTAGAGGGTTTTTTTAAGCAGTGATCTTAGTAATGTTTCTCAGAGCCTTCCAGCAAAGCAGGTCGTGGTGTTTACAGACAATAAATGCCGGTCCTGTGTAGAGGGGCGGGAGAAGAAACTGGGGTTGGAAAATATTTCATTGGTTTGTACAAAAAACCTTAAAGCTGGTGCTGAGAAAAATAATTATTTTTAAGCAAACAATTCCATTTGGAATAGTAATACCCCAAATGTATTTCCAGCCACTTAATTCAGGGGTGCTCTTTCCACTCTGACTCTCTGGTTTAGTTGACTCCCTGTGTTCCTCCAGCCAGTGTTGTAAAAATGAGAGGAAAGATTAAATAAGTGTATCCCATCGATTCCTCCTTGGCCCGTACGCCTTTGGTAGTAAGCTCATCTGCACAGATTTCTTAATGTCTTGAGGGAAGCTCTCCCATGGGCTTTCCTGAGGACCACACACAGACATTCAGTTCTCTTGCATTTTTCTGTTAATTGCCCATCTTCTAACAAGCAATCCTTGGGCTTATCGAGAGTCGCAAATAACTTCTTTTGAATAGCTCTGATGTGCCTAGCTACAAGGAAATTTTAAATAGAAAGCGTCTCTGTTGTGCCTTTTGCTCCTCACAACATATGAATACTATGAGAAAACAGACAAACTAGTCGGGCTTGTTGACTACACATGCACATCTGAGGCTATGTGCAAGCCGTTCACACAGCCATATGAATCCTGCTACCCTGCCCAATTTGTGGAGGCTCCTACCCGAGACAACACAGCGAGTGCTTCTGAAGGCAAACAAGTTACGTGCGTTCCCACATGCCGTATTCTTTAGTCAGAGACAAACTTCTGCTGTTATATAAGATGTTGGTTTTTAAGCTTTGCATAATTGTGCTTATATCATTTCGATCTTGTGTGTTTTTAAATTTTGCTTTCCTGGCCAATGCAATTTATTACAATTAACTTTTAATCTTCTGCATTGGTCTTTATCATCTGTTCACTTGAGACGGGAAGCAATTATAGATCTTTGAAATAGATGTCCTACTTAGACTCAGCAAAGTATCTTCAACAGGATCCGGCGTTTAATAAGAGAGGATTGAAAACTGTGGTAACATCCTAAAGTGCAAACTTGGGAACTTTGCAGTTCCTGAGCTGTGCTGTCTCCCATCCATGCAGTCAGTAGCTGGAAAAGGTGCTTAGGGATCAGGGCTCCTGTCACTGATTTGCCGTGCGACCAGGAACAAGTCCCACCTGGCTCAGTTTGTTGTCTAAAGATTGTCACCTAGTGCCACCTGAGATGCCACTGGGTATCCAAAACATCTGCAGATACGGTACTGGGCAATGGGAGGCTTATGCCCTTCAGTATGGGCAGCTATGGCCAAATAGGACCCCCAGAGACGTCTCAGAGGGTGTTAGGTGCCTCTCTTCAGGGAACTGAAGTAGCCTTTAGTCTCCCTGTGTCTTGTTTTCTCCTTCAGTAAAAACCGTGATACTGGTCGCACAAGGATGTTGTAAGGCTTGACATCAGAAAATGCATTTAAGATAACTCCATAGGTTATTTTCAGAGCACAGAAAGATACAGACTCTGACACAAATTGGGTTTCCTCTGCGAGAGCTGAACAGCCAGGCAGGGTGAGCTTTTGGCTAGTTGTCCTTCGAACGCACGGGTCAGGGTGGACCAAAGCAAGACCAACTCTGTGGCAAAGTGCTGACGCTGGACGGCTGGCCCTGCCAATTCCCCTTGGAGGGGTCTGTAACTCTGGGTTTGACCCTGAGGACCAAAATCAATCCCCTGAAGTGGGTTATGGCATTATGTGTCGTTGTGGCACCTGAATTTGGCCCCGGGAGGGCTGGATGGATGCTTCGACGTTTTGGGAAAGTCCACCAGATGGAGCTCTTGTTTGAGGGATAAAGCTCCGGCAGGCTGCCGCAAACGCTGAGGAAATGGGACATAGACCTCGTTTTTATTGGATTGTTTCACGTAACGGGGTTGAATTGGGCGAGCCTGGCTTCCCAAGCGCTTGCTTTTAACGGGAAACGTTTGACGCTAAAGATGTGGAAAAAGGAAATATATTTTTGTGGCTAAAAGTGCTTGAAGCTTTCATTGAAGCTTTCATTTTCTTGTCACCAACTTATTTTGCAGAGCTGTTTTAGCACTCATTCCCTCAAATCTTTCCGTCCCTTAGTATGCTTCCCGTATTTAATTATAATAATTACACCCCTTAGCTACTAAACCCATATAAAAATCAAAGCACCAGAAAACTTGCTTAATGGTTTAGAGGAAAAAAAAAATATGATTGGGGTGTGAGAAGGAAAAGTATTCAACCTTAAACTTAGTTACCTGAAAGACAGCTAATAAAACTTTGGAGTGTGGCGAAGAAAGCAGAATTAAGCATGTCTTGGTCTGTGAAGTTTTCTGAAAGACTTAATCCGTGAATTCAGAGGTCCAGCTACCCGCCATTGCCACCAGGACCACGCTGGTTTGGTATGCACGTCACCTCTCAGATTTGTGCCTCAAAAGCTTTTAAAAACACATTTTTGGAGGCACATTTGTTATTCATGTAATCAAACAACTACACTAATACATCAGAGAGCAATGTAAACACTCCGGCTATGAGGACATTATGCTTATCTTCAACATGGGTGGTACGAGCACCGGTGAGATTTGGCCCCTGCTCCATGCAGCGTGAAGGAGTAATAAGCCACGTTCTTCGTGGAAAGCAAAATGAATGGATATCACTGATTTCGCCTTCTAATGAGACAGTCAGGTCATTGCAGCCCACCTCTGTTCTCCGTTACGCAACGTAGCCATCCTGATGGCACCGGGGATGTCCTGGGGGTAACGTAAACCTGAATTTGACTCACTTGCTATCGGATGTATTTTAAGCTCCACCAACCAACCAAGAAAATGTGTTCATACCGAACAGCCTCTAGTTTCAGACAACATGAAGCAGGCCTACTGCCTTGTACCATGGGATTTCTGGGTTTGTGAGAAAAAAACCAAACAGTCAGATGACCTTTTATTCTAAATCATGTAGGATGAGCTTCCCTTCAATAATGCCTTTAGAAGAACCATTCTGTAGCTCGCCATCCCGCTCTGTTGTTGCCTGGAGCTCTCCTCTGCTCTGTATAAGTGAATGCCAGCACACAAAACATCGCTGCTAATTGCTGGGTGCTATTAGGTACACTTGGATAAGAAAAAAGGAGCATACATGAGTTAACGTAGCTGGATGTATACTTCAAGTGCTGTTGGCGGCTAGTTGTTTTACAGTAGCCAGATGTTGTACCATGCTTAATTTAACCTCTTTTTTATTGTTACAGCCTGTAGTGCAGACTTTGAAAATGGATAAAGTTGAAACCTGGGGCTCCCCAGAGCAGAAAGTTTAAGAGTTCATTTCCTCGTTGGTCCTTATCAGTAATTACGGAGAATCAAATCTTAGCTCCGATATATTTCAGATTCTCCCAGCAATGGTGTCATCTGGTCAATGACTGACAATTTCCCTTTTCCTCTTTCTTTCTCAGTGTTTTCTGTCTATTAAGTAAATTGCATATTCGGATTTCCTAGGAATCAGGGGTGTCTGCTGATTAAATACACTCAGCGACATGGGTCAACGCTTATTTAGGGCTATTCGATCAAGAGAGAGCCATGCCTACTGCACACAGCAATGTTATGTGCCATAGATGTACAAAAATGCTAAGAATTCCAAGCATCTTCGTGTTACACTCAGCTTGGGATCTTCTGGGACAGTCCAAAGGGAAGAATGTTGCCATGAGGGTGATTTGGGTGTTTCTGCTGAGAAGAGTTTGTAATTTTTTTTTTTCTTCTCATCATTGGTTAACCAGAAGGGAAGAAGTCTCAGTCTTGAAATGGGAGCTGAGGATGTCGAAGGGTGGTCTTCACCTTGAGGGAGAAAGGAGAAGAAGAGGAGGAGGAGGAGGTTGATGCCGTGGATTTTTCACTGGCCTGGAAGGAATTAGGACACTGCAGACTCCCCTTGTCTGTCATGTGTGAAGGCAAATCCTTCTCCGTCAGTTGTCATCAGATAAACCCAAAATCCGTTCTTCAAATCGGTTCTAGTTTTCTGCCACGTTAAGTCGCAATCTTGTATTTCACAGGTAAGTCCTTACGGACTCCTCAGATTGGCCCTAAAAATTGCAATTACTACTTTTGCACTGGGGTTTTATGCGGAGCAGAATGTCCTATTTGTCCACGTGTGTGCAGAAGCTGTATGTACAGCTGAAGCTTAGGGCACGTGAAGCATTAAATGCAAAAAAAAAAAAAAAAAGGTTAGTCTTTAGTTTTAAGTACCATTTTTGAACAGCTTCTTCTTGTTGCAATGCAAAGAATTTGTCGCTCCATTGTGTGAGCGTGTAATACTGCGGTCGAAAATAGTGACTTGAGTAAACACTTTGTAGTGACATGTCTAAAAAAACTATTCTTTGAAGACAGGAATATAACAAGAATTCAGGTCTGGCCTGTGTCTGTGGGAACACCTAGGCACGTAAGAATTAAAGGGTGAGTGTTCTAGATCAAAGTAGCCTATACTTCGTAATATGTTTAATTATCGTACCATTCTCCTTTATTAAATTCATTTGTTGTAATTAGAGGAATAGATATTTTGCCTCAGAGTTTAAGGGGTCTATTGGGCACTTGAGATTAAATCAATGGTTTGTTAACAATTTTATCTGGGAAGTAGATTAGATTACTTAAATTCTGCGAAATAGCATCATTTTTCTTTTCTCAGTAGAATGAAGTTATGATTAAGAAATAATGCTTGGAGCATGAGAGCTTTGCTTGTCATTATTTTTCACATGCGGATTTGGGATTTTACAGTAAAATCATTCATCTTTAATCTGCTTTTATAATATTATATCAAATTTGGCAAAATAAAACAAGTGCTACAGTAGTGTCTAACAGCAGGTGTTTTCCAGTGACGATATGGGAAATGCCAATGCTGGCTACTTGGACCATATTTTAGATTTGTGTTTTATTTTTGTGCTGTTGGAGCAAAAAATCTTGTTAATCAGTTCATAAAACAGTCGGATTAAAAAGAATGCACTGGAGGTGTAAAACAGTCAACACCAAGAGATTTTAAAGATTAGCTTAATAAATAAAACATAATTGGGTAAAATAGGCAAGTAATGAGTTAAGGGCAGCCCAAATGTGTAATTTCGTGGGGTCAGCGGCAACGCGTCATTTTACACCGCAGCTGGGTAAAGCCTAGAGGGCACGTAACAGGGTGTCGCAAAATTGTATTAACCACGCTCTGCTGTTGAGGTGTCTCGTTTTATCCTTCTCCCACCAGCACTTTTAAGTGATGCAGGAGAAATATTGAGTTAAATCCCAAGTTGCACGCCAAGTGCTGCACGTGCTTTTGATTTTTCTCGAGATAGGGTAAAGAAAACGTCTCTTATTAAAACAAGAAACCGTAATTGAGGCGAGAAGGGAGCCGGCAGACCTCTTGCAAGATACTCAGGCTGCCCTGCCGCAGGTCGCAGTAGCTCCAGGTTTTCGGTGGAAGTGTGCTGGGCGCGCTGCTCCTTGCCTGCCTGCCTGGGCTGCGCTTGGTGGAGCAGTAGTGCACCAGGGGAAGATGTTCTCACAGGCTCGTTCTTTGCCCAGCCCTGAAAGGCCGTCGCACGCACAGGTCATTCTGCTTCAAGCAGCACCCGCTTGCTGCCTAACGGGCAGAAGAAAAACGCGACCTCTTGCTCAAATGAAACCTGTGGCTCAGCCTCAGGCAAGCAAAACCCAGCAAGCAACATCAGCGTTCCTACTGAAAGCAGGAGCATCATCTCTATGCTTACAGCAAAGGATTTTGGTTTTATCGCTTACCTGCACGCTGTCGCTGCTCGGACTCTACCTGGGCGTTCATGTCTTGCTCTGCTGGGGAAGGCAGCGGCAGCTACCGAGCCAGACGCTTCCTAGATGCCTCTCGAGGCCCCTGCTGCCCAGCCCGTTCCTCTTCTGAGAGAGTGAGCACTGTGTGATGCTGCGTAACTAAAACCCATCATGGCCTATGAGGCATAATTGATTGATAAGTCCGGTTTAGCATCTCAGTTTCTGAGGTTAATGGATAATGATACCCTCTCCCTAGCAACAAACGTTAATCGATGGATTACTGATAACAGATCTTCAGATCTGCATCACAATGAGAACCACATAATTGGGTGAAAAAGATTATATATACATGCAATTAAACACACACACGCAAGCACACACAGTGTCATCTGTCCTCCATGCCAAATGCACAGCAGCACTGGGTGCTAAAATTCGCAATGAATTATTTATATGATGAATTATCCCTCTTTCTCTCCTCCTAGAATATCCAATTGCCCGTTTCCATTTTTGTTTCGGAAAGATTCATTATTCAGATTTATTCACTGGAGAGCTTATTAAACATTTCCTCCTCTTTTTCTCCATAATACATAACATGCATCTTGTTTTCTGGTAGCACCTATCCATCCGCTCTAATAGGGTCTCCCAGCATGGTGAAACCGTGAAGAGCGCAATTGTTGCCCAGACAGTTTACAGTCGCCTTTGTGAACCAATTGCAGATGTTCCAAATTTTGGATATTTATTTGCTCACTTAAGTCAAAACAGTTTCAGCCCCCGAGTAAACGATCCGCAGCTACAGGCAAAGATTGCGACTGCATGCGAATGAATAATTTGGTTCTCATCAGTGTTTAGCGTGCAGCTCTTGAAATTCACCCTCGCGCCCATTTTTGCTGGTAAAACTCAGTTCCCTGGACGCCTTTGAGAGGGTGGAAGGCGAAGGCGAGTGCCCAAAGCCGAGTCATTTAGAGGTTTGCCGATCTTCTTCCCCTCCAGTTTCTCAGTTTTGCCGCACGGCATAAGGAACGGCATTTTACAGTCAAAGGCTTCTCGCCCTGGGTGTTGTATGCTGCCGTGCCTGGGACCTGCTCCGGTGAAGACTGTACAAACATGAATCGTCTTTGGATTCAGGGGGGTAGCATTTCAATACCAATTTCCTGGGTGCTGGGATAGTACCTGGGACAGTTAAACTGATTTAGAGGGAATCACCTACCCACAAGAATTTTCCGTATTTTGGGCTTTCGTTGTTTGGTTTCCATTTAACTGGCTGCCCAAGGACCTCCCAGGCATTCACGTAACTTTCAGCGTGTAAATCCCAAATCCGCCTTCCATACCTGTGCTTAATATTTTTGTACCTTGAAAATTTTGAGAACGGCATATCTTGTTCTGAAAGGATTTTAACCGTTCCTCTGGCTGGGAGTCGCTCTGTGCTACGCTTTAAATCACGATAGAGATTTACAGTTGCGATAGGGGTGGAACTGCAAGCATCCAAAGAAAGAGTTATCTATACGCAGAGGAGTCGGTATTCACATAATTCAGTAAATAATATCCCGGGGATGTCATCTTGCTTCCCCTGAAATCACAAACAGTAATACCCTCTAAGAACAATAGCACTAAAACTGTCCTCGGGTTAAAAATAATCGGTTTGCCTGCGTGTGAAGCGCACAGTCTCAAGAGCTCTTTGGCTGGGTAGCAATATTTTACCTCTAATGACCTCAAACCGGAGCCAGCCATTTTTGCAGGCTCTACAGAATACCGTTGCGCCATGAATCGTACCCGAAGGTAGCTGCCTGCCTTCACCTGCGCGCATCCCGCTCTGCTGGCTCCCGCACGCTCCAAAGGCTTGGGGAAAAACTAGTGAGATTGCACCGGGTTTTCTTTACTAATTTTGGCTTTCTTATTTAGTCAGACTCTCCCATTTTTGGATGATCGAATCTCTGCGTCTTCTGCAGCAGAAGAGGAGCACGTGTAGTTTACTGAGATTGTTTTTTTTTTTATTGAGGTGTTGCAGTTGGAGGCAAACGATCCTCTAGAAAGGAAGAAGTCGGGATGCAGCCTGCGTATACCAGGTATTTTTAGGTTCTCCTTAAACACACATAAATTAATTCTAAACTTCTGTGTCTTTCCTCCCTTCCCCAAACTCCTACCCTTGAACCTATTTGAAAACGATAAATATAGTTGTGAAATATGTAAAAACAGGGTCGTGAAAACAGAGGGGTAACTGGCTGGGGGCTCCCATGGGGGTCTTTTTCTTAATCCAGGGTTTCTTTCGGTGAATTTGTATTTCTGAGCAGACCCTTGCGCAGAGTGCTCTCTGGCTTGCCGTGAGCGACCCGGCTACTCTGTGAGTTGACAGAGTGGGAGGTAAGTGGCAGTGACTAATGGCAATTAGCAGAGGTCTGGACAGCTACGTGTCCCCAAAGACGTGAGCTCTTCTGGGGTTTGTGTCTTCACAGAGCGAAGCTGATCGTCGCCCTACAGAGTATGACAATTTGCAGCCCTCCACTGAGGCTCCTCTGTCAGATCAGCTCAGCAGTCTTGCAAAAAAAGGAGGTTTTATTTTATTTTTGCTCCCCAAATCTATTGAAGTAGTAGGGAAGGAATGATTACCTTCAGGGAAATTACCCATCGGCTGCTGGTGGTAATAACTTGTTTAATGCTTATGTAGCACTTGACGTTTTTATGACTGATGTGCCAAAAAAGAAACAAAAAGAGAGAGGGGGTTGTTTTCAAATGGCAAAGGATACGTTCCGCTTTTCTGTTTGCAGCTCCCAGGTAATAGTAAGGAAAACGTCCCTCGCCCCCCGAACCTGCAAGCTGCCTCCGATAAAACGTAACGAGGGAGAAGGTGAGAGGTTGCATATGCAGCTGCGAGACCCATTTGCTAAATTGCGGGAGGGTTTAATAAATCCCATTTCTCACGCATCCTTGGCCATCTCTCCAGCCCTCTGTTCCGCGTCCATCGCCGTTGGGATGTTCCGCAGCATCCCCGCGAACCCCAACCCCTTCAAGCAGGGGCTGCG
>NW_008824233.1:2851453-2852513 GCF_000699105.1 Pygoscelis adeliae | reverse complement strand
GGGGGGAAGAAGTGGCTATCAAAAAAAGCAGAGGGAAAACTCAACGGCGGGATGTAGGTGCTGAGATTTGCTACGTGCAGCTTGGGTCGTGTTTTTATATCCACGGCGCAGAGACAATGGCTACAAAGCGTTGCTTAATCACTTGCAGATATAACTTTTATGTATTTAAACCTTCACAGTTAAAGGTTAGCACAGATTTTTGAAAAGCAGTGATTCTCTGAGCTTTTTTGTTCTGGATGTATTTAATACTTGAGTGGTAACGTGCCCCGATTCCTCGGAGCGGTTAGCTTGGTGCCAGGGATGAGCGTGATCTCGTCCGTGCCGTGCTGCCCGGGGCTGCTCTGGAAACCATCCCGGTGGGCACCTACGTGAGCGAGGCAGCCTCTGGAAGGCTGGTTTCAGAGAGCGGGTTGTGAAGCTTGTAGCGTCCCTTGGACTTTCCCTCCCCACCGAAGGATCTGGTTAGCATCTAGTTACAATCTTTAATTAAAACACTTAAACAGTATCGCTGTTCTTGTGGCTTGACTGAGCTGCAGGAGGCAAGCTCCTGAGGGGAGGTAAGGTCCCCAGCGTAAATAGGCAGATCTCCCTGGCCCGGCTGGCTGTTTGCGAGCAGATACCAGGCGACGTGCAGTGACACAAGCGTGGCACCGTGTCTCCATCGGAGCATCCTACAGACAGCCTGCACTGGCAGCCCCATCCAACACTGTCTTACGATGGGCTTCCAGCCTAGATGCACCGATTTTGTGCTTGGTCGAGCCGGTGGAGTTGTATCTGTGTAAAACTGGAAGAGATGAGAGCGATTTGAGGGTGAATTCCTCCCTGGGCAGTTGGCGGCGAGTGATTTATACGCTGGTGACCCTGGCAAGGCACTGCTGGCTTGGCCATAACCTGGTTTCCGTAAAAATAGCGCTTGGGTGTTAGACAGCGTCAGCACCCTTAGCTGTGCTGTAAGGGAGCAGGGAGGAAAACTTTGTGATTCTGTTCAGACTGCTTCGAAAATCGCTGATTCTTAGCTATTTTAGGAATGGCATTTCGGATTGCTTCTTATCAGGAATGC
>NW_008824233.1:2850917-2851426 GCF_000699105.1 Pygoscelis adeliae | reverse complement strand
CTACCTCGTAGCAAAACGCATACCTGCAAGAGGAGAGCTGCCGAGGTCAGCTTTCTAGTACCACTAAAAGTCTCTGTGAGTACTTAGAGTAACGTCTAGAATTTAAAACTTGTTAATATTTGAAGGAGGAGAGGACTAAAACAGAGAGATTTTTATGTTCTGGTTCGACCATTAAAAATGTGATGAAGCAGAAGTGCGCAGTAGTGCCTCACGTGTGGGTACTGTATGGATGTATTTGGGGTCCCGTGGCTGTGTTTCATCCTGTTGCAAGGAGAACGATACCTGTTCCTTGTGGACTTTCTGTGTCAGCAGATAACAAGCCCCTCTTAATTTGAAAGAGCTTTATTATACGTCTGAAAAATCCCCTCAGCCTTGTCACGTTTCCGTGATGAGGACTGCGGGTGCATCACGCTGTCCCTGTTGCTGCGTGGCCCCGGGCAGAAAAGCCCTTGATTTTTCTGCTGTGGAGGGTGGGCACCGCAGCGCATCACCGCGGCCCTGCCAGCGAG
>NW_008824233.1:2850197-2850676 GCF_000699105.1 Pygoscelis adeliae | reverse complement strand
GACGTGCTGCTGGCGTCATCGGCCGGTGGGTTACCTCACGCCCCAGCCCCCCTGGGGGAGTTCAGGGTTTGGTGTTCAGACGCGCGGTTTGAGAGGGAATTTGAACGCCGTGTAGGATGCTGATCCCACAGAGATTAATACGGGCCCCCTTTTTTTAACGTGAAGAAGGTTGTCACGGAGGTGAGGCAGAGCTGCGTAGGCTCGCCCTGCGCGCCTGTTTTGTTGTGGATGACTACTTCGGAAACACCAAGGAAAAGCATTTAGGTTTCCCCAATGTTTATAAATACAATATGGTGCAAACTGTCAAGCAAGCTGTTCAAAATCACGTAACGCCTGTGCTGCCTTCCCTGTTCAACTCAAATGCCTTCACCACATACTCGGCGTTCATCCGACGTTTAAAGCTCCCGGCACGCAGCTCCGGCCCATCTGCCGTGGTTTTTCCAGCGCGCCTCTCCTCCTCCTGCGAGCTTGGGGACGTG
>NW_008824233.1:2842030-2850178 GCF_000699105.1 Pygoscelis adeliae | reverse complement strand
GTCGGCGCCGCGCTGCGGCGAGAGGCCGGGCTGCCCCGAAGCGTCCCGGCTCGTACGCCAAAACTGCGTGTAGGGGCAGAAACGGCGTCTTCAAGTCCGCTTTGTCCTCCTTAGAAGGTTTGTCCACCTTAGAAGTCCCCTGAAAACGAAGGGATAAACCCTTTCCTGGGATGTGCCCTGAGAGCTGAAGCTAGTGATGGGTGGGTTAATGGTGCCGGGGGAGCCGGGGCTGACCTTGGCTGCGCAACGTGGTTTCGAGCCTCCAGCCGCGCGGTGGCCTTCCGCTCCCCGTCCCGCGGCTTCGGTAGGGCTGGATGGAGCCTGTTCACCGGACGTTCCGCTCTGAAGCGTGCCAGGGTCTTCTGCCTTAATATATATAAAAAGATGAGATGTTTATTAAACTCAGACCCTGCTTTTTCTTCTACAATTTATGTTCTGAAAGGCTGGTAATAAACAGTTTATTAAAAAGAAATCCTGATTTATTTCTGCAAATGGTTACATTTCAAGCTGGTACCAAACGATTCTGTAGGAGACCACCTTTTATGCTTCCCATGGCAGTTTAAAAGATTGCTAGAAAAATAACCCAGAATCTAAGTAGGTTTGGATAAAGGCAAGCCAGGACTGTACGTCAGGGTATGTGGGGCTTTTATGCAGCGAAGCGGCGGATTTTACCACAGAACATCTGGGTACTGGCTTCAGTTACAGCACAGATTTTAGTGGGATAACAAGCCTTGTTTGGCTTCGCGTTCATTTTGAAGTCACTAAACTTTATATGAATAATAAAACTGTAAGCCCATTACTTCGCTATTTTCAAGGGGCTATTTCAGTCCTCCTTCGGGGTCTTGCATCTTTCTAGAGCTGGTTTTATTTTGTTTTACTAAGTGGGTATTTATCTTTTCCGTCCCCGGCTTGCTTTCACAGGAGGCAGATTTACTAATTTGTACCGATGGACACGCCAGAGATGGCGGGTTTCCATTTGACCTTGCCGAACGTGCACGTTTTCTGCATTAAGGGCAGTCTAATGAAAACTGCACGTTTCTCGTTCAGCGCATTCAAAGGGGCTGATGTTATTAACATGGAAGACTATATAGCTGCTCTGGGCTACCAGCTCAACCACTCGTGAGAGTTAAAGTAACAGGGGAGGTTTTGCTTTCTTTTTCTGCTCGATTATAGAACGCGGAGGAGAAGGGGAGACCTGACTGAAGGAGCGAAGGGCCTCCTCCTTCACGGAAGAAAACAAGCTTGCAAGCCCTTACAAAAGGGTGCACGTACTGGCGGGAATGGCCAGCATCGGGGATGATAGCCTTGGCTAGTTATATATCAAGAAATACGTGTTTGGAATATAAGGCTTGCGTGAGAGTGTACAGACGGCCCATAAGAGTCGTGTTTACCTTGCTTACGGAGAACCCGGTGTGATACCGAGTGCTGTTGAACTCTGTATTTTGGTGTCACTGACTGTACAGGCAGGAGTGAAAGGAGAGTAAATCAGAACTATATTAAAGGAAAGAGAGTATCTTGGGTAAGCCCAGTGAGAAGGGACGCAAGCACTGCCTGAGCTCTGTTAAATAACGAGCGGTGCAGTGAGTGAGCATTGCCTTGGAGAAAAGGCAGGGTACAGAAGCTGCGTTCCCCACGCTTTGTTTTACATCGTGACTGAGAATACGCTACATCTACAACAAAAATCTTCGTGAGATCAAACAGGGATAGCTTCTGCCTGAGAAAACGACTCAAATAAGCTAATGCCTGTGGATGGATGGAAGGAGCTTTGAAGGCTGAGGAGATGTTATGTTTGAAAACTTTCACAAGATGTCATTAGGAGAGGAAGTATTTGCCCTTAGATCGGGAAGTAGGTCAGGGTAATAAATCATAACTCCAGGAGAATGTACTTAAAGCTGGAAATAAATTCAGAGGGACAGAGAGAGTAAATATTAAAAAGAAGTGTGTTCTTTCCGAATTAATTTTCTACTTTGCAGCATGCAAGGACACCCACTGAATGGGAGAAAGATAAACGTTAACACAGAGCTGTAACAGGAACCAGCCGAAAAATCTCGTGGCTGCGTAGACGGCTTTGATTGCACCCCGGGGAGCACGTCGGTCGCGCGGGACACGTCGGAAGCAGGCAAAGCGTCGTCTTTTTCAGTTCGTGTGCGAGATAGCTGACACTGTTAACTTCAGTTGCGTGATCTTCGGGGGGACATCTTACAGGATGGGTTTTAAATGCCATTTGAGTAATCAGCAACACGAGCAGTCTGAGAACCCAGCCCCCAGTCCACAACTGCTTCGATAAACGAAAATGCACCTGAGTTACAGAGGGATGCAGGCGAATCCTGCGCCGAGCATCTTTCGGCGGGCTGTGTCCTTCCACCCGGGCAGGGGTGAGCGCTCAGGTAACCGCAGCATTTTCAGCATTTCTCACAGATTGCTCAAGAGCACACGGGGTTGTTCGGGTTTTGGCCCCGATCGGGACCGCTCTGGTTTTAGGGTAATTAAATTCGGTAGTTGGAGAGATGTTTGTGGCTTGCGTGACAGCTGAGATAAGAAGCAGTGGGTACTTCCTGCGAGCACCTGGAAATCTGAAAAACAAAAGGCAATAATTTATCTTTCCTACTTCATTCCCCCCTCCGCGGGTCCGGATATGAGTGCCCCTCCAGCGTGACCCTCACACGCTCACAACGTGACACACCGCCGAGGCCGACACTTCCCCTGTGATTTACAGGGGAAAAGCATTGCTCGCCTAATTGAGCGTCTTTCTTTCTTTTTTAAAATTTTTTATTTAAGGAAAAGTAACTTTAAAGGGGTTGAAACTTTATTAGGGTGTGAGAAAAATGATGCTTTTCATCTTTCGCACTTTTAACTTGCTCAGTACCAAAATAAAGCAGCGCTAGACCAGCCGCCGCTCCTGCTGCAAAGGCTGGTGGGGAGGCGGGAGGCACGACGGGATCGCAGGTTCTTCGCACACGTCTGCAGGGGTTATTAAACAGGGTAGGTGGTTTTTACAAAGCAACCAGAATATCGTGAAGACGTGAGTGCGCGCGCTCTCTCGCTCTCGCTCGCTACTTTGTTTAGGTGCAGCAAATTTACCGCCAATTTGTTTATAGTCAAACTGTCTAAATGTGTCTCAGCATTTTGAAATCCAGAAACCTGATGCAAATTAAGCAGTTTACAGATCGGGATGATGATGGTGCGGGAAAGCCAAGTGTCTCGGAGCTGCCAGCTGGTCTCTGGATGCGAAGGAAAACATCAGCGAGCAGCGTTAAGGGTTTCTACTTCCCATTCTTTCTCTTCTTTTGGCTACTAAATCTGCATTTAATTCCCCGTGGGCTTTTTCTCCTGGGTAAGAATTACTTACTTGAGTATGATTTGTAGGACTAATAGGAACTTATCCTTATTTGGGGAAGACCCCAGGGGCTCTCTCAAACTGATTTTTCAGTAATGAGAAATAATAAATAAAAATCTAATAGTCCTAGGGGGTATTAAAGTTACAATTTTGCAGGGAAGATTTAATGTCAGTCAATTAAAACTTTTATAATCCTGTTACAGTACAATAGTTGAAAAAAATTCATAGCAGGAAAAATAAGTAGGTTTTAAGACCCTTTCACATCACGTGAGCAAGTCTAACTTAAATTAACATTTGAATTAAGCAGGTATTTTAAAGCGAGGGTATAAGACATCTCTTGCAAGTGTGTGACAGCAGGGCGGCAGGCTCAGGGAAAGAAATACGCTATGTTAATTTACGGAGCGCGTTCCAATTCCCACTCGTTTAAGAAAAAGCAGTTGCAAAGCGTTTATAAGAAAATCCAGGCAATTCGGGCTTTCACTAGAAAATGCAAAATTCATACACGTCAGCGAGACGTACTTCCAGAAGGCCAAAACACGCTTCTGGCTCAAGCGTTTGCTCACTGGGTTCATGGCCGCCCCCACTCGGCACTGCGGGCTCGGCATGGTTTTGTTCAGCCGTGTGGGGAGCGACGCGGGACCCGGAGGCATCGTCCCCGCGGGCAGAGCCCCCCGCCCGGCTCCAGCCCAAACCTCTTGGGCCTGCTGAAATGCCTTGAGGGGACAAAGCACCAAAGAGCAGATACTTTTTTTGAATTTACAGCTTTTTGGCTTTTGCAATGCAATATTAACGGTGATGTTGAAATGACACTTTGTCCTTTAGCAGTAACTTCCATCCAAGGATCTCGCAGCCATTTCCAGTTGCTAGCGAAGGGACACCCCCAGAAGGCAGCGCTGGGTCCCACGCCACAGCTCTCGCCACGTCTTCCCCCTTTGGGAAAGGAAATGCCCTTGGCACGCCTGTCAGCCGTCTCTGAATGCAGAAATTCCCTTCTTTTCCCTTCTTTTCCCTTCTTTTCCCTTCTTTTCCCTTCTTTTCCCTTCTTTTCCCTTCTTTTCCCTGCTGTCAACCGAGGATGTATGGTTACCATAAGAAGGCCTGAAGGTTTTGGGGTTGTTTGGATGTTCGCTCACCCATGACAGTCTGACCTATCCGCCCGTATGTGTTCCCTCCGCTTTTGTTCGCAGTAACTAAAGGACTAACCTTTCGCCTGCCAGCCTGGACAAATAAACACTGTCCCAGCAGTAGAGTGGAGCTGAAACGGACCCTTTCGATAAGCTGATTTTTGAGATCCCTTATCACAGCTCTGCATTTGACCCTGGCAGGTTTGAAACTCTTGCGGCACGTCCCTTCAGAGCGCCCGTCGTTTCACACTCAGGAGATGTCGTTTCACAGCTTGGTCATGCAGAAGTCTACTGTGGAAGACTGGCAGCTCCCAAACACGCTCCCACCCTGCTTTGGTATGATGGGCTGGTGGCTGGCGAGCTGTGGTTGTGCTCGCGGTGTCTTATAACCTCTTCAGACAGAGGCGTGTGTCAGCTCTGACCGTAGGCCCACCTGTGGCAGCAATCTCCGTTGGCCGTGCTTCACCGTCTCTCTGGGCACGTACCGTTTTGCCCTTTGGAGGCGAATCCTTTCTCCATCGCATGGCTCCTTAGCCCTGGAGACGTTCAGTGATGCTGGGTGAGCAGTGCCCCGCAGCGCCCGCTGAGCTGCTCAGGGCAGGCACGCGGGCTGCGTGGGTCCGTAGCTCCTCCAGCGCCCGGCCACGCTTGTCCCGAATCTTTTGTCTGCTTCTCAGCAGCTGCAACAGCCTTGGGTAACCCTGGGAGCCAGCCCGCACCGTACGGGCGCTCTCCTCCTGCGAGGGTCCCCGCTCCCTCATGAACATCGGGTGCGCTCGCTGATGCAATTTGTCCCAGTGACTAGTAGGAGGATTAGGAAATGGGGGCCGGAGCCTCCACGCACGGGTCTGGGCAGGATGAATCTCCCCTACCTCGCCGTGCAAAGGTCGGGCCGTTGGGGGAAGCAGAAGTTCGGATTTTCTCTGGAGGCGGTGGGAAGTGTCAGGCACCGCAGGTAGCTGCGTCGAGAAATTCAGAGCAGCTAACGTCCTTCGCTAACAATTTTCACCAATTTACTGAGTTGCCCTCTCTAGGAATCTGTGTCTTTTTAAAAGCAGGATGCTAAGGAAATAACTGCTGGTAGGCAAATTTTTTTTTGCTTTTTCTTGTCCCTACCCACGTAGCGTATAGAAGTGAGCATGGGAAAGAGGAGATCTTCTGAATGACACACAGGAGAAGTGGTGAGTCCTCCCTGTGACGTGGCTCACTTGCGATGGGCCACCCTGTGCTCTCAGCCACCGCAGCCTCTGAGGAAGTCACCGCAGCCAATGGTGTGGCTAAGAAATTGCGTGTGCAGCTTTCTAGGGACGGTGGGGATCTGCGTGGGGGACGATATCCACGCTGGGTCTTGGAAAGTCTTTGCTGCTGTAACTGTGGCTGAGGTCTGCCAGCTCTAACGCTGAGCACGCTGGTAGAAATATGTAAATATCAATATCTTTAGCACTACATTTGATACTTTCCATTTTCAAACACTTGACAAATGTTTACATATTTCAGCAACCCTTTTCCAACTAGGGAAAATGAGACACAGCATCTGTGAGTTACCGTGATACGTAACAAATCATTATGAGAGAGCACCTTAAGGGTTCATTAAGGACTTGTAGGGCCTAAGATTTCCTTTGCATGCCTTTAAAGCTGAAGGCAGATAATATTAAAACTGAATCCAATTTTGGACAGTAAGTTCAATCAGAAAAATTTGGATTCTGATGATAATTAAGGAATTGGAAATTTTGGGGGATGCCCTATCAGCATAACATGTATTACTGTGGTCACAAGTAATATGGGCTAGACTCTCGATTCGGTAGAAAAAGTCATAGTTTCTTTGAAGTCAGCTGGGGATCTGGATTACATGATTCAGGTGTGACCAAAAGCAACACAGGGATAAGACTGAAAAAATATAGGAAAGAACAGAATAAAATAGAGATAACTTTTTCCCCCTGTTCATATAAATTGTATTTTCTCCTTGTCCCATATCTAGTTAACTACGAGTGTTCCTGGATTGCAAAAACCTAGAATCCAACCTTACAATTGCATTTGGTGCCAGACGCCCGCTACAGTTTCTCTTTGCGTTCCCGTTGCTGTGTCTTTGCTCCGAGATATCCACCGCCCCTGCAGACCACTGCAGGACCCCGTCCTGGCGGCAGCGCAGGGATGCAGTCGCCTCCCCGGGGGTCGGAGAATCGCCTCTTGGGCACGAGCACCGTAAGAGGGGTTGTTACTGGAGCTGCTGTCCTGCTCTGCTCTTCCAGCTGCCAGAGGGCTTTCTGGAGAGCTGCTGCTGTTACTGTCCGTGCTATTGCAGGCATTACTGGTCGTTACTGGTTAGCCTGGAAGCTCTGAGAAACCCTAGGCAGCAGAAAGGAAGATACGGTAAAATTACAAATGAGAATCTCTGAGTAGCCGTTGCAGGAAAACCGTGCGTGTAGAGGTAGGGAAGTGGGTATGAATGCTAACGTACTTGGGCTGGCTGTGGTTTGTAACCCTACGTACATGTGTGGTGGTGTTCCTGACGCTGAAGAAAACTGCGTGTCCGATGGAAGCTGAGGGAATCGGCCTGTGTGCACTTAAAAGGGTTTCAAAGTAGTCAGCAATTTTCCCTTTTTTAATCATCCACCAAAAAGCAGAAGGGAAGAAGCGCATAAGCAATTCCAGTGTGCTCACGGCACAGCTCTCCACAAAACGCGAGCGCTCCGGTTGTTGCTGGAGCCGCCGGAGGCTCGGCTTCCCCCCGCCCCTGCCCTGCAAGTCGCGCCGGTGACCCGCAGCCCGTCTTTGCCAGCCGCTGCCTCTCCCGCCGCTCCCTGCCCTGCGCGAGCCCCTTATTTTCTCCCCTTTAACAAACACCTTGTTGGCCACGGGCAGCTGCCAGGAACGGCAGCTAGGAACGGCGCGAGCAACTTTAACTCCTTCGGTAGTTAATGCAGTTAATGACTTTGGTTTTATGTTTTAGCGCTTTCCAAAGGTCTTTCTGACCTCCAGCCGCAAGCCCCCGCGGTTTGAGGATGCGACGGCAGGATGCACGGACCCCGGTTCTGCTCCTGCTCTTTATCATACCCTGACACTTCAGTCATCCCTCTCCCTCATGGGTTTTGGCAAGGGCTCTTGCTCATAATGTCATTCAGAAGTATTCCAGAGAAACAGTGGGAAACTCCGCACCAAATACCAACATGCTTGTGTTGGTTGTAATTTGTAATTGTTCGTATGTGTTTCTCCCCGCTAATCCCCTTGCTGAAATTCATTACGGAGAGACAGTAACATACACTCAGAAAGCTGTGCTGAAGGCAGAATGACTTGGCCGAGGAAAGTAGCTATTGTTTTATGATTAAAGGAAGGGATTATATTGGGATTTCCTTGAACAAGGAAAGTCACTGCCCCACTTTTATTGCTTGTAACAAGGGGATAATAATTACTCTCCGTTATAAAACACCTCCAGATCTTGCGATGAAAGATTTGTGGTAAAGCTGCGTAGCATTCAGGGTTGGTTATCTTAAATGGCCCGGAGTTATGCAAACTAAGATTTCTCTGCCTTATCTTATTTCTCCTACTGGGGCTCAAACCCTGCTGAGACCATGGAAGAAAATTCCCCTTCTCTGAGTTGGGCGCCTGACATGAGGTTTTCCTCTGGGAGAGCTGGTACCAGTCACCCGTCCCCGTGGCGCTTGCCCTCTCCCCGAGCGACGTCCAGCC
>NW_008824233.1:2841040-2841993 GCF_000699105.1 Pygoscelis adeliae | reverse complement strand
GGGAGGATGAGCAAGTACGACAGTAAGGACACAGGCCAGCCCCCGCCGGAGCGGCCAAGGGAAGCGGAGCTCGGCACGGGGGGGCAGGGGGGGGCGAGCCGCCAGCTGGCTGCCACCCAGTGCTCCAGCACATCGCTTCTTCCCGTGCCGCTGCCATCCCCTCGCAAGGAGAGAGGATGAGAGAACAACTGAGCATTCTAACAGAGGTCGCTGGGGACTCGCTGTTTGTTTGGTTTTGACACTCACCGCTGAGTCGCATGGGTCGAGATGGCTGTGAAGGAGAGAAGCGCTGGTATGTGGTCTCTGATTAAAAAAAGAAAAACTACGAGGCATTTCCTCAAGTGTCCCGCATGGCATCTCCTGGCTCAGCTGGTTTTTGAAGCATCCAGCTACCACCAGCTCCGGATGGCGATTTCGATGTAATCAGAGTTGAATCTGTTTCCACTAAAAGTGGAAAAACAAATAAGGCTCAGTTTAGAAACAAAATAGTCCATGTAAAATTTGATTTTTGATACCATATCTCCTTGAGTATGTTTGCTTTTCAACATGTCTAATTTGAGACAGCTCCACATTTTACAATCTTACCCCTTCGGAGTTAACCTCTCCCCTAAGTTGTAGTTTGTTGCCACTGTGGCTCATTAAGATTGGGTGGAGACGTACCCTTATTTCTTCATACCTTCTTGTTTTTACATAGTTGGATTTTTTCCCCACGCTACTGTGATTTGCTTTGCTAAAACTCCCAGCAGAGGAAAATCGCGGGTTGAATTGGAATTGCAAGAGGCGGTCGGTTAATCCACAGATTATTGACACGGTGGACCTTAAATGCTTCAAAGGCACCATTATAGTCCATCGTGTCCGTGCGTACTTAGGGAGCTTTAATCCACGGATTACAGGTCTGTAAATGCTCCCGCCCTCCCAGTTACAGCTGGTCCTGCCAACGGGAGCTGCCATGT
>NW_008824233.1:2840430-2840920 GCF_000699105.1 Pygoscelis adeliae | reverse complement strand
AGGCTGGGGGCTGGTGCACGTCTCCGGCGGAGGGGCTGGCTGGGGCTGCGCTGGCCGAGCTCCTGGCGAGGTTCCCGCAGCCCTGCGTGGCCCGTGCTTTTCCCCAGGCAGGAGGCAGGACCAGACAACAAGTTTTCAAGAGCGCTGCTTTTTAAATAAAAAAACCCCCAAACCAACACAACAAACAAACAAATGGAAAGCATACCAAACGTTTTCCAGATCCTTTAGGGAATAGTAAGTATTAAATGGCAGGCCTTCGCTTTTCCCCTCTGGTCTCCCCCTAAACAAACAAACCGAGCAGCTCCCAGTAAATACGTAAAATTTCAAAGGCATTATTTTTCCTTGTGTGCACATTAAAAAAACCTGATTGTATTACAATCGAAATTGGTAGGCGCTTTTCAACTCCTCTGATGCTGAGGTGATAACTCTGTATGCTGAGGTGCATATATTTGTGTTATATATCTCTGGAAATGAAGTGTATAATGGAAAA
>NW_008824233.1:2828210-2840406 GCF_000699105.1 Pygoscelis adeliae | reverse complement strand
CTATAATAAGTCAAAGAAGTCACACAGTGCCCTTTTATTTCCAAAGCTGGACTTAAATCACGTCAATAAATCTACAGACTTATTATGAGATGCAGCATGGGTAAAGTAAACAACCAAAAAACCGCCCCCCAACCCACCAGAGTTTAAAAATAGGACGTAAGGAGGAAAAAGAGTTAACCATCCATACAATAAAAAGAGAAGAAATGCAAAACAAAAACACCGTGGCAGGCAGTGCCTTGAAATTATCCTCACTAAATTACAGCCATGCACTTTCCACTCTCTGTAATTAAACATTAGGGTTTATTTATTCCAGATGCATTTGCTTCAGGTAAACCCAGATCTTCTTTTTGTGTGTTTTGTTTCGTTACTGTAAATCCTTTACAGGTCTCTGTGACCTGCAGACAGCTGAGAAGTAAAGCAAATGATTTCCATAGATCAAGGCACTTGAAGATGACTTGGGAATAGTACTGGCATTGCACGGGGTGAATCTAATGCTCTTGCTCCCTTTTTACGGAGCATAGGTATATTCGGTGACAGGGAGCCTTCCTGTGAGCGCGCGTGCCTGTGCGTGAAATAAATGCACGATGAAGTCCGAACAGGAGTACGCAACTGCTTTGATCCCAAACGGCCAAGCAAAATGGATTCTCGGCTTGCTGGGTGGGATTTCTGTGATGGGATGTAAGCGGGGAGCCTCTGATCCCTCGTGGGGTACACCCTGCGCAACGGCTGTATTTTGCTGGAAAACAACAGCTTCCTTAGGGCAGACAGAAAATACCGTAGGCTTGATCGGCAAAATCAAAAATGGGGTGATTTTATCTGCCCCCGAGGCCGCCCGTTTCTGGCTTCGGTTGAGGATGTGCCCACCCCGCTGATCCCGCAGCCTGCGGGAAGAGCCCGCGAGGTGCTGCTGCAGCGTCGGCTAATTTGTCCCCCGACTCGGAACCTAAGCCAGTTGCAAATGCCGTTATCCTTTCCGTTTCTGCTTATAATTGCAGTTTACCTAGATATTTGCAGGCCTTTCGTATAGATGAAGTTTGTTAACGCAAAGGTCTTAAAGGGCTTGTGTACGTGGGATTTTGGAAAGGTCAAGTAAGGCTCACTGCCCGAGTGGAAATCATTAAAAAGATAGGAATGAATTGTAATCATCATAAAATCTATGATCCAATTTAATGATAATTTTCATGTATGTGCTTATAGCTCAAATTTATAAAATGGCCAGACTGCCGCTTTTGTTTATTTATACTTTCTGAAGGAAAAAAAACCAAATCTCTGCCAAGGTGGTAAATTTTGAGGTGTTTAAAGTAATTTATACCCCACTCCAAATGTACAGCACGCATTTTTCATCTGTTGATCTATGTAGATAAATAACATACAGGTTCATTAAGTAAACCTCTTCCGAGGCGTGGCTGTTGCTGCCGGAGTGTTTGTGCAGCCCAGGAGCTGCTCCCCTGGGGACAGGACCGCCGCCTTCCAGGTTAAAATAAAAGGAAAACCCGGCCACCTGCCACGACTGCCGCTGCCCCGGCATGGCTCAGCCTGCCCGGGCCCGGCGGCCAGCGGGCAAAACCGGGCAGCCCCATCCAGCTGGAAGGCGGGCCGGGAGCAGCCCTACCTGGGAGGAGATGGGGACCCCCCGGATGCTGCCGGCTCGCAGCCTGGCTCCCCGAAGCGGGTCAGTCTGCAGGGGGGAAAGAGAAAGGGGAGGGGGGAGAGAAAAGGAAGAAAAAAGAAAACTTTTTTTCCCTTTTCTTTTGGAAATGAGAGAATGTACGAGCAAGTCATATTTTCTCGAGGACATTTTTCAGTGTTGCTCTTGTTGCTGGTCTAGAGCCGCTGGCGTCTGCATGTGCCATCCTGGTCCCTCCAAGCTGCGGCGGGTTTTTACCTCTCCTTTCGTGCCGTGCTCGTGGTTGCTGCATGGGCTCTCCCTCTCCTCGAGCAACGCCGGGAAGGTCGGCGTCCTGGCACGGCCGGGCTGGCCAGCGATCCCTTTCCCCTGTGCCGGGGTGTGACCTCCTGGGGACCAGGGGTGCCAGCTTTGTCCCGTACCCGCCGCTCTGCCCCTGCTCCTGATCCCCGCCGCTCTGCCCCTGTTCCTGATCCTGCAGCCAGCGGCAGCCTGGCCCAGGGGGACGCGGCGGGAAGTTTACCTTCGTGCTCGGGTTTAAGGCTCGGTTTAGAGAGAGTCTGGGGAAAAAGCGAGAGGTAAAGATGGGCCATTAGAGGGCACTTTTGCAATCCTGGAGAAGGAGAACGGTGCTTATTATTTCACTTAGGACTGTTTATTTTGGCGCTCTCTTAAATTCAGTTAAAATATAAACTCAGAGTTTAAAAGAAAAGAAAACAAGATGAACTTGTAGAAAAGGGAATAAAAGGCATTTAGGAGTGGCACGGTCTGGAGAATAAAAAATCACACAACATACTTCATGTAATTTGTATGGCTTTACAGTGTAGCGCTTAGGCCTCAGCTTTTACCTGGCTTCTAAAAATGAAACCGGCTCGGAGCAGGGCACACCGAGACAAGAAAATCGTTTGTTGGAAGTTTCCGAGGGCTGGGTGGGAGAGCACGAATTCACATGCTCACATCTAGCAAGTGCATTTTCTGAGGGACTCTGTCAAAGTCATTGCCCAGCGGTGAACTTGCCCAGAAAGAAACACGGGACGAATAAATGATTTTTTTGCTTTCCTCTTGATGTTCTGCGTGAGTAAACTATAGAGGATTTAGCTTAAAACTCTGCCAAATTATAATGAGTGCACTGCAAAAAATAAAATCTGTTTATTAACTGGTGTGAAAGGGTGGTATAACACTGACAGCACGGTTTCCAAAAACTGTGAGTGAGTTTTGGATGCCGCTCTGCTGTTGAGGTGTCCCGCTTTTGGAAGTGTCGTGCGTGAAAACTGGGCCCATTTTAAGCCTCTGAGGTTGGAGATGTGAAAATGAAAGCCCTCAAAATCCTGTTCGCTTGTAAAGGAACAAAGATTATAAAACTTTTCTTTTTCAGTAACAGTTGACAACTTTGCAAGCTATTCCATGTATGGGATGGGCCGGTGCTGCCTGCCCAGGCTGGGCAGGGATCACAGAACTAACCTTAACGTGCCTTTTGTAGTTATTTTTAAGCCTAAATGCTTTTACAATTAGATAAAGAAATCAGAGACAAATCTGTACCTTGTCGCTACACCGCAGTTGTTAACGGGGACAGAGACGCTGTCTACAGGAGTTTTTTAAGTCAATTAGCTAGTGAAATTGTTTATGAAGTGAAGTTTAGCCTGGGTAGTCCTATAATCAAAAATCGTTTATTTTAATAGAGGTTCCATTGCACTGGAACTGACTATGGGAATGTACAAGATTGCAATTTCAAGGGGTTCATGTGGAGGACGCTGTCTGCAGAAAGTGTCAGAGTTTCTTACCTAACCAAATAATCTGCTGTAACTGTTGTGATTAAGTTGGAAAGAATTTCTTCCCTGTTGGCCAATGATAATACTTGAAAAATCAATAAACAGCATGTTAGAGCACACGAGACTCATCCTGCTTTGTGTGAGAGGAGGTTTCTGCTGACTTTGGTGACTCAAGTCAGCAAGTATTTTGACTTACGATCTTTGCTCCAAAAGGTCAAATGTCATTAACTTTGGTGATAAGTATCAACACTTCAGTCTGAATTCGAGGAAATATGTCTGTTGTCATCAAAAGCTGAGTCAGGACCTGGTTGGGATAAATTTTGACAAACACTGGGAAAGCTAAATCAGGATTTAACTATAAGTAGCAATTGCATGTCTTAGGTAAAGCTCTTTACTCCTTTCCCTTCCATGGGGCACAGCACTGCAGTAACGTGTTATTAAAACATCCCAAACAATAACGAAGCACACAATTTGACCTGTGAGCGCCAGAGATGAAGCGTTACAAGTCCTGCAAATGGGGAACCGCGGCCGTGCGTTGCTGTCACCAGGTTATTGCCGAATAAATAAGGGCGCAGCCTTCTCCAACTGCAAAACAGCTTTTGGCAGCCTCGGCACAGGCAGGGCTTCCCCACAAGACGGCGGGGCCATCGACCGGCAAGCTCGCCGCAGGGCTCCCCGGCACGCTTGCCGCTCGCTCGCAGAGGGCATGGGGCTCCTCCACGGTCTCCGTGCCCACCTGGGACATGACTGCAGGAGAAACTCTGCCAGGTGAACCTCAAGCGTTCGCTTTCATCTTTCCCATGGGTTTCCACTCAGGAAGGGGAGGATCTGGCTGCAAATATAGGAATATGCAGGGGCCAGGGAGAGAGGAAGCTGAGGAAGGCAGAGCAGCCCTTGGTGTGAGGGAGGGCACGAGCAAAAGGAGGCAAAGATAAAATTGCATCCTGGAGAGGGATTTTTCAGTACGCGTCACTTGTGGCTTACTGTTACTTCAGGGTTTGCTAGATATTTTCTCTTCCCTCTTGCATCACCACTTTCAGTGGGAAAATAGAGAGATGAAGGACAGAGACCGAGCTGGACAGCACGAGTGGGAGAAAACAGTAGAAAGGCAACGGGGCCAGGGACAGCGGAGAGGAGGGGAGGGGTTGAGCCGGGGGGGCACCTGCGCTTTTGGTGGAAGGAGCAATTAAATAGCAATGATGTTTGAGGCAGAGGAAGCAATATGAGGGCAAAAACAGCCCTCCGCGGGCTTTGCTGGTGTCAGGAGACCTGCTGTCCTACATGTGGACGGCTGTGTTCAGCCATACCGGGAGCAGGACAGACTGCAGGACAGGCAGATGCTGCAGCCTCCTCTCTGCGCACGGTGGAAGGGGAGCTAGAGGCAGCAGGGAGGGGGGATTTGGGAAGATTTTGTCAGGAGCTCGGGCGTGAAAAAGAGGACAAGACCCCGTGCTGCCCACGACGAATTCCCTTGTTTGGGATGCCAGTGCCCACAGTGAGCTTCAGCAGGGACGTGGTGATGACGAGAGGGGCAGAGGCTGGCAGGCTGCTGGCCACTTGCCTCCGTGAAGAGGAGAGCAGGAAGGGGCATGTGGGGATTTTGGGGCCGCTGAGGAGTGGGTCTTGCTGAAAGCTCCCAAAGGGCCAGAGGGGGTGGGCTGGGGTGAGGAGGAGGGTCCCGCACCGTGACCGCACCAGCCTCCAGTGGCTCCTCTGGGGTTTTTGGAAGGTAAAGCCATGGGAGGGGGAAGGAGGAGGCTGCTCGGGCTTCCCTCAGCGGCGCCTGTTCATATTTTCATGAAGTGCTTGTAGGGGAAGAGCAATTTTATTCATGGCTTAGACTACATCATGGCACTTCTCAAGGAGCTTTATGTTTGCTATTTTTACATAGTGGAGGGAAAAAAAAAACAATCTCAGCAGCAGAATTGATCTTAAAGGTAAAAAGAAAGAGTTTGTTATAAAGCCATCGTTAACTTACAGTGCAGTACAAGGAGCGGTGCACGACCGCGCATTCAGCCAAGTAACAAGATAAAACTGTTCCTGCCAGCTCAGCTTTTTATCATGCTTCTCCCCAAAGCCGGTGGCTAACACAGTTTAGGTAATGGCCTAAACCTCTCTTTTCTAATTTTAAAAAATGTTATCATTTAGCAATTTCAACTCACTATACTCGTACCAGAAATGGGCTTTGTTTCCCCCCTACCTACCCCCCCATACCAGAGCCATTACATATGAGATCATCTACTGTACTGAAAGGAGATTTCCAGCCTGTCCCACTGTATATGTTAGGGTAGTCATTACTGACCTAGTTGTAGACATAATAATGAAAGGCTGAGATTATGAATTATTATGCCTAATTTGTAAGGGATTCTCTGCTTTTATGTTTTGCAATTCCCATCAGGTTTGAGGATTAAGCCCTGCTAAATTGCATGCTCATACCAATGTGCTTTGAATATGTGTGGGTTTATATCACGTTTTCCTAATTCACTATTTTTATAAAGAACAATTTCACTGGAAATATTTACTTTTCAAAGGATTGTTGGAAGCCCAACCAGAATCTCCTAAGGAAAGTGAAGTTGATGTACCCTCCATCTGCTCTGTGCTTACTCTAGCTCTCATGTCCAGCGAGCATTATTTCTGCTATGGCAAAACATCAAACTGTAGCTCTACCAAAGTATGTGGAAGGCTTTTGCTCTTTGTTAATGAGAGGGAGAGATACCAATTTGCAACCAGTGCGTGGGCTTGCTTTCAATTACAGTTCAAGATGGAAAAATCTTATTTACATACTTTATCCAAGCACTGTGACGATGCGAGCTTAGTCCTTACAATATGTATTCCTAGTGCTTGTACGGCAGTACAGTGAAGGTGCCTGCAAAACATAAAGTGCACGAGGCGTTGTTATAGGTATGCTCGGGTTTCAGCAGTAAATCAGCCCACAAGAGCCACACGAGTTTGCAGCTAGCTGAGTCAGTGAGCGCGGGTCACAAATAAAGCGGTGCTTTGCCACGGTCTCGCCCACCAGTGTGGGACGAGCTGGCGGCAGCTCCTGCTGCGTGTGGTGCAGCCCTCCTCAGGTGGGACTCCCTGTCGTTGCTGTAGGATGCTCCTGCTGCGCTGCCCGCTGCTGCTGCTGCTGCTGCCGCTCAGCTCCAGGCCCCAGAAGTTACCTACCAGAGATGAGGAGCTCTTCCAAATGCAGATCCGGGACAAAGCATTTTTTCATGATTCATCAGTCATCCCAGATGGAGCCGAAATTAGCAGCTACCTCTTCCGAGACACCCCTAAAAGGTATTTCTGTCTGGCTCCGGTGAGGAAGTTGTACTTTGAAGATACTAGCTTTATTTGCTGGGTGTTTTGAAATAGAAATTGGATCCAAACCAGAAAAATACAAATGCTAGTGTTCTGTCTAGTGAAGTAAGTAAATATGCTAGTTTCCATCCCAGTCTGGCCTCCACGGCTGAGGGTCTGTCCAATTTATTTGATTTCTGGGATAAGCCCAGAGCTTCCACAGACCGCAGAAGTTCCCTGAAGTGGGGCCACTAACCATGTCTGGAGGCAAAGGGAGAGGGAAGGAAATTAGAAACTACAGGCTTATCCCACCACACTTGTTTCTCTTCATTATTTCATACTGTGCTTTAAAGAAGCAGCATAAGCCAGTCTGATCTGTACTCCCCACTTCCCAACCTTGACCCTATGGGTCAGAAAATACTGAGGTTAGACTGAGGCTCTAAAGGGTTCAGGGAAGACCAGCATTGCCACCTTCCTCCTCATATCATACGCCTCCTTCAGCCTTCATTGGTAAGAAACATTTTACAATAAATGACGTGATGCAGGAGGACAGCTGAATGTGTATGTATCTATATGTGCTGCTAGGGCCCCTACCTGGACGTAGCATAAAATGTGTGTCCTGCTTTGAACAGCATATCCCTAAATTCCAGGAAAGATCCCGTTTCCCTCATTTATACCTTTGTGACCATTTATACTGTATACAGTTAGCGTAGGGGTAAAAAGTGAAGCTAATGGAGGGGAGCGCAGGAGGCCAGAAACCCCTCTGCCATGTCTTGACAAGCAAAGTGTGAACTCTGCAGCACCGTGTTGGGGGGGGTGTCTCCCCTCACGTCCTTAGCTCTCCCACACCGACCTTTCCATATTCCCTCTGCACACACTTGCCTATAAGCAACGCTTTTGTCTCTGTTGCCCCACCCAGATCAACCTTGATCATGTCAAGTCAGTCCCTGCCGGTTGGCTGCCATCAGGATTTATTGACGTATGGGTCTGTTAACCTTCCCCTAGGTATTTCTTTGTGGTTGAAGAGGACAACACTCCCTTAGCAGTGACAGTGACACCATGCGATGCCCCTCTGGAGTGGAAACTGAGTGTGCAAGAGCTCCCAGAGGAAGCCAGCGGAGAAGGTTCAGGTAACAAACCGTCAACGACTTCCCTTGCGCCTCAGAGACCTGCTTTTCTCCTGGATTCGAAGCTCCTCAAACCAGTCTCAGTGTGATGCTGAGTCTCGCAGCAGGCCCATCTTTATGATCTCCTGCTGTTTGGATCTTCAGCCCCAGTCCTGCCGTTGTGCAGGAAACTGGCAGCAGGTAGCAACATGACAAGGAAAAGGGCTGTAAAAAAATCAAAGCAAAAGCTGAGGTTATAGTTACAGAGTGCACTGGATCGTGCCACAACAAACTGTGTTTGCCCAGAGTAACTCGGTTTCACGGGGGCTTTGCTGTGAGCTGTGTACACCAGATAAGAACTGGAGAGACAGGGCTGGCATTGCAGCAGGGCTGAGCTCGCCCCTTTGAGGGGACTCGTCTGTAGACATGGACCTTATTTGGAAATAGCCATATAACTGCTACGCAAAAGAGAAAAGGTCTTTGGCTTCCAGAGCCTCTCACACAAGTGCTAAAATGTCATACACACCACACTGTATGGTATACACACCTTTGGCCCCCACTGTATTTAGGCACAAAATTTTAGCGTGACTCAGAGGGCCAAAGCTAAGGGCCCAAGTCCAGAAACAGGCAGCCGACTCAGTTCCTCCTGGGGAACTGTATGGCATCTCCAAGTTTGGTGCTTGAAGTAGTCTAGTGGAAGGTATTAGCTGCCATTCACGAGACTCCGTTAATACTGGTCAGGTGCAATTTCTACTGCATTTGGTTTTAACCTGAGTGCCAAACCAATTTCCCTCTCTGATTTGACAGAAGTATTGACTACATCTTCCTCAGAAGATAACAACCTTCCTTTTTCATCTCACTTTTGTATTTTATGTAGAAGTGTCTGTTAGAGTTTTATTTTCTCATATTCGCAGATTGTGTCTGTACAGATGTTTTTCTTTGCTTGTAATCTAGGTGAACCAGAACCTCTTGAGCAACAGAAACAGCAGATTACTAATGAGGAAGGCACAGAGCTGTTCTCTTACAAAGGCAATGATGTTGAGTACTTTGTGTCCTCTAGTTCCCCATCTGGTTTGTACCAACTAGATCTGCTGTCGACAGAGAAAGATACACATTTTAAAGTGTATGCAACCACTACTCCAGAGTCAGACCAACCTTATCCTGAATTACCTTACGATCCCAGAATCGATGTCACTTCTCTGGGACGTACAACAGTGACGCTGGCGTGGAAACCAAGTCCCACCGCCTCCTTACTGAAACAGCCAATTCAGTATTGCATAGTCATCAATAAAGAACACAATTTCAAAAGCCTCTGTGCTGTTGAAGCCAAGCTCAGTTCTGATGATGCCTTCATGATGGCTCCAAAACCAGGTCTGGATTTCAGTCCATTTGACTTTGCCCATTTTGGCTTCCCCTCAGAGAACAACTCTGGTAAAGAACGTGGTTTCCTAAAATCATCATCAAAGTTTGGGCGCCAAACATCTTCAAAGCCGAGAGTTGACCTGCATAAGGTTTGTATCGGGAACAAGAACATCTTTACAGTGTCTGACCTGAAGCCCGACACGCAGTACTACTTTGACATGTTTGCAGTAAATACCAACACTAACATGAGCACCGCATACGTTGGCACCTTTGCCAGAACGAAGGAGGAGGCTAAACAGAAAACAGTCGAACTGAAGGACGGAAAAGTTACAGATGTATTCATCAAGAGAAAGGGAGCCAAATTTCTACGGTTTGCTCCTGTGTCATCTCACCAAAAAGTCACCTTCTCCGTTCATTCATGCCTGGATGCTGTTCAGATCCAAGTTAGAAGAGATGGAAAACTTCTCTTGTCTCAAAATGTGGAGGGTGTGCGGCAGTTCCAGCTTCGGGGAAAAGCAAAAGCTAAATACCTCATTAGGCTGAAAGGAAGCAAAAAAGGTGCTTCTATGCTGAAGATCCTGGCTACAACAAGGCCTAACAAGCAGTCGTTTCCTTCTCTTCCTGAAGATACGCGAATCAAAGCCTTTGACAAACTCCGCACGTGTTCTTCGGTCACGGTGGCGTGGCTGGGCACGCAAGAGAGAAACAAATTCTGCATCTACAAAAGGGAAGTAGATGACAGTTACAACGAAGAGCAGAAGAAAAGAGAGCAGAACCAGTGCTTGGGTCCAGATACAAGGAAGAAATCGGACAAGGTTCTCTGTAAATACTTCCACAGCCAGAACATCCAGAAAGCAGTGACCACAGAGACAATCAGAGGCCTGCAGCCTGGCAAGTCCTACCTGCTGGATGTTTATGTGATAGGGCACGGCGGGCACTCCGTGAAATATCAGAGCAAATTGGTGAAAACGAGGAAGTTCTGTTAGTGCCCCTGTACATAGAAATACATAGAACTTCGGTCTGAACATTATGCTACTTCCCAGTATATGGATTGACTACTTGCACAGCTGAGAAGTTGTGTCCTGTATTTGTACTGTGTAGAAAAGGATATCAACTTGTATATTTATGTTTACATAAGTAATTGTTTGGAGGAACTGAGGCTGGTGCTCTCTGGTAGCATCTGGCAACGGTATTATCATGTGTCCGGTGACCCACATGTGATGCTCAGTAGATGTCCAAGGCAGCAGGAAACCTCGAAGGAACTGGCACTCCTTTGCTTCCATATTGCATGAACTGCTTCTAAATTATTTTATACTTAAAAGGCCGAGATACATCATTCGTCCACCTTGTTATTCACACACAAAACTCACAGACATACACCCTTTCTCTCAGTGTAGATGGTAGGGTTTCTGTAAATTATTTTATAGAGTCTTGTTTTAAATGTTTATGTTTCTATGATTGTAAACTATTAAAATATCTCCCCAATAAAATACAGATCTAAACTAAGTATTAACTGGGCTGCACATGAAGCAGTTTCATTGCTAATGTAAATTCTTACCTAGCTGATTTTCATGTTTAAATACTGTATGTATTTCATGTACAAAGTTGCCATAACGTTATATTCCTGTACATAAAATTAAAAATATTAGATTATATATTGTTTCTTTTTTCTTGACATTCTAAGGGGGCAAACAGACATGGGGACAGAAGAGGCATGCCGAAGCTTGGAACTGAATTCAGCTAGGACATGCCTCTTTTGTTGTTCTTCATCTTTTTGGGCAAGGTGACTCAAGTCCAGTAGAATTACTGCTGTTACTGAGTCAGTTAAAATCTGCAAGGGAGCAGGGGCCATTGAAGGAGGGGTATTTGTGGCATACTCTGGGTCTACAGTGATAGAAGCACTAAAGGAGCAGGACAGCACAGAGGAGCTTCACTTGTCCCAGGTGAGGATGAATCCTGTTTCGTCGTGGTTGCAAGTGCCACCAGCACTTTGCAAGGAGCTCGCAGTCTGAGTTAGAGAGACCATACAACTCAAACAAACAACACACCAGAGAACCAGTTGTTATTTTTGTTAGATTATCATTGAAAACATTTGCTTTCTGGATGCTGCTGGGTTTGACCGCAGTAATAATAAGCTGAGAGGATATTTTTTTTTCCATTAACAAGAATGGTAGTGCTAAGAAAAAAACATGTACTTTCATTTAAATTGCAGTTATTTCCATTGTGTAGGTTTCTTTAAAATATTAAATGTCTGGATCTCATATTTTCTAAATTTTCTTATTTGTTTTTCCACGTCACCTTCATTGACTCAAAAACTTGTATAGAGCTGCTTAATGGAAAACACACTTCTGAGAAGCAACTAGACCAGCCCCATTTCAAGCGGCTAAGAGCAGGATACATGCTGCCTCAGTCCCAATATTATAGTATGGGTCAGGGCCTCAGGAAAGGTAACTGAGACTTTTTTTTCTTGGCCCCATCGTATGTATTGGTCCGCAGCACTCGGGCAGGGGATGTCGGGGCTTATTCAAAGACAGCCTCTGTCTCTTCCTTAGGTGCCTGTCCACAAAACATCTCGCTGCGGTGACTTTAGCACTTGCAGTGCACTCCAGTTTTCCTTGGCCCCATAGTGCTGAGCTGTTCAGGTTTTCCTTTCTGCTGCCCCCAGCACATTCCAGTTTGCAGACTGGTGGGTGGCAGCAGGGTTTCGTGGCTGCACAAGCTCCCACGCTGTTCCACATGCCGAGTTTGCTGTGACGATTCTCCAAGAAAGAGGCAGATACCATATGAAGACTGATCAGAGGACGCCTGCTGTGTTTAATGTAATTATATAATAAACCTAATAATTGAAATTTAGATTTATCCAGAGATGATCTCCTCTCCTCATTTGAAAACCGTTTTCTCTCGTTTCTTAAAGCGAATGGCTTCAGTAACACACGCCTGCTAGATTACCATGCCAGGGCATAGGTGAGCAGTAGATGACTACAGCTGGGAATCCCTCAAGAACGGTACTGTGGTACCACTATTAGATCACCAGTTGCCAGAGAGAT
>NW_008824233.1:2824911-2828164 GCF_000699105.1 Pygoscelis adeliae | reverse complement strand
TTCTTCAGATAAAGGCAACACTTGCATTTTTTAAGCATTTCTCTGTTCACTGCTGCCATTTTTATAGGGAACGGTACCCCTTCCATTGGCGTATTATGATGTTTGCTCAAAAACATATGTTTCATCACCATTCCAGCTCTATTTGTTCCCTTTAGCCAGATTTCTCTGTTTGGATATTCATCCAGCTCACTTGGCTTTTCTGCCTGCTAACCAGTTATGTTTGCAGTATGTCACAAAATGAAAAAAATCCCCAACATGCGTGCATCTTCTATTTCTGAACACTACATTTTCAAAGAAACATGTCACAATATTTGTCTTTATTCCCACTGGAATTCTCCTTTTCCCAAACAACTAGCTCTATTTATTCTTCTGGATGAAACTGAGACCATGCTAGTGCCACATCTACTAATCATCCCATTATTACTCAGGTCTTAATGGAGTCAAGTGGATCTGAGAGCGGCTGTTCTTATTTTGAAGGATGGAGTAAAAACAAGGGCACCAGTCTTTATACAGTGCAAATATAAGTCACCCTTAAGTGGGAGGTGACTGAAGTGGGTATTAAAGTAAAATAGGTATCATCTACTGGGAAAGCTCCAAACTGAGTGTTTGTGAAGCACAGAGCCCACGTAAGGAGTGGGCGACTGAAGAGCTTTTCCTCATGCCCATCGCTGCCAGTCAGCCTGGCCATGAATGCAGTTCAGATTATTATATGTGTCTTCATCCTCTGGCGTACCTCATCACCAATTTACAGCTTTCTGTCTACCGAGAAATAAAACAAATCTACAGACTCATTTCACATGGGCCACAGAACAACAGTCACTTTGAACTGCTGCCCTACATTGGGTCTGACTTAGTCACAGCTCTGGATCCTGCTATTAATCCACTGTCACATCTGAATCCCTAGTTGCACATCAAAACATATATGAAAAACTTCTTAAAGAATATAATAGATGGATACCTGGCATAAAAGGTCAAAAAAAGCAAGTATATCAAATACACATACAAATATATATAACATATAAAATGTTTTTTAAGACAAGGCTGGCGAGGTAATTAAAATAGAAACATAAGCTTGGAAACAGAAGGTTAAATGGAGTTCAGCATGCGTATTGATGGTATGTGTCCCTTCGGGAAAAAAATGCCATGCTAGAATATACAGTTGAGGCAAATGCAGGGCTATAGGAAAGCAGTATATGGTGGCCCACCCTGGTGGCAGCACCTCATTAAGGTGTACCTACTGCAGGACTGTGTAACAGGGAAGAAATCCTCGACAGATTTGTTGTTGTTGGTGGTGGTGGTTTCAAAATGAGTAAAGAGCCATTGAGCCACTGTATACCACAGCAAGATAATCTTCAACACCTTCATCAATCAAAGTGGAGCTTATCTAATTTTACTGATTTACTTACCGACAAATCTGGCAGCAGCCTTACAATGTAAGCTTCAAAGAGCCCAAAGGACAAAATGGTCCATGAGCAACAGAACACAAGTTAAGGTTATGATGGCAAAACTGCCATCAGTTACACACACAGACACACAACTTCATTTCAAGAACTCCACTTGTAAAAACAACATATGGGTCTCAGAGCCGTATTTGTTTGGGTTCTAAGTAGCAATTTGAAGACTGATAACATACCAGGGAGAAAGAAAATCCTTATTTGGAACAGCAAACAAG
The DNA here is from genome assembly GCF_000699105.1 of Pygoscelis adeliae. NCBI lineage: Eukaryota > Metazoa > Chordata > Aves > Sphenisciformes > Spheniscidae > Pygoscelis > Pygoscelis adeliae. The sequence goes on along the minus strand of NW_008824233.1, from coordinate 2,826,492 downwards.
TTTTTACCTTAGCACTTGGCAAAAAAATGCAATAGTTGTGGTTGCTCAAAGTCTTTTGAATATTTAGCTTTGAATGTTTGAATACATTCAGTATTCAAATACCATTCAGTTAAATGGGATGTGAAAATGCATGTTATCTAATTCAGTACATAAACAATGATGAGCAACTGTGTACCAGGAACTTTGACCTCTTCTTTCTCTCCTTCTCTCTGCTTCGAAACCTATTCATAAACCTTTGTGATAGCAAAGATCAGCCCTCAAGTTTTGTGGCAATACACACATCTTTGGTCTGACTGACCACACAGAGATTGTCCCAGATCTGCACAGCACAGCCAGTAATTTGGGTTCTTAGTACTACATCTATTAGTTCAAATTACTGTGACTTCAGAGTTATTTAGAAGTAAAGGCACATTTCAGTAAAGCATATCATTTACACTCGGCTTGTACTGAGTAGAGAACATGAGGCTGAAGGCTGGTGTATGCTATGAAAAGCTTTTACCATAGGTTAAAGACTGGCAGTCATCAGATGTTACTCATATACTAGTAAGCTGTTAGACTTTGACAGAGCCTTAGGAAAAGTCAGTATTCACCCACCCCTGTTTGGCTCAGTTAGAGAAGCCGTCTCTTCCATTTTCTACAAGTAGTACTCATTTTTATCTTGTCATGTAAAAAATATACTGCTACTAATACAAACAGCAACAAACCTTGTACTTGTGAGTGCAGTGTTTAGTTCCAAATGCCAATTGTCATGTAGTTCTGCTAATCTGGCCAGCGAGCCTTCTCAGGTTTTAAGGCCACTTTCAACAAGCAGTTCAGGTCAAAGAGTTACTCCAGGGAGACCTTCCTTTTAAGTCTCAGATAAAAGAATTCAAACCCACGGGTTCGGCATGAATGCATATTTTATCTTCTCGCTTGGCCAGCACCAGGAACATAATTCATGTTTGAAAAGTGTGGCGTCTCCTTGCAGTGTTTTTGTCTGCTTCAGAAGTGCAAGCCCATTTCCCAGCGAAGTCAAACAAACTCACTCTCAGCATAATGAATGAAATTAGCAAACGAAGAAACTATGCTGGGAAGGGTTACTTTGCTGAAAGCACTGCATACTAGCTTTTGGTCCAGAGGACTATTCTCAAAGCAGTCTGTCTAGCAATTTCCCCCAGTTTGCGTATCGACTTAATTAGTAGCTACCTGGTACAATTAATGTCAGTTGGGTCCCTGTCTTGTAACGTGATGCTCTGTGTCCACACAGGGACCTGCTGTGGCTGGTAGTCAGCGCAGGGGCAGGGGTTCCCCTCAGCAGATCTCCTTTCAGGATTCGGGCTTTAAACTATGAGGCCCTCTAGAGAGTACAAGGACCGTGTGAATTGACAGCATTTGATAAATAATGTGTGTAGACTAATTCAAATTGTTTCTTTGGCCAAGAATATATTTTACTATTTGGGAAAAGGAGGTTGTTTGGCTTCTTTTTCCACCAATAGTAATCTGTATTCTTCTTAACTACAAACTAATTGCTTATGGTGGAATAAAGTGGAGAATTTAACTGTGTATTTCCACTCTTTGTTTCCCTTTTCCAATTTCTTTTTG
>NW_008824233.1:2819142-2824865 GCF_000699105.1 Pygoscelis adeliae | reverse complement strand
CTAAAATAAACAGATAAAGTCTTGACATATGCAAAGAAAATATTTCATAAGATTCCGGATGCCAAAGTATACATGGCGTTCTTGCCCTCGTGCGGAACGTTAGGAAGGACCGGAGTACTCCTGAGGTATTAACATTTTCTTTTATGTCCTCTTCCATTTCATAATGTTTGCTATTACTTAAAAGGTCTCTTGGCATTCCAGCGATGTTAGAAGGAGGCTAAAGGAATGTGAATGTTTTTTTCTCGCTATTATACACTTTTTTTTTGCCTGTTACTTCTTGCCGCTGGTTTTCATTCAAACACATCTGCTTAGAAGGTGCAGCGGAGTAAGATGCACAGTTTTGCCCAATAAACAAACTCAGAGCAATTTCACTTCCTCTTCTGGGAGGCCAGTAACAATGATCGTGTTAAAAAAACACAGGGCTGTGGCACATCAGCAAAGCCACCTACTGAGGCCATAGAAACCTGAGGAACACCCTGTAAAAACCCCTTTCTCTGCTGGCCTTCCCACTTACATAGACTTTTTATGGCGATATGGGTACAAAATAAAACCACACCAAAGAAGATGGCTGTTTCCATCTGCTTTTACCTTGCTTTCACTGATTTGAGCGGCTACACAAAGTGCAAGCCAGTTCCACAGGGAAATGTCAGCCTGCTCTCCAGAGCGTGTGGCTCCCCCTCAGCCCCGCAGAGCCTGGGAGGATGCAGCTGGGCTTCATTACCAGCCCCATCACTGGGGCCAAGTGACCCTGCTTCCTTTAACAAGCCTTTTAACATGAACTATAAAAGATGCCTGTCCTGCCTTAGGAGGAGGGAAGATAACAGTAAGTTGTTAGAGGTGGGTGAGTCAGGCTGTCTTTGCCTTTTTAAGTTTGTGGGGGTTTTTTTGTTTTGTTTTGTTTTTTAAGTAAAAGGAGAATTTTCAGATCTGTAGGGCTTTGGTTTTGTTTTTTAGCCCTGCTAGGGAGAATTATTTTTTCCTATTGTGATAGTGGAATTTCAGGCAGTTGTTTGTGAGTGATTTGTACATGTGGCCCTATTAAAGAAAATATTTCCCTCTTCTTCCCTCCTTCTGTCTGAAAAGTGTATTACTTCTCACTTGTATTAGGTCTCCTGAACCAACTAACTTCATGCATAAGAGGTTTAATATAAGCTATGATGTCTTCTTAGTTTAGAAAACAAACAAATAAAAGAACTCTGGAAGTGTTTCTCTGCTCTCTGAGTAAACAATGACTGAGTCTTCATATCATAAATGTGTGTTGATAATATAATGGCAAAGCTTTTAAAAGGCTGATACAGAGGAAATAATTAATTGCTGGGTTTTGGGGGTACTAATGCTGTGTTGATACACATGTTGATTCTCATTACCTGTTTTGTCCACCCCTGCTACGCCTGTATTTTAACGCTGGGTTCAGATGGTAATTCAGGCTTTTCTTATGTGGCAGTAAGGGTAGGCTCTAGACTGCTTAATGCTACAGGTATTCAGGGGCTTAATTTGTTTTGACCTGAATAGGAACTGAACATATCTGTATGATCTGCGTACATGTATTCATATTGCTTAGTTTAATTACAATGCTAGCTATGTACTTAGTGCTTGAAATAAGATAGAAAAATGTGAAGTAAATTTTCTTAAAAATACAAAATTTGTCTCAGCTTTTGCTGTATCAGGCAGAGGTGTGAGCATTTTTCTCTGATGTTGTTACAGCCTCTAAGTATTACTGGGAAACAATCTCTTGCTCCAGACAGCTAAAATGAAATCTTCAGCCTTTTGAAGTCAATGGATTGCTTTCTTGACTACATCAGTCTTGTATTTCTATAAATTGTTTCAGTGTAGGCAATCTAAAAAGGCCATATCTTAGATTCAGCAGATGCTAATGCATCTTCCTGCTACAGCAGATCGCGTTTGGTATGTGAGAACTAGCTTTACATGAGGCTTTTCCAGAAGGCATTAACTCTCATAAATCTTAATCCTACTAATTTTGATGATAGGAGGGTCCAGCCATCACGGAACATTTTTGAAAAACCTGCCCTAGGTACCCTAGATGCCAAGTAAGTGATGGCAGATACAGAATTTGACAGGATGGTTTTGACAGGAGAAGTTACACACTATTTGTGTCATGTTGCAAGTGAAACCTCTCAGTTATTAGTAATATGTAGTATAACACCTACTAGAAGTAAGCAGGCATATGCTTAGTTGTTTCACTTTATTAAGAGAAAAGTGCATTTGTAGCAACAGGCAGCTGAAATAACTGTAAATTTCTGCTCCAATGGCTTAGCTCAAATAAATGTTGACAGGATTATGAACTATTAATCTTATAACGCATACCTTCCTAAAGGACCTGAATTTTCATTTTAATTGTGTCAGAATTCTTGTTCTAAGTCTAGCAAGTCTGGTAGTGAAGGGTCTGACTGACCATGTGAAATCTGGTTGTAAGATGGGAGTAGGACTGCTTCTTCATCCAATCACAAATGGGAAACACTGCTTTAGCTTGCTTTGCTTCTAGTATGAGAGACAAGAAATTATTCTGCTTATCCTTAAAGTAAAAGTATGGGGTTTTTGGATGGGGGAAAAAAGATCAGAGAGTCTGGATTAGAAAACGATCTGATGTCTGGTGCTCAGTGGTTTAACTTAATTCCTAATTCATACCTATTTGGTTACATATGCTGTTCCACACCTAGGATTGCACGCTATTTCAGGTGAAACAGATGGATACAGAACAAAAACTGAGATTTAAGTGTTTTGTAAAGTAAAAGATTTTAACACCCCCCCCCAATTTCTTTAAGTGTTAATGTTTGCAGCACACTCACTTCTACTTGACTTCCCCACCCCCCTGCCTTTTCAAGCTGCTGTTTTACAAATGTTGCATTCTCCTATTGAGCTGCAGCAGCTGTTTCTGGCTGTGTAACTTAAACCTATATGTAGAGGAGAAGCTGGGCTTTTCACATCATTTCCATATTAAACCTTTTCCCCAGTAGCTCCACGTTACTAAGGAGAGCCCTTCATTTGTTGTCTTTAGGTACTCTACAGATTTTTAGAGCCTGTTTAGAGTTTCAGTGAATCTGTGAAAGGCTACAATAGCAACCGCTAAAATTCAGAGATGGTTTAGTCTTCTAAATAAGTGTCTAGGCTGGTTTATAAACTTGTGGTATTAATCCTGTCGGAGATGCAAGTTCTTACTTCATTTCATCTGTTCAACGGTTCCAAAGCCCACTTTGGAAGAATGCTTGTATTGCTTCTCTAAAGTCCACATAACTTATAATAATCATAATCCACCGCTTGCCTGGACAACCTCTGCTGATACCAGGGTATGTGGGACATACTCCCCCCCTTTTTTTTTAAAGCCATTTCTCTTAAAGTTGCATTTATACACATTTCTCTAAGTGACTTGATAACACTGATAGTTTTTTGAATGCAGCTAGTTATTACTTTCCAGTCCAACTTGCTCTTTAATGGTAGGTATATGTCTGTTTAACACAAAAGGGACTTGTCTATCTCATAATAGGTATGAGTGAATAATGAATGTATAGTTGACACAATGGCTGCATGATCAGAATGCATTTTGGAAAGTCCACTGATTTACAATTTGATTTCTGCCTGCTGAAAAGCGTAGAGTTGAGGTACCTTTTGATGAACTGTTACATAAATGTTTATCATTCACTTCAAAAAGATATCCTCTCCTCCTCTGAAGACTTTCCTTACTGATCCTATCTACTGTGAGGAAAACTGAAAAAGAACAGGTGGAAATGTTATTACTTGAATACTCGCTGTTTATAGACACAAAATAGTATGTCTATTAAAAAGGTTGTTACATCTTAAAGCCAGATAACTTATCAGGGAGGGATGATGTTGGTGGGAGGGTGTTTCCTTTCAGACAGTTAAGCATGGTTCTTACTTTGCTCCTTGGTGGAATCAGGACTTACTCATCCTCTGTGTCCTGAGGAACTAATTAATTCTTTGAGGACACAAGGATGAAGACCCTGCTGAGTGTAGGCAGGACTTGCACAGAGGCTGTGGGCACTCTTGGTATTTTTCCTCCCACACACCCATGCATATGCCAGCTGCAATCTGGCCCCGTTATTATTACTATGTTTATTCTCCTCAATTTCCCATCACACAACTGGGAGGTTGAATGTGAAATAAACACAAATACATTTACTTCAAGTTGTTTTGCACAGTGTTATAATCAGCAGCTGGAGACAACTCTCTCCCTTCGTTGTTCAATAGCGAGGTATTGTTCCTCCTCTTGTTTTTTCTTTTCCCAAGTACTGTCTCTTCATAGCCATTCTTTCACAGACCAAAAGTTTCGTTTTTTTCAATGTTTGCCATGTTTAAAACTAATGGGCTAATGCATATACTGTGCTGTTCTAGAGAACTGGTTTAGTCTGTCTTGAGAGCAGGAGGAGCTGCAGGCTGCCTGCAGATATTGATCAGACGGACAGTTGCTCATCAGTGATTCCATTATGTTTCCTCAGATCCCTTTTTGAGTCATGGTGGGCAACTGCTCCTAACCTCTAATGGCTTCCTTATGTTCTCTCACCCCCTCTTGTTCAAACTGTGCAGCTAGCTGCTGGGGAGGACAGCACGGTGACAATGGCTGGTGCAACACAGTTTGCAGGCAGATGACATGACAGTGTATAGACAACACAGTGGTTCTGTTTCCTCTGTAACTGGTGACTGCTGAGTGCTGGGTAATTCATCTCATGCCCTCTCCAGAGAGGGTGGAGCAGACCTAAAGGACACAGGGAAAACACAGTGCCTGCTGCTTTGGTTTGAGCAGTAGGTTAAAGCAAGTTACAAGTGTTTCTGGATCCTGTTTAGTCATAGGTTCCCTGTTGGTATTGACAATCAAAGCCCCTTTTCTCATCGTGTTTTGGAGATTTGATCACTCTCCTGTGGCATTACAGCTGATTGTATAATAACTCAGTCTAGCATTCATGGCATGCTTTGCAGGAGGCTCTGTCCAGATGTTTTGATCAGCAGCTCCTAGTTCAGATGAAGTATGGGAGAAGTGGAGAAAGACTGGAAGGTTCTGAAATCCTTTGTACCAGTGCCTCATGCTGCCTCTATATACAAAGGTGAAGGAATTCCTTCTGAGATCGTTGCTGTTTCTGAGCTCAGATTGTGTCCTTGTGCGTAGCTTGTGATGCTGTCAGTCACTCATCCTTCTCTTAGAGGTACGGCTTGACAAAGCCACTACTTATATGCTGCACTATAGTGCACTTAGTAGCTATATATTTGTCATCATAATTAAACGAAACACCAAAATACCTCTGTCAGTAAAAAAAGTTTCTTACCAGGGCTTTGAGGTAGGTCTGTTCAGACCTCTTCTCAAAGAGCTTTTAAACTCAAACCTCAGGTTTTCTTTGAACAAAGCCTACATCAGACAAACCTCGTTTACAACAGAGAAGAGAGAGAAAAGACAGACTAGACATGGGGAAGGGTTTATAAACAAATCTCCTGCTGCTCACTTTGTCCTTGGCCTGTGGCTTTTGGGGTTGAAGCAGACTGTGAGTTCACTCTGGTCCCTAGCGAGTTTTTTTTTTTTCCCCATTGTCTCTGGGGCTTGTTTCTAGCTTCTCCTGCTGCTCTTGGCTATCTTCTGAGCCTGAACTGCATGCTCATGTCTCCTTGCTGTCTGCTTTTCCCTCTCTTAAGCATACCCAGTTAGGTCTCAAATGAAGATACTGCATCCTTTCCCCTACAGCGGGGCCCACTTGGCTCTG
>NW_008824233.1:2813418-2818650 GCF_000699105.1 Pygoscelis adeliae | reverse complement strand
GGGCCAATGGCTGGTGCAACACAGTTTGCAGGCAGATGACATGACAGTGTATAGACAACACAGTGGTTCTGTTTCCTCTGTAACTGGTGACTGCTGAGTGCTGGGTAATTCATCTCATGCCCTCTCCAGAGAGGGTGGAGCAGACCTAAAGGACACAGGGAAAACACAGTGCCTGCTGCTTTGGTTTGAGCAGTAGGTTAAAGCAAGTTACAGGTATTTCTGGATCCTGTTTAGTCATAGGTTCCCTGTTGGTATTGACAATCAAAGCCCCTTTTCTCATCGTGTTTTGGAGATTTGATCACTCTCCTGTGGCATTACAGCTGATTGTATAATAACTCAGTCTAGCATTCATGGCATGCTTTGCAGGAGGCTCTGTCCAGATGTTTTGATCAGCAGCTCCTAGTTCAGATGAAGTATGGGAGAAGTGGAGAAAGACTGGAAGGTTCTGAAATCCTTTGTACCAGTGCCTCATGCTGCCTCTATATACAAAGGTGAAGGAATTCCTTCTGAGATCGTTGCTGTTTCTGAGCTCAGATTGTGTCCTTGTGCGTAGCTTGTGATGCTGTCAGTCACTCATCCTTCTCTTAGAGGTACGGCTTGACAAAGCCACTACTTATATGCTGCACTATAGTGCACTTAGTAGCTATATATTTGTCATCATAATTAAACGAAACACCAAAATACCTCTGTCAGTAAAAAAAAGTCTCTGACCAGAGCTTTGAGGTAGGTCTGTCCAGACCTCTTCCCTCAAAGAGCTTTTAAACTCAAACCTCAGGTTTTCTTTGAACAAAGCCTACATCAGACAAACCTCGTTTACAACAGAGAAGAGAGAGAAAAGACAGACTAGACATGGGGAAGGGTTTATAAACAAATCTCCTGCTGCTCACTTTGTCCTTGGCCTGTGGCTTTTGGGGTTGAAGCAGACTGCGAGTTCACTCTGGTCCCTAGCGAGTTTTTTTTTTTTCCCCATTGTCTCTGGGGCTTGTTTCTAGCTTCTCCTGCTGCTCTTGGCTATCTTCTGAGCCTGAACTGCATGCTCATGTCTCCTTGCTGTCTGCTTTTCCCTCTCTTAAGCATACCCAGTTAGGTCTCAAATGAAGATACTGCATCCTTTCCCCTACAGAGGGGCCCACTTGGCTCTGTTGCTCTCTTTAAAGGAAGATAATATACCAAGAGAAACAAATAGGGGCTAGGGCAGACAGTATCCAATTTAACAGAGGCATTTTTCTGGAAAAAGAAGGGTATGTTGTGATGAATGTAAAATATACAATATAAATATCTAGCTACTGTTAACTCATCTGTTAATGTTTTCTGTTTATCTTTTAAAAGTTGTTTGTGTGCTTCTTTGTATGATTTTTCTAATATTCTTTTCTATCTCAAAATACAAAAGGCAGGTTTTTGAGCTCTTATATAATGGAGAAAACATACAGTTATCCACACCTCCAGTTTGTGCAAAGGTTAATTGGGAGATCTCTTTGACTGCCTTGTACCTCAGCTGGAATTTGTGTTTTCGAGTCCTTAATTGCTGTTTTTTGTTGTCTAGGCTGCTTATTTCTGCTAGTTCAGCAGACGTGCTCATAATGAAGAGTGGAGGTTCAGTATTTGTTGTATTTTTTGCATGGGATGAATAATTTTGCTCACATTTTGTACTGTTGTAGTAGACCTCCTGTGCGAATGCAGCGTCTGTCAGTGTAGGTGCTTAGATCAGATTAAGAGGCAAGATCTGATGGGTAGCGATCTGATGAGGAGTTCCTCAGAAGTATAACAAGTCTTCGTCTGCTAAAGTAATGCAGCTCCCACACTACTCTGCACAATGAACATGGTTGCTTTTCTCCTACTCCAGTATAAAAATTCCTAATGAGTTCAGTTAAGTTGTTACGGCAGAAACATACCCATCTGCAAATTAACCACTAGTGTAATGAAAAGTTATACAAATCTGTAACATCTAACCAGTTCCATGACAACTAGAGGAACAGCAAGACACTTCACAATATGATGACAAACAATGATACTGAGGAGGAGTAATGTACATGAAAGAAACAATCAAACAAAAACAAGAATAGAGGCACATTCTCATTAAATGAAAACATCTTAAACAGTGACCTTTCTGACAAACCACAGAAATAGCAAACATGCAGCCTTTTTAGTAACGATTTTGTACTGGAGTTTTGCACACATACCCCCTGGAAGCTTAATGCAGTCCAAATGTCTATCCCTTGGACAAGGCCTGTGGGTATATAGTCTTTGATGGCTGAACGAACAAGTGAAAGCTTGCAGGTTACTCAAACCTGCAGGGAATCCATGTTCCTGACTATCCTTCTCTCCATTTGAATGTGAATTTTTCTCACTTGGTGTTTTCTTCATCCTTGTTGTTGTTTTTATGGGAGGGAAGTGAGGGGGAGAGGGGGAACAAAATTGCCAGTAAATGATCTGTCATAAAAGGTATGCTTACAGTCTACTAAAGAGACTTGTCTTTGAATTTAGTCCAAGCCAGCCCTAGTTCCTAGTGATGTTGGGCTGCTGTAGCACTCATCAATGTCATATTGCATTTGAAATGGATAAATGTCTTGATTTATATGATGACGGGGTTTTTGGTTGCTTTGTCCCATTAGGCAGATAGTGTAAGCTGGAAAGAGGGGACAAAATATGATGTGGGATGATATCAAAATCAGTAGCTGTTCCTTCCTAGACTTCTCAAAGCAGTGGATTTCTTATGAAGAAAGTATTTCAGATGTATTTAGTTTATGGAAACCTCTTCAATTCTCACTTCTTGCTAACAGCTTTCATTGATGGGATCTATCAGGTCAAATAACCATCTGGTTCTTAAATTAGGGGGTTATTACGTGACTTTAATCTGTCATAACAATGTCTATTAATAACAAATTTTCAAAAGCCAACTGAAGAGCATTAGAGATTAATTATGTTCAACTAAGTGTAGACTATGAAGAGTTAAAATCCCTGTAATGGACAAATGCTTCATCTATGTCTCTTAATGTTTTGCTCCCAACCTTTTGGATTGTTCTAGTTTTTTCCTGTGTCTTTTATCATAGTTCAATGTTAGTTATTATAAATATTCTCCAACCTTCAAAATTTCATTAGAAAAAGTGGTTATGCCTACTGCCTGCAAGTCTGTAAAGATGCAAAACACATGAGATGAAAATAAATTACTGCCATTCTTATTTGATGATGTTTTATCAGAATTAAAATGTATGGTATATAACCCCAGTAACTCTTACCGCAGTTTGTAAACTAAATGCAGTGTCGAGAACTATTGCAGAAATGATAAAATTCAGCAACTCCAAATAGAAGAAAGATGGTTTCTTTCTAAGAAAGCATGAGAAGGGAAATGGAGACTCTGCTTCTGTTGTTCTTTGCTGGGGGTTCTGTGTGTATAGATGTGTGCCCGTGCCTGTGTGAGGAGCAGGTTGGGTGGGTTCAAAAATCGACCGGTTAGACAGGCAGGACTGTAGCAGCAGCTGCATATTGAGTGCTCTGTATCCACTGTGCTTCCTTCCTCCCACTTCTCTCTTAGGCTCCCTTCACGCTATAAGAATAACCTCACTTAAGCACAGATCAGGCACAACCATGTTAGTTGTGTTGTGTCCTGTGACTCTGCGCAGGTTAATGCTTTTCATCCACGTTAACAGAACAATGAAGCGTGTTCAGCATGCAGGTTGGCCACAGCCACGTTGTACAACAAGGGCTAACTATGGCTACATCTCGAGTGTAGACAGGGCTTCATTCAGTCTTTCTGTGATGAATTATTACAGTTTGGGCAGACTTTCATATAGTTTCAGAAAGGGCATGTTAATGTCTTGTACCTCTTGAAAGACACACTTTTAAATAAGATGCAGCTGCATTGTATTTTCAGTCCATTCCCTTGCTGCTTTATGAAAAAAGATGACTAACTCATTTACGGCAATACTGAGCAGTAATAACTTTAAATTTATGGGGCACCCAGTGTCTAGATGCCTTAGGGCGCCTGACAGGCTATAACTTAAAATGTAACTTTAAAAAAAGCAGTGTGATTTAACACAATAGAACCGATGGAGAAACAGAAACCCTATTGTGTGATAAATAGAACAGCGTCCCACAAACAATATCAAACCCAAACTCTCTGCAGCCTGACCCAGAGGGGTGCCATTGTTTTCTCTGAAATGTCAGAGAGGAGTACGCACTTGAGCTAAGAGGAAGCATTTCTATGGGCAGGCTTCGCACATGGTAAAACAGAACCAGCTACAGCTTTAGACTAAGCGGTAGGATTTGTTGGTCTTGTTAACCAAGGATGAATACTTCAGAAAGGAAGCAACAATAGTGGCAGACATCTTTCAAATGTCTTTCTATAGCTACTACTTTTATTCAAAAAGTGTGCTTTTCAAAGTACGGTTGTCCTCTTATTAATCATGCCATTAACCTGTACATATATACACCTACATTTTTCCCTTGGTCCCTCTTCTCTACTAATTTCAGATAGTTACAGAAGTCCTTGCTGACTTTAATCTGCTCTCAAAATCAACTTCTGCCCCGAAGTGTAGGTTTAACAGGCTTGTATCAAGCTTTTGATTCAGCTTCTGTTCTTGGTGAACAGTGAAAGTTGTTTCTGAGAGGGTGCCGCGTGAGATCCTTTCCCCCAATTATTTCAGAGTCTGCAGACATCGCTGCTTTGTGAAGCTAAGTAGACCTGTAAAGTTTAAACAGAAGGCTTTGCCTGAAAGAGTGAACTTGTTTGAATCGTTCTACCATTGCTCGTAAGGAAGAACATATTTCTTATTTCTGTCTCAATTTTGAAAACATAAAAATAATGAAGGGAATAAAAATGATATTCTTTAGTCCTTCTAGTGCTTTCAAAACTGAGTAACTTCACTAAGTGATGTTACGCTGCACAAAATATTTGTAATAACACAACTTAATCTTTGAAATAGCTATTGGTTTTCTTAATTTTTCTTTTGTTTGCTTGTTTTTCTAATGTACATAAGTAATTTTGCAGTTGATTCTTATAGACCTTGGCAACAATATCCAAAAATCATTTGAGCCAGAGTTGTGTACTTGATGATTGCTGCTTCTTACATTTTTTTAGTCTAGTCTGACATCTTGTGTAATACAGACTTGGAAATAAGACTCCTACAGTTAAATAAATTGTCCTATTAAGTATTGCGAAAGACTATCATGTGTAGCTTTTCTTTCTAACAACAACAGAAGTACTATGTTTGTAGTTTTCTTATTTGATATTTT
>NW_008824233.1:2807495-2813373 GCF_000699105.1 Pygoscelis adeliae | reverse complement strand
GGGGAGTGGAATTAGGCAGGCTGGCATACAATTTCCAAAACAGTGCATTTCACAATCTTGTATCTACCTCATGGCACCCTAGTTAAATAACGTTAACAAAAAATACAGTGCCCCAAGAAGTGTAGTAGCTAGAAACTTGCACATCATGGCATCAAAAAATATTTCTATTTGTCTGATGGATAGTGAAATTTTACATAGTTGCAATCTAAAAAACAAGTGTTATTTACAAAGATTAATAGAGGATATGAGAGAATAATAATTTTACAGAAATTGATGCTATTCAGTGGGTGGTCATAAATCAGGACAATTGTTATTGAAATCAGTTCTTCAGAATGTGATGGCATTTGTTTTTTAAATATCGCCAATACACATTCTCATTTTCTAAGATTACTCTTCTCTGTTTATTTCAAGTTCTGCAAAACTATAGGCTATATGGCTGGATGTGTTGCTTTAAAAACTAAACAAACCCCACAAGCATATACAGCACATACCAACAGGTAACTTGCAGCTCTGTTTGTCTCCGATCCTACATTTTCAGCTGACTTGACTGAATTCTGAACATTTGGGACAGAGTTGCCGAGTACCCATGGTGTCAGATGGAATATAATGAGCATTAGAGTTTTCAAGTGGAAGCATTCAACAGAAAAGCCATTTTCAAATATTCATCCCGCATGGTTTAATGAAAACCTAATTCCTGACCAATGTTGGTTGTTTGGTTTTTTTGATTGGTTTGTTCAGTTTTTGTTAGGCTCAGTTCATTCTAAACATAGATGCATATGGTACCCCTCATTATGCAGGTCCTTAAGGCATATAAAGCAGGTCATGACTGTGGGTGTTGGTGAAGCTGGTTCTGCTGAGGCCTGTAGGTGGAAAACTCACAGGTTTGTTTTAAGCTTTTATATGCAGGACTGGCTTCTAGCTTCTCTTTCAGAATACAAGATGTATTTGGATGGAGTGAAGCAAAGATCCACGGGAAGAATTCAAATCTCTGTCCTCTAGGCCTGTGTTAAAGCAGTAAGAATTTCCCATTCTTCCAGAGGAATTTGTAACAGCACTGAGAAGTAAGTATTGCCTGGGGGAATATGTTGTCAACTGAGAAAGTGACTTTAGTGGAGGACAGGCAGGTAGGAGACTGAAAACCAAGGAAAGCATTAAGGTGTGTTTTGGATAGTTCTTGCCCATTCTTAAGTTAGTAGCTGTAATTTTAGTGTGTGCTCTAAGGAAACGTTATTTGAAGAGTTCACAGAACACTTCCAAAAAGGTTTAGAACAAGATTTAATTTTTATATTTGGATTTTAAAAAACCCCCACATAGTTTCTGTTTATCAAGAAAAAAAATCAGTATTCTTAAAATTGACTAGAAAATAGATTCTTTGCCATGTTGATGCAACTTTCCCAAATTTCTTATTATAACCTTGCAATTTATAGATGGCACGTAATTACCAGAAATCTAACATAATATAAAAAAAAAAAAACATAACAACTAAGGAATGGTATAAGAATGTGTTTCAGTTTAGCGTCAAAGCAGAGCTCAATACAAAATAATTTTACTTCACAGAAAGTCACAGGACACAGTCCTCCTTGCAACACTGTACTGTGCGTAGGACTCAAAGCCCAAAGGAAACGACATCCCTTTATGGGGCTGCACGTCATATTGCCTCTTATGAGATACACCTCAAATTACATGGTGCGCTGATTTCAGCTGTTCTAAAAATAACCAAAATCCAGAAAAAAAAATCCAACAGCCTTCTAAATAATACTCCCAGGTACTAGACCCCTGAAGTCAATGAGAATTTTCCTTGCATTTCAAATCTACTGCCTCCACCCCTAATGGTTTGGCCACCTGGGTTTTTGTCTAGTATCTCAGGTCAAATACCATTGATAGCTGTGAATTCAACACTTCATAAAAGGAGGAGAAAAAAAAAAAATCGGGGTCTGTAAATACTGGAGGCATGTGCTGGTCCTTGAAACATGTGATCGCTTTGAATACAAAGTCCACAAGATAGACTGAAGTGGTGCTGATGGTGAGACCAGTGGTGCACTGAGGAGGATTCATGGAAAAAGAGTTTTAAATTCTTTGAAGGGGGGTGGGGGGAAGTATTTGGTGGCTAAAAGTTGAGGGTGTTTTTCCAGCAGAAAGGAATACTAGAAATGCCAAAATGAACCAGGAATGAAGACGATGTGAGTAAAGAGGTTGGAAAGGGGTCAGAAGGGAAAGTAGTAGGTATGCAGGCTGCAGCGCAAGAAGGTATTACTTGAACGTGGGACCTGGTCTAAGATGATTAAAGCTATGTAAGTATTGCCTTTTAGGTGGACCCGGGAATTAGGGTTAGCTCTCCAACGAAGTGATGTAGATGTGTTTGTGTTCCCGTTTCCTGTAGGCCTTAGAGCAAACTGTCCTCTTCTGTTACCAGGTTTCCTGACCAGGGGAATTAAATTGCTCCAGCTCACAGTTCAGGAAGAAACTAACAAGTATGTAGTGTGGATAATCAGCCACTGTGGATAGTGTGGATAAACACCTCCACTGGTGTTTCAGACACAGCTAAACAGAATACTGAAAGGTAGAAGGTAGTGGACATTCATGCCGTTGAAAACAGGGTAACTCAAGTGCTGTTTTTCTGAGAATGGGAGGAAGACAGTGAGGCCAAAGAGCATAGTAATTCTGTGAAAGATGACCTGAGACAAGTCTCTGAGCAAAGGACAGGACAGATTCTGAAAATGTGCTTAGAGTGCCAAAATGAATTTTCCATAGCTGGCAGTTCTGAGAAATACCTTCTGCGTGTACGTAGCCATTCTCCAAGGATTTAAAAACATTCTGTGTAGCAGCTCTATGATACCTTATGTAGCGGAGTGCTAAAGATTCATGGAGAAGTGAAAATATGAATATGCAACACCACGTGGCAGACATGAAAGGTAGAGGTCGGTAATGAGAGCTGTCATTCATCTGCTATAATAATATTAACAAACCACTGTAAGTTCATAGTACGGTAGTCAGCTGTCTTCCTGCTACAGGAAAACCCGACACGGTGTTCCAGCTTCCATGTCCTGTTCAGGAATGGTGGAAAAATACTCCACAGCATTAAAGTTCTTTCAAGGTTTTATAAAGAATTTATTGTGTGGTTGGACTGCCAAATATGATGAGTTAAATGATAGGCACAGAGCAGGTAATGAAAGGGAGCCTAATTTCTATGGTTTTTTTCAACAAATAAAAATAGTTGCAGAGTAGGAATCAGCTTGGTGACAAAGCTCGTGTTACATGAAGATCCCTCTCACGATTAGGTTGCAAGTAGGAGAGGAAGTAGGTAAGTTAAGACTTATTGCTCCCAGAAGGAGCATATGATCAACTCAACGCAAGGCCTAATGGAAAATGGGGCCTGAGAAGGTACGACCTTTATGCAATGGGGCATGTATGTGAACAGTTAGGATTGAAGGAACTAGCTCGCAAGGGAGAAGCTGGATCTGGAAAGTCACTTTCCATTAATGAGGGGAAAAAAAGGGTGAGCTGATGCTGAAGGGGCTGACAGGAAAAACAGGGTTGGTGAGATCACTTTAGGAAGTGACTTTTCAGCTGAAATAGGGTATCACAGAGCTGAGGAAGACACTTTTAGAATGTGTAAGGATGTGGCCCAGGAGTTCATTTGCTACTGCATAAAGTGATTCTGTCAGTTCCTGTCACTGGTGGAGGTGGCTTACACTAAATGTTTTAAAATAAGTAATTTGGGGTTTTGTGCTCTAAGTTCTGAATTTGCAAGACTCCCAAAGTTCTTTTTTTCTGGTTCTTTCATATCGGAGCATAGCCTGTGAGTATACCAGAGGTCACTCCATGGCAGTGTCCAATAGCAGGTGTCTAGGAGAAATTAATGACTGCATCAGGTGTGCGTGGTGTTGCCCCTGGGTACTGGTCTGGCCTCCGAGTATTTGAGGCATGGAGACTTAGCTAGACGCAGCTTCTATGAATGGAGTAACCCTCAACAGGCTTTTCTTACATCAGCCTCTTGAATAGCCCTTTGAACCTGATCAAACTGCCAGAGCTATGAAGGCTGGAGAGTTTCATTTTTTTCCCAGTTAAAGCTGAGCGACTGACACCAACTACAGGGGACAGGTTAGAACAAGCAACAAGGTCAAATCAGAAAAGGTAGAAAGCTGGGGCCTGAGGTCCTTGTTGGATATCAGAAAGCTACCTCAAATTTTTTCTCTATGTACTGATACTTTATGCATCAGTCTGCCATCACTTTTCACGCATCTCACTTTAAACTCATACAATCACAGGGAACAGGACTAGAAAAGAGCGTAGGAAATCAGCTGGTGTAGGGCTATGTCAAGCATCAGCTGTGCCTGTGTCACTTCATATGCTTGCCTAGCCTATTCTCAAAGACCTCCGTTGATGAAAGCCCAGTGACCTCGCTAGGCAGTCTGTGCAAGTACTTTACTCATTTAGAAAGTATTTTCAGTGTCCAAATTCTGACTTGCTTCAATTTGTTTATTCATTCTTCTCATGTCTATAGTGGTCACTAAAAGAAAAAAAGCTTTTTCTAGTTTTCTTTAAAGTAGTTTTAATGTATTTGAAGACTATTCTTACATATCCAGAAGTTTTCTGTTCTCTGGACTAAACACATGAATGTCCTCAATCTTTCTTCTGAGGCCATATCTACTAGACTTCTGATCAATGTCTATGGCTATCATCTGGACTTCACTTCTCCTTTGTCTATAAAGCCTGTAACTGCTATAGAAAGAAATTAGATATACTTGACATGATTTTTCTTAACAAAAACATGCTAGAACTTTGTCTGCTGTTCCACTTTTTTCTAGAAATGAATCCAGTTTTCCAGCTGAGGCTGAACCAATACTGAAGATGATGTTATCTCTCGGTCTTTCATGCTGGGGTGTATAAATAAGAGTACATATTATATTTTCACACCAACCAGCGTAATAACTTCGACTCAAGGTCATCTTAAGACCCAGTATTGCTTCCAGTACTTTTTCTAAAGAGTTGCTACCTATGCAACTCTATCCCTTTTGCTTATGTTTTGTAGCTATGAGATCTTTTCACTATTGAACTGCAACCTGTTTTATCAGATCACACCTTCCATTTGTCAAGATAAAAATGTAAATATTACAGGGCTCAGGGCAGAGCCTGCTATTCTAAAAGTCAGTTACTGCTACTCAGTATTTTTAACCATTTTCTACTAGCTCCTTAAACTTCTTTCCTATATTGCTTACATGAAGTTGTCATGTGAGATAGCAGCAAAACTCTACTACAGTCAAATTATATTGTGCTTCTTTTAGGTCCATATGATGTGGATTAAATGTTCATTACTTAATACATCACTATGAAACCTGAATTACTAGCTTAATCTGGTACTTATTCACTTCAAATTTTGTCTTAATTTTTTTAAACCCTAGTTTAAAAACCTCTGAAACAATAGGAGTAAACACTTAACATGCGATCAGCTTGGGGATGGAAATGCAAACACATGTATGTATTTTAATATTTTCAGAGGGGATGGAGAAAATTCTTAATTCTGAAATGCTGGAGCTAACTGCCAGGACTTGAAATATCTGAGAAAGAAACTTTGACAGTAACTACTCTGTACATGTAAGCAAAGAAAGAGACATAAGTTAAACTAATCTTACCATTTACTGCTTTGCATGACCTTGAGTATCGCAACACAAGAAGTCTGTATTGGTTTGCAGAAAAACCAAAAAGCCAACTGTGCATTGATTAGAAGAGAGATTTGGTGGGGAAATAATTTTTTAGGTTGGAATGTTTACGGAATTCAAAAAGCTCTGAAAGAATCAGTGTAGAAAAAACAACAAGCCACAAAAAAAGAAAGCAGTCCTTAAAAATAGCTCTGAAAGGAATTTTCCTCAGCAAATCA
>NW_008824233.1:2804174-2807386 GCF_000699105.1 Pygoscelis adeliae | reverse complement strand
CAGATCACCAGAAAATACAGACAAAACAAACACTGTTAGAACTGGAAAAAAAACCCAAGACGCTGAGTAGATGGGGCTTATTGTCATATTTACAAAAGGCACATTTAATTGTTTAGGAAAGTAGATTGTCTTAGATCTAACAGATTGAGTTTTTAGTTGGTAGTATAACATATGGTTTAAGTTGACTCCATGTCAACACAATTTGTTCCAGGTACTTAGAGTCACTGTGCCTGGTGATTACTAGTAGCAAGGGTGCCATTGTCCCCAAAGCAGGGCAGACTTTAAAGGCATGCACAGCTCTTCCTAAGCTCTGCTACTTAATTTGCTGCTCTGTTTCTAAATCTTTCATTTGAGAGTATTACACTTCTTGGATTTGTTTTCAGAAACAATAGAAGAGTCATTGTGTCTGCGTGCACTGGCATGTTGCGTGGACTAAAGCAATATGGTTTCATATTCAGCTTGTCAGCATTGTATACCATAGTTGCTGCTATTGGCTTTAAAGAAGGGATTTTTCCCCCATATATATTAGTTAGTTTCTCTGGGGAATGGAGTAGTCAAAAAAAAAAATTTTTAGGCTGAATGCTGTACAACTGAGAAAAGAACAAAAAACCCCGATAGGTCTGTATGCTATTCCTCTTCCCATCTTCCCCTCAGATTCTGTCACTAGACGAGCCGAAACCTTTGCTTCCTGAAAACTTCAATGCAAAATGAAAGCGCAAAGCCCTTTTTCCATCCTTGTCCAGATACTGCAGTGTAGAAGGTCTGGGAAGTCATTTACAATGAAAAAAGAACAATGATCCCATACAAAGTTAATGACCTTGTACCTAGTCAGAGAAATGGGCTTGGCAAATTCCACGGAAATATCTGACTGAAACCTTTGCATACCTGGTCAAAGCTAAATGTTATTTGCACACTGGAAATGTGCAGTTATACACGAACAAAGAGGAAATAATCTGACAATATTGCAAGTGTCCTGCAAATGTGGTAAAATCCAGGTAAGCCAAAGATTGTTTTTAAAGTGCTGCTCCTGATCTTACCAGGTTAAAAGGAAGTGGATGGGGTTGGAAAGGAGATATGTAGATCCAGGAAGGAAATTTTCAAACCAGTAGCTTCAAATTTGATTAATCTGCAGTGCAGAAATGTTATGTGGGCAAACTGGGAAGGGGGAGCCATTATCATGAACAATGCCCTTTCTCATAACTGTCAACTGCCAGAATCAAATTCTGGTATTGCTATGGATGCTGCAAAAGCTAATAGTCTAATACTTAAGGATGCAAGGAACTCTTAAAAGGGTAAAACAACTTTGCCTCTCTGATTTCAGTCCAACTGCCTGAGGGGCAGGAGGAGGGAAGAAAGAAATGTGAAGTCCCTGAAAACCTTTAAGGATGACACTACACCATCTCAACAAGGGATTAGCTGTGAAAAGCCATCTTTTCTTCTGGAGAACACATTTTCCTCCTAAGCTGCTGGATACTTCAGTGGCTGGCATGTTTACTTCTGGAATCTTGAAGACCATTTTTGTCTAAAATCTTTGTTTCTTAGAATGTGACATGTTGACTTATTAAGTATGACCCTTAATTAACTGTTCCTCGGGTGGAGGGAGTATCATACCGTGCTTCTGCTATGATGTTGCAACAAGTATTGTAACTCCAGACAAGCAACTACTGTAATTATTTTGTTTGTCACCACATGTGGATTCCTGCCATGGAATTTCATTTGGGACACAGCAGCTTCTGTGACTACATAAGAGCTTTCTTCTGAAAATACCTCTTTCTCTTTCCAAGGAAGTTATGTAAATAGTTCATGACACCATTGGGCTTCAAATCTGAAGGCTGCTGGATGCCCTTGTGTTTCTCCTTAGTGTTCCATGTAGTTCTAAACAAGCAGCTACAGAGCAACACAGAAACAGTGGGTCAGCACGTTCAGTTTCTCTGTGCTAGACTGCAAATGAGTTATAGCTCAATGTTTGCTCTTTGAGGAGGGGTGAGATTTTTTTCAACTGCTTGGCATTGTGCAGGCTGTGAATATGCCCTAGGATAGGCCATAGAAAGCTCCATATTAACCTAAGCATAACTAACTCAATGTATGACCAAGCAATTAAGAAAGTAAAAAGCAGAACTACAGGAAAGCAAGATGTATGAAGAGCATCCTCTGTTAAGTCAGTTTGAAGTAGTTTGCAAAATCACATGTATAGGACCTACTACATAAATATTAAGGGTACCTTTATTTAAGAAGTAAAATAATGAAAGAAGGAATTAAGAATATCTAACTTACAAGAATTAGCATTTCTCTGTTTTAAGCTTACGATGGTTCACATTGTATATTATGCCTCAATTTTATTTGTTACTTGTGTTATTATTTATCTACTGTGTATTTGGTTAAGGTTGCCACCAAAATGTGGTTTTTATTTAATGCATTACTTCAGAATAAATTATTTTACTTGAAGTATATTCCTCAAGATTTTTTTGATCCCCAACAATTCATCCAACTGGTTCAGCTGAAATGAATGTTAAAACTATCAAAGCATTTTTCTCAAAAGAATTAGGCCAATAAAAATGGAACCCAGCTGTCCCCATGTATTTCTTTCCATATTTTTTGCTATTTTGTAAATAGCAACTGAAGCATGCGCAGTGAGTTAAGAATGCAAAAGTGATAAGCTTACCTTAATAACACTAGGAAACAAAACATTACAATTGTGTACATGAAATAATTAAAACTGTAATGAAGCAGAGAAAGCAGAAACCCTGCAAATTAGAGTAGCAACTGGGAAAGAATGATGTAAAGTTACCTCTAAGACTTTTCCAAAAGCCTTATGCTGGCACGGTACAAACAACTTTTAGCTTAAAGGGGGAATCAAAGACCCAAACCAAACACCCCCTGACAAAAAGAAAAAAGAAAACAACCTCTATGTTTGAGTCCTGTTCAGTGACTGGTGCCATGTTTGAAAAGTCCTTTATTCTACCTTTAAACCTCCTAATTGTGTTAATTGGAATGTATTTTATGTATCTCAAACAGTGAATATGGTCATGTACATGCCAGTGTGCTTTTATGATTAGAGTCAAGTGCATTATATGCAGTAGAACTGAAAACATGAATCTTGTCCATTTTCATATTTCCTTACAAACTCAGTGTTCCCTTAGGAAGAGGAAGGGACTCGCTGAGACTTCGCACATCTGGGTGGTTGTAGGATTTCACAATGAAAACAGTAATTT
>NW_008824233.1:2799658-2804127 GCF_000699105.1 Pygoscelis adeliae | reverse complement strand
AGCAGTGTTTTTTTAATACTCTGGATTAATTCCAGTTTGCAACACGAGGTAAAACGTGTGTGTTTTCATATTCAGAATCTGCTCCACACTGGATCCTCTTTACAGTCCATTTTCCAGTACTCCGGCTAAATAGAAAATGGATATCTGAAATCTTGCAGGACCCTCTTGAGAATGTCTATTCTTAATTATAGGAACTAATAACTTTATCTTGTGTACATATCAAAGCTACTTTCCCCCTATTTTTGGAAGAACATCTACTGCTGTTTAGTCTGGCTGTGGTGGATCAACTCCTTTGGATAATGACAGTGTTGTCATTAATCTGGGATAAGGACTTTCAGACCAAGTCCTTTGTGTTTTCTCTGGGTGACTGTGGTTTCTGCATGTGATCTTTTGTCCAAGTTGTGCACACAACTCAGTTTCTCAGACATTGTTTTAGAGCATGAGTGCCACCCATCAGTTCACTTAAGCCACCTAGACAGCATTTTGGCAATGAAGTCGGTTGTTTCTGTGAGCGCAAACATTCCTGGATCGATTGTCACCCTCCCCTCAATTGCACCTGTTCTAGTGCAAGTGCCAAGAAAAGAATACTTGAAAACAGAGCCAAGAAAATTACCTGGGCAGGTGTTTCTGTTGCTTAGGAGTGGGGAACTTGAAGAAAGCAAGCCAGTAAGTGTGGGGAAGGGTGGTGATTTAACTGGGCAGGATAGATACTACCTGCTGAAATATTTAGTGCAAAGATACCTTTTGTTTGGCAGTGACCTTCTGAGAAGAAATTGATGGGTCAATGTGGACCATGATACAGAGACTAAAAACCTGTTGATAAGAGTGCTTTTGGAAGGTGCACACCAAGGCATACTTTTCAGTCTCTGGGAAAATGGGCTGGAAATGGGCTGACAAAAGTTCTTCCCATACTTTGTTCAACGGAGCCTCGACTAAGAAAGAAGCTGTTCACCTGTCCTGTGCTATCTGGTGGCTGCTTGTGTGTGTGGAGGGAGCCCTGGAAGTGCTTCTTTGTGCCTGGTAAGGGGTTCGTGGTTCACGAGTCTGAGACTTCATCAGCACTGAAATTCTGTCAGTATAGTTGTGTCACATGGTTGAGTTCTTCATGCGCCCAAATTACTGCCAGCTATGCCAGCAAACCCTGGTGTATCTGCAATGATTGTAACAGAAGTGTGTGTTCACTGGTTCACTTTAGAGAT
This sequence comes from Pygoscelis adeliae, assembly GCF_000699105.1. NCBI lineage: Eukaryota > Metazoa > Chordata > Aves > Sphenisciformes > Spheniscidae > Pygoscelis > Pygoscelis adeliae. The sequence goes on along the minus strand of NW_008824233.1, from coordinate 2,802,928 downwards.
GACTTAGCTATGTCAGCAAGCAAATTCCTTTCACTGGTGTATGCTGCATCCTCAGCTGAAGGCGATGCTGGCATAGGTGCGTTCTGCGATCAATTTTGTTCATGACAAACAGAGGACTGCTGGAGGCTATATGCACCTATGCTATGTACGTACCAAATACAAAACAGTTATGTTGAAACTTACAGGGCTCCACTCTTGCCATTGACTAGTGATCAACATACATTCAGCATGATGCGATGGCTTTCATCTTTGTTCTGTCCGATTTGATTCATTTGGACCTTTCAGACCTCACCCTCCTTGCAACTGCAGCAAGAACAAAATAGAACAGATCTGTAACATACATGTCTGCTCGAGTAGCACTTGTCAGCTTTTATGCTCAACAAGGCTGACTTTATTCCCCCCAGTGGCCCTTGTATGAACCAGAAAGGACAAATACCAACGCCAACAGCGCGTGAAGCCCATTTATAAGACCTTATGGTCAATGGCTGATTAATTTAAATTTAAAAAAACCCAAATGCTGGTACAGGTGGCCAGGCAGTTGTGAATATCCAATTAACGTCACAACACCCATTACACTACCAAAGGAGAGACTGGTGTCTGTTTTCTCCAATGCTATAGCATCTTTCCTGTTTTGCTTAAACTGAATGAGATACAGGTAGCTGCACTTCATGTTGGAATAATAATGGATGAAGTTTATAAATGGAAATAATTAGTCCTGTGTACTTCAAGACCTTAAAAACAAAACATGTAAATGCATTGCAAATTATGCTGTACTATTTCTTTTATGTCAAGTTAAATGTAATCTTTTAAGGTTCAGAATGAAGCAGCCCCAAGTTTCCTGGTTTTTTTAAGAGAAAAATACTGAGGCCTTCGTAAAGTGGAAAATTATTTTAAAATATTCATAGCCCTTGGAAAAGGTCAGAGATGGGGAAAATGGTGCCAACGTTTTAATCTGATATATATCAAGACAGATTGGCCTCCATTCAAGAAAGTATTCTAGTCTACAAAAATATTAAGTATGTTCAATTATGCATATGGAAGCTTTGGAGCTGGATCTTAATTAAAAGAATAGTTAAATTTTGCTCTTACTCTTCAAACTGAAGCAGTTGGCCCAGGCAACTTAATTCCTCTCTGTTCAATGTATTTGTTTATGAGGTGTTAGAATTCTTACTTACATAGATCTAGATACTCCATTTGTGTTCTTTTTTACTAAATTAACAGTCAGTGTCCAGGCTATCAATCTAGGTGTAAAACCTGCGTGTCTCTTTTAATTCCCAAAGTCATTCTTCCAACCATGTTGTTGGATTCTCTCTTCCTTTTGTTTTTCTTGTCAAAGTGAGGGCCTCATCTAATTCACCAGAGCAGTTGCTCATCTATGAATGATACCATGCAGCACTATATTTGTGAATATACATGTGTGTTGTTGAGAGTATACACTACCTTTGTTAAGATTTTTTTTTAAAAGCTTTATGATATCTACCATATGACTCCGTAGATACTAAACACAACATGGCATCATTGTGCACAATATCTAAGGGCAATAGAAAGTAGTCAAAGGGAGTTTCATGTTCAGCTAGCCCTGTTTTAGTTTTTTTTAATTTTATTTTTCCCTAGATGTGTGCCTATGGACCAGCAGAAATCCAACTGATCCAAAACAATACACAGACTTTTATGATGATCTGTTCATTGTCATGTTGTAACTAAAATTCTGGACATTTTTTCATTCCTTCCAACTGACACCAATACAAAATTTTTGTAATACTTTGGTGGGAACTAGAAGCTTTTAATACTTAACTTCTACTATTTATACATCTTTTAATGTCTCTGGAAGAATACTAGGAGAAAGAGGTTGTTACACTCCAGTGGTCTAATTACTAACATTAGCAGCAGAATTCTAAAATGTCTATAAACATAGCATTTTTTTCATTTTTTTTCCTTTTCCCTCTGCTTGCCTCACATGCCTTCGTACTTGCTTTTAACTGCATAATCAGATGTAACCAAATCCCTTTTCCAGCCACAACACTACTTCAAGAGCAACAATATGTATGATGCAGGCTGAAATCCCAACCGAAATTAATCAGCTTTCTAGAAAAACTTCCAGGGTTGGATATTGTGGTTGTATGAAAAAGAGACTGGTGTGATGTTAGCAACCTGCTGAAGTGTTAACTTCTTTCTCCCTGTTCAAACTAGATTGTGTGCGGTATTAGTCAGGATACAATGCCCCTGCTGGGTATGTTGTAAGAGAAGGGACCTCTGAAGGTCATCTAGTCCAACGCCCCTGCCGTGGGCAGGGACATCTTCAACTCGATCAGGTTGCTCAGAGCCCAGTCCAGCCTGACCGGAATGTTTCCAGGGATGGGGCATCCACCACCTCTTTGGGTAACCTGTGCCAGTGCTTCACCACCCTAGCGTAAAACATTTCTTCCTTATATCTAGTATGTTACTCTTTAGACAAAACCAGTGTTGTTTGGGTTCCTTTAGGGTTGCTAAATTTCTGGCATTCTGAGTTCCCTCGAAAACAATCCCCAGAAGTGAAGGATTATGTGGTTTCAAAATCTAAATCTGGATTCACCCATTCCTGCAATACAAAAGTAATGAGGATAAATCTGAGTGATGTCTGAGAAAACGTAGTTCTCACGGAAAGTGTTTCATAGCATTGAAGTGTGTTCGGGTATTGTTTCTAGTGAGAATACCCCAGTTCTCTTAAGCAGTCATATCTGTAAGTACCAGCGGATATGTATTTCAGCATGTGAGAGGTCCTTAAAAAAAACAACTCTGGATTTTTGTGACAGGGTGAAGCCCATCTGCCTCTGTTGGGCTTCACAATCCACTCCATCTCACAAATTTGAGTCCCAGCGCTGCCTGCTCACCTCTCTCCTCTCACAGCTGCCTTTAGGCTACGCCTCAGCAGAAACCTGAGTAAAAAGCCAACCCGCTGACGAAGGCCGATGGTCAGAACGGTGCCGGACCACAAGGCCGTGACTGGGTGAGGAAGAGCCATTTGCTCTGGAAACGAAACCCAGTCTACGGGTGAGGAACGCGCTCTTACGCCTCTTCGCGGGGCACACCGCTTGTGCGTTAGCCCGCGGCGGCACGTTAGGAGGCTGCCAGCGCCCTGTCCTGCGCCGGAGGGTGTCGTTGGGACCAGGCCTCAGCAGCGGGTGCGTTGGAAACCCAAGGGTCTCCCATTTCCTGTCACGACACTCGCACGACGCGATGTAACAAACCCGCACGGAGCGGCCGGGCGCCCCTCGACGGCGCGAAGGCCCC
>NW_008824233.1:2751133-2799041 GCF_000699105.1 Pygoscelis adeliae | reverse complement strand
CGGGCCGGGCCGCCGACTACCCTGCGGGGTCGGCGGACGGTTTTCTCTGTGGGTTTTTTGTTTTCCCCGTTTCTTTTAACTTTGTTTGTGTTTCTGGCACTGTTCTGAGGGCAGTCCTGCCTCCTTGATGAGCGCCTGGCTTCGGAGCGCCGTGCGCCTCTGAGGTGGAGGTACCCGCCCGTCGGTCGCGGGCCCCTGTTGCCTCCCTACTCTGAGGGCTCGGGGGGATGGATGATTTTACCAGGGCGATTAAACCATCATTATTTTACAATAATGATCGTTTCGGGATGATAAAGCCGGGCCTGTGAAAGATGCGATTCAGCTGATCTGCAGGTCTCATACCCCAAGCAGGTCACGTCCCTCGACACCTCATAAGTCTCTTGATTATCTGAAATCCCAATTGTAACTATCCAGGTGGCTTGTTTGAACAGATAAAGGCATACCTAAATTTAATGAACCTTGCATTAGTATACACTTATATGTATTTTGTATGTTTTGCGTTCCATGTTTGTCCTGGTTTTGGCTCTCAGTGGGTTGGGAGGGCTGCCTAATTTTTCCGTGGTTTCATCAAGGCTTAGACACCGTGGGGTAGTGGTCTCTCATTTTTAAGGTGCCCCTGAGTGTTAATGGGGGGTGAAAGGGGACCAATTTTATATCCCTTGGCTTAAATTTTTTCCACTCAGGTTCTGAACTTTGATTTGAAAACTTTGGGAGTTCACACAGCAAGGAAGGTTGTAGCACATCTTAATCCCTGGACTCTGAAATAGAGCGAGTTCTAGAGTGAAGCTCCTGGAAGTCATCATCCACGTGTCAGTATCTATTCTGAGTGTCAGTTCAGGGTCTGAGCCCCCTTCCTTTACACTGTTGTCACTTGAACCATTAGAGCTGCACGCTAGGAAAAATAGCATTTTCTTGCCTGAGTTACTCCATGTTGCTTTTGAACTTTCTTTATACAGGCAAAGTATATGCTGTCAGAGCTCTGCCTGTGCAGCTCTGCCATGAGCGTGTCATACAGGGCATCCTAGTAAAACTGAAATGTTGCAAGTGTAACATGTATTGCATGTGGAATGCAGAAGGTAAAGGCAGAGGCAATAGTAAGATCTATTTGTATTAGGAGTGTCTGGTGACAGTGCAGGCTTGTCCTTTGGCAGTGAATCCTCTGTGCTGGTAGCACAGACAGTTGTGGTATGTAAAGCCCTGATCAGAAGTATGTGTTTGACATATAGAGTTTGCTCTTTGGTAGGCTGAGGAGTCAGCTCTTGAGTTGCTCTGTGGGCAGTGGTTGAAACAGGTATTCCTAAAAATGGTTGGAGACCTAAGCACTGTGTGTTGCCACAGCTGTTCAGAGAAGGGTGGATGTGTAAATAACATAGATGATATGTTGGATATAGCCAGAATGTGTGTTACTCTTTTCCACGGAAAGAAAAATCGCATCTGAAGTGCTCTCGACATGTTCTGTCCAGTAATGAGGCAGCAGTACTACACTTCATGGCTATGACACACAGTAGCTAATAGCTGTTAAATTAATTCCTTGGAGCTTTGGGATTGGGAGGAGGTGTTGAATATGACACTTAATTGTGAAGTAAGACCTTATGTTCCTGAGTAGCAAATACTGCACCGTTTTCTCTCTATTGCTATCACACAACTGCAGTTGTCTTAACTGAAAGTAAAACACATTTCAGATGATCTTATAAGCAGAAATTGCAGTACCAACTGTCCAAGTGCTAAGTAATCATGAAGTAGGCCTCTGAAAATTCTGCTGTTAGCAAAGTTTTGGTAATAATACATTTTGAACTGCTATTGTCTGCCATCTGCTTTTGCGCCTTCAGGCTGTGCTTTCAAGCTACTCTCTGTATTCATAAAAGGTGGAAACTTTTTGTTTTGTTTTCTTACCTTAAAAAAAGCTGTGATTCTTTTGTAATTTATTTTCTCCAACAACTGGCCTTTGGTTACAGCACCAGTATCATAAGGCCCTTGGTATAATCATCAGAGCCACTACGTTTCTCAGTGTTTTGGTGCGACTGGAAGATTAGTCACTTCTGCTTTCTTGAGAGCAACTGTTGAAAATAGCTTTTTTTAACATTTGAATGATATGCCTTTCATATCTTGAATAATTTCTGTGGTTGACTTCAGACTGTGTTGCATGCCTCACTTTAATTGATCAGAGAGGAAGCTGAAGTCTTAGTATGTTTTTGATCAATATATATTGGCATATGACAGCATGTTTATCAACTAGGAATAATAAATATATATATATACATGAAGGAAATGCTCTGAAGGGCTAAATGAATAATTACACTTATCCCCATGGACCTTTGTGTTCCAAGACATCAGGTTTTGCTCTCTAAGTTCTGCTTTCTCTCCAAATTTGAGAAGCTATAAAAGTGCTTTGTAATCTGAATCACCTACTTTTCATGTTACATTTACTTTACATTTTGAGGTGGACATCTTGCCTTTTGCTTTTGCTATTGTTTTGAGCTTCTAGGAGGTCTTAAACATATTGCAGTAGAGGTTTATTGGTTTGGAATAGCTGAGGTAGGAATGATGTATGGTGTTTCTTGTTTTGAGTCGGTATGCAGTATTAAGCTGTTGCTGTGCTTCATCCCAGAGGTGATGTGTGCTTCAGTGATGGGTAAAATTAACCCTGTAGGTGCTTTATAAGGTATCTAGGGATCCTTTGGGTTGCAAGGATGAAAATATTACTGAGGTGAGGGTTGTGGAAGTCTCCAAAGTAGTTAAGGAAGAAATTAATTTCTCTATGCCCTCTTCAAAAGTGTTATTCTGCCACTGAAGTGAGTATGGGCAACTAGCTTTTTCAGGTTCCTTATTCATTATGTCTTCAAATAATTTCCATTTTAAATTTATGGAGGTTTTTTCTCTTTCTTTTTATAGAACTTACCTAGATTATAGTCCAATAAGCTTCTTTTCATCTTGATAACTGCTATGAGTAATGAGAGATTCTGCAGACATAATTATGCCCTCTCTTAGAGCTCAGCAATTGTTGTGAGCTGCTTTCCCTGTTGCACCAAAACTCCTTGTTGCTTTCTAAGTGAATGAGAAAAGCCAGTTCAGCCTGGCAGGAGGTGTCTGCTCCAGAAAGGGCCTACCTTACTTTTACCGAGCTAGATAGGACCATACACTTCCAGAGCAGATTTCCTCTGCCACCATCTTGACTCGTCTTCCTCCTTATTCTAAGCAAACAATGCAATCTAAGCAAATTGCCTCCCATGTAATACCCGCGTGGCCCTTATTAGACAGCAGTGTGTTTGCTGGGGTGGCACTCAGCATACACTGAGAACGTTGATGGCTGCACACATATAACTGTATTGACCTATTTTCACCTTCATTGATGATGAAGGTAAAAGAAGAAGGAAATTTCAGTTTGAGTATTAAATCCCAGCATTTGTAAAGCTGGCAGGGGAGGAACCCTGACCTCCTTTGTAGGTAGGATGAAGGGTAGTATGGAGATCAGTCGGAATATCGGATATACTACCCCAATAATGAAAGGTAGTATGGAGATCAGTCAGAAGTGAAGGAGATGAAGCCCCATAGTGCCAGTTTTTGTTATCACTGCCCATATTTGTGTCTCGATTATTGCTCTGGGCTCCAGTTGTTTTCTGCTGTTCTTGTCTTTTTACTTTCTGCTTTGCTGTTCTTTCTAATGAAATCTTTGTTGTGCACATTTTAAAATACTGCTCCTCAATTCTGTTGCCTTGTTATGCAATGCCAATTTTCTCTTCCTTTGTTTATTACCTCTTCAGGATTAATTTTAAATACCAGTTTTTTTTCATTTGGTTGGTTGTTTCTAAGAGGAATGATCCTGGAAGTTTTCCATTCCACTTCTTCCTCTGCACTCTATCTGTAGACAGTGTAAAAACTAAGAAAGAGGGAAAATATGTAGCAGGCTGTTTCTTGGATCATGGAATGTGCCTGGGGTAAGGGACATGTGGACAAGATCGATACTTTTATTAGCCAAAATACTGTTATTTTTAAAGAAACACCAAAGTTGCTTTTCATTATATAGTTATCATCTCTAATGCTTAAAAGTATGTAGAGCTTTTTGATCTGAATACTGCCTAAAGGAACATAGCAGTCTGCATTCCGGTCTGTAGGGATTGTCACTGCAAGTAAGGACAAGGGTGGGGGGGCAAGTTAGGCCTGTATAAGAAGAAAGTCCTATTTAAATAATCTACCTGCTGCTTGTGTGACATCTGTCAAGGGAAAAAAAAAACCCACTGATACCCAAAACTTTTAGAAGAACATATCAATGGATGCTTTCACAGCATGTGTTATGACTAGCAGGTGGTATAACATTTTAATTTTGTTTATGAAGGTTTGCATTAATTCATAGACACGTGCATACTCCCTACATTTTAAAACGGATCTCTCTGTATGATCAAAACCTCAGTTATTCAGTGTTTTGATTTGTGGCACTTCAAAAAGTAGTGTTGCAAATAATCTTGCAAATAAATCTAATGTGAACTTTATGCTTGCCAAATACTTTACGTTTTAGTTGGATGTCTATTGCAAGGTGCTTCCTGAAAATCCCATAAGAAATGTAAGAAATTTGACTTGTACACTTTAATCTTATTTAAAATAAAGAAAAATGGTGTTTCCCAAAGGGGAAAGAAGCATGTAGAGGAAAGGTATGGTTTTAAGAGAGTTCTCCAAGCTATGAAAAGAACAGGAATGAACTTGAACGCTCCAAGGATGTGCACCTTCTTGGCCTATAGTAGGATGACAAAGGAAAACTGTCCTTTTCCATTTGAAGCTAAAAATGGTATCTCTGCTGGAGTTTGTTAATTCACTTGCCCTTTTTTTTTTTTTTTTCCCCACTGATTCTTTTTCTTTTATAATTATTCCTTAGGGTGAAAAATTTGGCCCCTTTGCAGGGGAGAAGCGAATGCCGCAGGAACTGGATGAGAACACAGACTGCAGGCTCATGTGGGAAGTGAGTAATCTAGAGTGACAGCATCACAGCTAGCAAAAAGTGTTCTCAGAATCAAGTTTTTATTGTAACAAATCTTCCCCCTCCCAGCTTAAAGATACTGTAGTGAGATTTTGTACTTATTGATGCTTTTAAAGTATGCTTTTTGGGTGGAGGGGGATTGACTTCTTTAAAATGATAAAGAAATAGCAAATGATAGTTTCTAATCAAGGAAGTGTGAAAAATATCAAGTCAAGCAAAACAAAAATATAACAACATTGTGAAAAATAATCTTTTTTTATTTTCCACATTTTTCAATAAGAGTAATTTGAATATGGGAAGATGATTGTAAGTTACTGAGATACTGATTTATGCTGATCAACAGGTGTCAGCTCATAGCTTCCTCCAACTGTAATATAAAACATTTCCTGCTGTGACACTTGTGCTAGGGTTTGGCAACTGTATGGTAAGTGAAGTTTTTAAATTTTAGCAACTTTGTAATGCAATGTGTAGTTGTGACATCTTCAGCAAAATAAAAACCTGGTGCTGTTGGCGGATGAAGGCATAATGAGTTTCAGGGCTCTTCTAAACTCTTTTTATGTGTATTAGGCAGCAACAGTAGTTTATACCCTAGATCTTGTAATTAGGTCTTTAACCCATCCTAGTTCCTGTCATAGCTGTGTTTGCCTGTAGTAAAAATCTGTCTGAGTTTACCAGTTGAGGAGGTTACAATAACTGAAAAATACTCGAAGTAACAACATTTCCAACTTGTTTTAAACACCTGCTTTTCAGTGCTTCTTTTCCATCTTTGTAATCTTTCTTTTCTGCTGTAGTTCTTTAAGCAGAATTCCTTTCCTTTTTTTGTGCCCCTTCCCCCCTTCTCCTTTTTTTTTCCCCCCCGCCAAGCAGTTTCTATTAAATGCATATTTAGTCCTATTTTACACTGAGGAGGGGACTCATTTCCTACTTTCACCTTTCTGTGGTTAGAGGTGGAAGGATGACTGTTATTTTTATGTTGTGTGGCACTGTACAGAAAAGGCTGATGTTTGACATCTGGCTTAAAGCACTGTCTGTGCATTTATTACAAAATAGATGTTTGTTTGAAAAAAAACCTCTAGCATTAACATCGCTGAGCGGCTTATGAAGAGAGCTTAGTATTGATATGGTCTTAGCAGAGCTATAAATAGTTTCTACACGCTGGAACAATGAGTGAGAGAATGCTAAACCCAAACTCAATATAAGTACAGTGAGTGGCAAAATATTCCTGGAGGAGTGTTAACTCAGGTCGGTGAATCCCTGTGGCTTTGTTTTCCCCCTTCCCCTTTGCCCTTTCTTTCTTTTTCTTTTTTCCTTTCTTTTTCCATCTAGAGATTTGCCCAAAATATCCTTTCCCAGAGAGGAGCTGTGGGCAATTCGTTCCCCTGTCTCCTTTGGTTATGTACTCAGAGCAACTGGTTTAATCTTCTTTGTTCTCAGCTGAAAACAAAACAATACAATGTGCTTTTATTACAGATGCTTGCTGAATACACTACATGTTAACGTGCCCTGGCTCACTTGCCTTTTCATGATGTTTGTGCAGGTTATTTTAACTCAATAAAATACTTGAGCTAGAACAAGGTTTTCGGAAGGGACGGTGGGTGGATTATAGCAACGAGAAGGTCTTTAAGTTTGTTGGAAAGCCATAGGATTTTCCAGATGCCTCATTGCTGATGATTAAATGAGATTTATCTGTTTCTGTAGGACAGAAAATAAAAGGCAAATACATGCATTTGCTGATGACACTAATATGACCCCATCGATAGCAAATCAGAAAATGAGGTTTTTATGAGCTGTTCTAAAACCGTTTCATAATATCTTTTTGTAACCTAGTTTTGAGAGCCTTGAAAAGATTCCTGCATACCAAATTTTATGACTTCCTGAATGTTTGAACCCAAGTTGTTCATGTTTACTGAAGTTGATCTGAATGTGAGCTTTATAATATAATTTAAATCATGCTGAGAGTAGTCTTAAGTTGAAAATAGAGACCAGGAATGCAGAAAGTAAAAAGTTGAACGGTCCAAGTAGATGGTTATTCCAGAGACTGTGGGAGGCAATCATAGCAACTAGCCAAGTTTGTGCGTAGTCAGCTGTACCAAAGATATTAAAAATAATTACTTTGAAGACTATTGGATGAAGGCACACTAAAGCCTGACTTCACAGTCTGATGGCAGTCAAAAAAAAAGCGTTTTCTGAGAGGATACCTCAGAAAGAAGGAAAGAAGGCTAAGTAGTAGAGGCTTTTTGTAAGTCAAGTAAAAAGGAACATAAGTGGAACATTTCTTTTCTTGGTATGTGATGCCTGGGATCTGAGCTTCAATTCTGTGGAATAGTTCTCTGTGAGGAAGTTTACCACACGCATTTCTAGTTGTGTAGAGTGTGGTCTGTGATGTGGTCTGTTTTGATCAAGCTATTCCTTTTTCTCCGAGACTAGCATTGTGAGTTGGCATCTTTAAGATGTCACATTGAGACAGAATTGTACACATTCCGTTTTCTTTTGGTCTTTGGGAAAACATGGAACCCAAAAGAATTTATTGGGTCCAGTGATTTTGTTAAATAAAGTTCTGAGGATGTTAGAGTTTGTGTTTAAATTAAATATAGCAGAATGCTATTAGTCTGCCTGTAACTTGCATAGTTTTGAAGAAATCAAAGGTTTACACTTGCTCATTCAAGACATTCCAGAGGATTGGGGTGGTGGTGGGGGGAAGCATCCTTGATCTTGCTATTATCTTTGTGAAGAGCTACATGCTGAAACATTTTATTTACAACTAATGTGAAGGGGGAAAAAACCAAAACCTGTGGTAACCATATAGTTAGGAGTAATAATAAAAAGCCAAGAAAATGTCCAGATGGCTTTGTGCTTTTTCTTTCTTTCTGTGAAAAAAACCACCTCCCCGTTATCCTCCAACCCCCATGTCATTATCTCTCAGACTGAATTGTGTGTTGTGCTAGTTAAGTATGCAGCTACTTGCTGGTGATGAATTGAGGGTTTTGTTCTTATTCTTAGCATCCCACTAACACCTTGATTGTGTGGTGGGATGTGGTGGGATTGTGACACTGCTTCATTGGTCTGTGTTAGTATACTTGGCATAGCAATTTTAAATTATGTGTATTTGCTGGAAGAGCAAGTCCTTTAAGGCAAGAACAGAATAATCTTTAGGTATTAAAGTTCGCAGAAGTTTTTGCCTCTGGAGGCTCAGATGTCGCTTTGCAAAGGGAAGATATCTGTTCAGTTTATTTTCTTTATTGTCCCTAACCAAGAAAGTGGCATTCGTTTCACTACTATTGGATTGTGGCAAGCATATACTTTTGGTGATGACTTTGGCAAATGTTAAAACAGGGAGGGCTGGAAAGACTTAGTCCTTCTTCAAATACTCTGACATACTGTGAAGAAATGTTGGTCAGGATTGGATGGCACATAATGCGCTGTGTAATGCTGAATGTTACATATTTCAGGTTTGGTTTCTGTCTATCTGCCAAGGTTATGTTTTCTTCATTGTTATATTAAAACAGAGAAGAACAGAAACATTGTGGAAATCAGTCTTTCAATGGAAGTTAATGTTCATGTTTATTTATATGAGAAAATGAAATGAACTTATGTTTCTACTACTTAACTCTCATTACTTCTGCAGTGACAATTGTTTTCAGTTAAATAAGCCTGCCTGAAAACTAGTGAAGGCAATAGAAAATCTGCTGTTGGCTACAGCAGCTTTAGATCAGAGCTTTAATGTTTAGGATTGAGGTATGAGAAGTCAAGCATTTTAAGCTAATGGTGGTGTGTTTTTTGTTGTTTTTTTCTTTTTTTCCCCTTTGATATCTTGCCCGTAAAATGTGGTTCTGGCATAGGAAGGCTTTTACATACAAGGCATTAAGTTGAATTATGTCCTGAGTTTCATGATAAAATAAATCTTAATTTGAAGAATTCTGTGTTTGCTCTCAAGATGAATGTAATATTAGAAATCTAGTTCTTAGCAATGTAGTCTTTGTTTTTTCTGTATGAAGACTACCTTCCCAGTCATTACTCCTCAGATAGAATTTACATTTAAAATTGTTTGCTTTTAATGTTTTTGTGTGAATCTTTGTTTAATTTTCAGGAATGTTTTTATTTTTCTCATTTCTTAGACAAATGCATCTGGATGCATTTTTACGCAAGTTGCATTTAAAATAACTTTTACCACACGTAACAGTCAGACATTGATGCCCTATCTCAGTTGCAAGTTTGTGTCCTACATTTTCAATTTTGTTGAATTAATCCCCACTGGGATAGACAGGTGTCCATAGTAGTTATTAATATTCTTACCAGTTTGTTTATTTAGCTAAATTTCATTAATCAACTCTTTTAAAGCTTGATTTAGTCATCTTTATTCATGTTAAGTGTATGACTTTGTTTTAATTTTAGTGACTTTTGGAACAGGCACCTTAATGATCATCTGGTTTTGGTGATGAGAAGAATCCACTCTGAAAAGTGACTGAGAATGTTAACCTCACATCTTCAGTTACATGATTTATTTAAGATATTAGAAAGTATTAAGGTGTTGATATGTTGAGATGCTAGTATTCTAATCTGAACTTGTTATAGAAGATCACACACAATTTGCTTAAGGATTTGGGTAGCCTTCCAGTGAACGTGAAGTTCAACCCTTCTTGTGGAAGCTTCACAAAATCTTAGCAGAAGTCCAGGAATGAGCTTTCTGAATCATTCTGTCTCTGACAAGGTCAAATAACGTCATGAAGCAGCAGGAGCTTCATTAACATGAAAAACTGTTGTTCTGTATTTTGGCTGAAGAAAAATGTAACATGCTGTCTATGTCCCAGTACTTCATAGTGAGTAAGCAAATCAACAATGGCTGCCTCAGGTTTCCTTTGCAAGTGTTATTTTAATACTTTCTACAGCAATGTTAAAATGTGTGTTTCTACTCTGCAGTGAGCTCTGTGACGGAGGTCTGAAAGTGAAGATGCAGAAGTATTGCATCTAGCTGTTTTATACTATTAACAATAAAAATCATGTTTTCAGCTAATCAAAAAAATGCAGTGCAGAAAACAATACTTTCCTTTACGTGATTGTTTGAATGAACATAGATTTGAAAATGGTTTCCAGAAAGCGGACGGTGTGTTTACTGCCTTCAGCAAAGATAACCATCTGCTTATTTTCAGTGAAGTTTTTTTTCTTCTTCTCTTGCCAGGTGTGCGTGGTGGAGCGTTTGCAATTGCACTCATAAGCATTTTGAAGTAGCATACATGACAACTTTGAATGTGTTTTGAAAATCTGGAGATAATTTCATTGCAGCATAAAAGGCTAGCAGATGGAGTAGTGCATGTTGTTGATGGGCATTGCAGCAGCTTAGACACTGTTTAGGCCTGTGTAGGGTTTCATATGGTAGTTTATACAATGACTAGGGTTACATTTTTTTTCCCGAATACTTGTACAGTGACATGGTGTTTGTTAATGTGCCATAATTCAATGGTGTCCTGATTGACCTTGAGGTAAAACCCACTGTGTCGTAACAGTGAACGTCAGGTGTTTCATCTTACTGTGAAGACATTTGACTAAATTAGTTCAGTGACACCTTTTGTGTTGATTCTCAGGAAGATAATTCTTGGACACCTTGGTTTGAAGTGCTCTTGTGTCTGGTGCATGCTTTGGATACGTGTATGCATTTTAGGTGTTTGATTGTAAGAGAGTGACCAAATATTGAGGGTGTTGAAGTAAAATGGAAAGATATCTTGCTGTGGGTTTTCAGGCATGAATTTGAATCAGTCTTGCTCTAGGCTCATGCCAAAGTCTGCCTGTACTTAAATATGAAACAAATTGCTACTTAATTATTTAGCCTGGGAAATCAAAGGTGACTGCATGTCTAGTCACATCGCTCACTGGTAACAGAAACTCCACGTTATCTGCACTGGTTACAGAAGCTACAGGAACATCTTGGTCTCAGTGGTCGAAAGGGCCTCAGCAATAAATGGGTCCTAGACCAAGATGGACTATTGAAATACAGCAGGCAGCCTCAACTTCTGTGGGTTTACCCCTTTATTTAGAGGAAATAGGGATAAGGTCCTGTTTTTAAACAAACTATTATAGTATGACGTCATCTACTGGTGGCTAGGCTTTTGAGGTCTATTTCTAGCTCTTTCACTGATTCCCCATGTTAACCGTAGGCATATCATACGATCCTTCTAGGTCTCTGTTGATTTATGAAGATGACTGAATCTTTTATGATTTAGCAGTGGTCTCATGACTTAAGAGCATTTTTAGTTTGGTGGCCTTAGAAAATCAATTAGAAATACTTTTGTACTTGAGTTCAGGTCCTGTTAAAATAGTTTTTAAAATCCTTTCTGGATTAACCGCTGTAGCTTGAGGATCTTAAGGAACACACCTCAACTGAATGATTTTGCTTAGTTCAGGTAATACCAACTGTATAGAAACTGGGAAAATAACATTCAAACATGGAATTATTCATGTAGAGAGGTGACAGGTTCAAATGTCACAATTTTGAAACACAAATATGTTTACTAGCATTGTAAAATTGATACTACTTCATAAAATTATCAGGGAACCTCAGTCTTGTAAAAATCTTTTCCCTCTATTTTAAATACCTTATAACTATAAAAGATTGTAACAGTTCAGATGTGTGGTGGAAATGCAGTAATTTGCTTGCAGATACATTAAGAAAATCTTCCTTAAAGAATTTTCTACTTTAGTTCGTGATATACAAAAGTATTTTTCATTTCCTCTCCCTGAAAGACATCCTCAGTTTTCCAACAATTTCCTGCCAGCAATAGTTGTGGTAGGCAGGTTGTCCTGAAGATTCTTGGAGTGGTTGGGTGATTGGAAAGGAGTCTTCTGGGAGCGGACTGGAAGCTTTGTTACAGAATGAATCCTGTTTAGTTCTCCAGGTCTTGCATGGAGTAAGTGGTAAGGATATGTGTGGGAATATTTGTAAAAGAGGGTTCTCAGAAATAAAGCAAGCCAGGAAACCTTATTCAATATGGGAAGCTTTTTTTGTTGTGCTCCAGAAATGTACATGCCGAGTCCTAGTTCTGTGGTGTAGAGAGGTAAATTGCAGTATCTTTAAGTTTCTTGTGGAGCACATAAGCAGCTTGACACTGTCATCCCATTTTCTTCCCTTGCTGTTATAGCTGGTGCAACTGCCAGGGTTGGGGAGAGATACTAAAGCTACACAGTCCATTTCTTATGCTTTCCAGTGTCACTGATGAAGGAGTGCAGGAGGGAAAATTCCTTGTTGCTGTGGTTAGCAGAATTGTGTGGACCTACAGTGCAATGTCTGTCTTAGTGACAGCCATCTCTGATCCTGTCTCCTTGGATATCAGAACAGATTTACAGACAGACCCAAGTGTATTTCTTGATATATCTTCTAATTAAACTGATTTTCTTGTTTGGTAATCATGCCACAAAGCAGAAGGATGACTGAGGACTTTAGTGGACTGTTATTGGAGGGAGCACCCTTTGGGACATATTCCAAACTTCAATTTGATTCATTAATAATTCAATATGGATGATATTTAGGTGCACTTATTTTAAACTGAAAATGTAGAGTCTAGCTGTTTATTTCATTTAACTACCATGATTAGCTTGTACTGGCTTTGAGTTTGAGAAGTACATTTGCAAAGCAAGAGCTGGTTTTTTTTGTTTGTTTATTTAAAATATTGATTAAGTTTGGGATTCACTGCCATGGTGCTCAAAGATAGGTCATTCATTTAGGAAACTCGCCTATCCATGCAACCAGTGAGAAAAGGAGTGGTAAATGTCACCAGTCTAGTCCGTGTTAAGTACAGTGTTTTGACTGTTTTTCTTGACTTTTCTTCCTCACATCTGTGTACTTGATGCAGCATTATTTCTTTACGAGGTGAAAAAAGCAATAGAAAATATAGCACGTCTTTAAGGGATTTATCGTATTCTTTTATCAATAGTTTTCTTATGTGTTAAGTTTTTGCTTTGTGTTTGACATCTCTTTATGGATTGGCAAGGACTGAGAAAGCACAGCTGAGATGATCGTGTCTCATTGAAGTGAATATAAATTACTCTTTTACAATTTAAGGATCAAGCAAATGGAGAGGAAGAATGGATGAAAAGATAGATAGTGTAACGTATAGTTTTTATAATAGGATCTTGATTGCTTGTCTTTCCAACTCAAGTCAAGATCTGATGGAAACCACCCATGGTGGGCTTCTAAAACCCATACTTTGGAAGCTAAATCATAAAGCCATTAGCTTGACTTTAATTACTCAAAAGATGCTAATCTGCAATGTTAACCATTTTCACTCAAAGTGAGGTTCTGATCTGTGGATTACCTATTTAGAACTGGATGATTAGAATCACAGAATCATAGAATCGTTAAGGTTGGAAAAGACCTCTAAGATCATCGAGTCCAACCGTCAACCCAACACCCCCATGCCCACTAAACCATGTCCCTAAGTGCGCATCTACACGTCTTTTAAATACTTCCAGGGATGGGGACTCAACTACTTCCCTGGGCAGCCTGTTCCAATGTTTAACCACTCTTTCAGTAAAGAAATTTTTCCACGTGTCCAAATTTATTACAGTAAAATCAGTGCAGTGCTTCTGCTTGGCAGGTGGCTTTTCAGGAGCTGATTAGACTGTTAGCATGTATTTTTGTGTAAGTTTGGAGCTTGCTTTTATGGTTTGATTGCACTCATTCTGCCCATGTTCCTAATGAAAACTATGGTTCCAATAACGAGCAGGCGTTGCTTCCCAAGGTGATAGTCACAGAATGACAGAATGGCTGAGGTTGGAAGGGACCTCTGGAGGTCATCTGGTCCAACCCACTTGCTCAAGTAGGGCCACCTAGTGCCAGCTGCCCAGGACAGCTTTTGAGTATCTACGTATTTGAGGATGGAGACTACACAACCCCTCCGGGAAACCCATTCTGATGCTTAGTGATAGATAATATTGTTTCCAGGTGCATTTAAATATGTAGGTTTGACACTTTTCACTGTGGTTAATCTTTATGTTTGAAAGTAAAACAACTTTTGAAGTTTGAAATATTGGCACTTTTTTGTGATGTGTCCTTCTTAAGATATGATGTCTTACTTTGGAAGAACAGTAATAAATTTTGAAGACTTTTATTAGTTTGCAGAACTACAGTACGGTTTTTTTTTTGTTTTAATACGAGAACAACATGCTGTCACCAGCTATTATTGTAATGGAATACAGTTTTTTCTTTCTAATGATATCCTAAATGTTTAGGTAATTTAAGCAGTCATACTGAAGAAATATGATATTGCATCTATTAGAAACAAATATAGCAAGAATGTGAGCAATTTAAATACAAAGCCATGAAGACAATCTAATTTTGATCTTACATAGCTGAAATCCCTAGCTTGTAGGAAGTACCTGCTCTAGATACTTCTTGTTGACAGATGAAAAAGAAAATATGCTCATTGTATAAATAAATCACATGGAATAATAGTGTCGCTGTATGACCTTTTTGCATGGCGCTCTGTCTTCTGTATCAGTGGAGATTCAAATGATCTATTATTTAAAACAAAACAAGCCATTTTTTATATGGCAGTGGCAGTTGTATTTTTTTCAGCAATATGTCTTTGTGTTTTGAGGGGGAAGAATGACTTGGTTAATATTAACTTTCTATTTCTATTGTTTCCATTTTTTCACTGTAAGCTGGAATTCTGTCACAGTCATAGAAATTCTATGGATCTGTAACGATAGCCAAAAGCTCCTGATATGGAGATGACGTATCTTGTGTGCGCAATTCTTTTTTGAAAGTGGCTTCTTCACTTAGTGAACAAAACCTGAACATGTTTGTTTCCTCTACTAAATAATTTACAGCCCTTCACCTACATAGTATACTAATCTGTTTACTGAAATAATCTCCTATTCTGATAAAATTTCAGCCAAGCATAGTTTAAGACTGACTGCTATTCATTGAGGCTACGTATTTAAATTTCCTTTAGAGAGGCATATATAAAAGATGTTCAAGTGAACTGTAAAAGAGGATACTTGGAATGAATAAATGCAATTATATTGGTCCTTGATCTGAAGGCAGATCTCCATCTGAGGGCAAGATGGATTTTGCCCTTGCTAAAGGAAAAAAACCCCAAAAACCTAAAAAACCAAGCCCATAGAAGACTTGAAAGGGAAATGAGGAATATGGTTTTCACAAAGTATTTTATAAGTTTCTGGGATATTTAGGATTGGTGTGGGGCAGTAAGAGTTAACAGTACTGAAAGCTTATCTACTGGATTTGGAATTTGTATGAAGAAGAAAAGTTATATTCGGTGATAAAGAAGCAAAAAGAAGATTTAGTGATGGAGTAGTGGGATGGGAATGGAGACAGAACTGATAATTCAGGTTGGAAGTTGGTTGAGCAACTGGTACGATTACAGAAGAGGGAAGCAGCAAAGATAGTGGAAAAGTTGAATTCAGGTTCATTACGTATTCTGTTTGTAATGGGTGACAGTTAAGGTTGAGATGCTTCTGGAAATGTGAAAGTAGGCAAAACTAGATGGATTTAGGAATTGGCTGTAGAGGGTGAATAGGATCTGGTAGAGCATAATAAGCAAAAGACAAGTGAGTCTAGAAGAATATCAAGTATGAAAAAAGGAAGGGAAGGGTGAAGAACTGTCAAGGTAAAGATCACTGAATGGACCATGGGTGATTGCAGGAATACAGAAACTCATGAACAAGAGCCTGAACTCAGTGGTGTTGGAACCAAATGGTGGTTGGAATAGCACAAGATTAGAGAACATCCTATCCTTTTTGTCCAGAAGAAAGTTACTGTTGGCCTTGTCTGTAGTGTCAGCAGAAGAGAAATGCTGCAAAATTAGTTGGGGAGTGAGTTAGAGGACATGTATAGGTTACAGAAGAAAATGGTCCACTCTTGGACAGTGTGTTGGAGAAGGAAGGTAGGACAATAATAGTGAGTTGTGAGGAAAGGAAAAGGAATTGGAGATAGGAGAGCTTACAACCTTAATTTGGAGAAAGTAATGACAGACAGACTGAATGACAAAAGACAGGAAGGTAGAAGAAGAATAGGAATAAAATGCTGGCATCAGAACACGTGAAGGAGGAGAACTCAGAAAGGAAAACTGGAAAAGGGATGATAGGGTTGGAATGGGAAAGGACCTCTCAGGTTGTATCGGTTTCTGGTAAGATGGTAAAGAAAAAGAGGACTTGAAGGAACAAAGAGACAGGAAGGAACACGAGCACCAGTGACCATACCGTCAGATTAGGGAGACCCAGGAGTCAGTCATAATACTTGTTTGCTAAAGGAAAGGCTACGAAAAGAGAGGGGGAGCTCAATAAAGGAAGCTGACACCAGTTGCTGGATTTGAGTGGCCCCCCTATTCTGAGTTGAATAAATATGCTTATAGAAAAAGGTGAATGTGCACCACAGCTGTGAGTACCCATTGAACGCAAGATTCACTTGCTGAGCACAAGCATGCCTTAGTGTTTTACATGTTTGTGTGTGTTTGGTAAACAATTTTAATTTTGCTTGATTTTGTATTTTAATGTTTCAGGTTCGTGGGAGTAAAGGTGAGGTCCTTTATATCCTAGATGCAAGCAATCCACGCCATTCTAATTGGCTGCGTTTTGTCCATGAGGCTCCATCACAGGAACAGAAGAACCTGGCAGCCATCCAGGTAGATTTGGTGGATTCCTACCATTTGCTTCCTGTTATTGATTTACTAATTTGATCTCCTCTTTGGTCTTTGTCTCTTGCAGTAAAATTGCAAAATCTGAGTAGCAAGCTGCTTTCCTTTTCCTACCTTTCTTTTTTGGAAGTGAACTCTTGTGCTTAAATGTAATACCATAAATAAGATTGATAGGATGAAAGACCAAAGAGGTCCTTAGAATCTGATATTCTTTGAAAGGTTTATGTTAATCCACTGTGATGGAATTGCACTGAATCACTTACATGAACTATTTCTCCTGGCTTAAAGCGAACTGTTTACATTAAAAAAAAAAAAAAATTCCAGAGTAGTTAACTCACTACTGTAACAACAGTTTAATTTTCTCACTACAGCCTTATTCAGTCAAGTTAAGCTTTTGCCAGAATGTAGGTGTTTTCTTGTCATTGTGGAAATTAAAAAGATAACTAGGTAACTATATACCTGGTTGAATCAGGACTAATGATTTAGAGGCCTAGTTGTGTTTCATGCTGAACTCGGGTATGGGCTTAGGTGTGCGGAAAGCAGAATCATGCGTTTGCTTTATAGTTTAAAATTTAATAAAAAGTGTGACAGGTTTGAAAGCAAGCATGGTGCTTAAAATATTCCAGTAGAAAACAGAATTGAAGGATCTAATTATCTGATAGGATGATCAGGCAGTGCTTGAGGGTAAGTTAATTAAAAAAGATCCTTTTCTTTTTCTAGTCTTGGCTGTGGATCTGAATTTATCCAGCTTATTTTTACATTTTTATATTTGTCATTTGCAGCATTCTGTGATAGTGAGTTCTACTGTTTTAATTACACATTATGTTGAAACATGCTTCTGTTTTTCTTCTACAAACTTCTTAATTTCGCTTGATTCCCTAGTCCTTGTATAACAGTAAATAATTACTTTATGTTCATTTTTCTATGCCATCCTTGATTTTGTAGAACCCTACTATATTCTTTCCCTCTTATTTGACAGCTCTTTTCTCAAGCTGAAGAGTCATAGTCTGTTTAATCTTTCCTTTTTGGAAGCGTTCTGTGACTTGGCAGAATGCAACAAAGACAGCAATATTTTTCTAGTTACAGCTATTGTCCTTTTGGAGATTATGAAAGAAATGAACTATCTGCATTTTTTTTTCCCAACACCTCAGTTTTACAGTAAAATAATTTCCAATTCCACATAAGTAAGAATTACATAGCTGTGTTAAACTTTTTGCTCAAAATGTATACTTTCCAAAATGTTGTTTCAGGCTAACCCAAGCTATTTGCTGATGTAATCCAAATTTGCAAAAAATTAGGAAAAGGAGAATTATTTATCAGCATTTCTTAAAATGATTATTCTGCTTTTTCATCATGAGATGACTTTTTTCTAGGATTTGCCTGCAGGTCCTTGACAAAAGAATTTAAAAACAGAATTTATTTTGAGGCCAAACAAAAAAAAAATTATTTTTCCTTGCCAAGAAAACAAAATTCGTTTCTGGTGAAATAAAACAGGGAAAAAAAATTATTTTAAAACTACTAAATAGAAAAAGAATACTAGTAAAGCCCTAGCATGTAGTTCTGTGAAAGATGCATTACTGCTGTTCTCCCCCCCGCCCCTTCCCCTCTATTCGTACTCAGTGGCACTCAACACTAGTAATTTAAATTTCTGTGTTGATGACCTGTCCAACTCCTTAAATCTCCTGCTCACCAGAGGGACTGTTTGCTTACTTGTATCTTTAGCCAGCACTGCCCAGTGAGATTGCTGCTGCAGGTTCCCCTGCAGACCTGGTGTCAGCCTCCCTCCGCCCATCCCAGTTGTGAGCTTTTCTGTGATTTCCATTCCGCTGTTGTATCTGCTACCACACCTCTTCTGCCTGGCTTTTCTTCCTTTATCGCAGTAGTTGAATGCTACTGTTAGCAGCGTACTGCCTTGGGAAACCTAACTGGTTATCAGCCAGCCTTCACTTGATTTGCGCCTCCTACTTTCCACAGCTCTAGTTTTACTGAATGTCAGTCTGTGACATTCCATCGCATATCGCTGGCTGAACATGACTGCAATTTTGGGACTGATATTGTTTCCTTGGACCTTGTTGCTGTTCCTGTTTTAGGTCACTGTGGACAGCTTCATCATCTGCTTTTCCTCTGGGCCGGTACTCTAGGTTGTCATCTTTGGTTCAGACCTCTTTAGGTCTTAACATCCAGGCTACAATTGAATTTTGAGGAATGGATAAGAAAGAGCGTTCACTGTTCACCCATTGAGCAAAAACTTGTCAGCGCTGACTGAATGGCTGCTTTATTATGCTTTTTCTGATGTGTATGACAAGTCAGTGGTTAATTTAGTACAACCACTGCCTGGGCAATTATTTCTGGATGTTGTCCTTCTGTCTTTGTCTCTCAGTTATACTAAGTTCTAGCAAAAGATTTGTTGTCCTGCTTATAGTACCAAATATGAAAGGTCCTCATACGTGAGGAGTCCTAGGCGTGTCAGTGATTAGCACGCCAATCAGTGCGCAGGCAGTGTGATAGCAAATTACAGTCAATGTTAGCAAATGCAAAGTAAGGTTCACAAGAGGGAGCAGTGTGAACAATTAATGTTCATTATTATATTTTAAATAAAACACTCAGTAAAATGACCTGAACTTCTGAATAAAAGTTTTAATGGACTATCCAGTGTGTACCAGTGGTTTTTTTGATAATGAAAATGATTATTTAAATCAAGAAATTGAAAGAAACTGTTATGTTGTGTTGCATAATGTTGTACCTTGCTTAGAGTGTGCTTTGTGCATGCCTTTTTTTAAAGGATCACACTGGAGTTAAGATGGTTTAAAAAGAAAAAAGAGTGGCAAGAATATTCGTCCTATAAAAGCTTCCACAGCAAAACATTTGGAAAAATTACAGGGAAAAATAGAATAAACATGATCAGCATGTACAAAATGATGAAAAGTATAGGGAAGGCAAACTTACAAAAACAAGCAAAAATTTACTAGCTTATCTCATAGGTTTGACTTATTTCATGGGTTGACTGCAAAATATGATTAGTTCATCATAGCTTAATTTGTACGCAATGATCATGTTTAGACTCTGCGCAAAATGCTTCCTGTGGTGAAGAAACAACTTAGAGGGCGTGGGATTTTTTTTTAAAGTTTCATGGGGGTGTTTTTGTTTGGATTTTTTTTTTGTGGTAGACTCTGTGCAAAATGCTTCCTGTGGTGAAAAAACAACTTAGAGGGCGTGGGATTTTTTTTTTTAAAGTTTGGTGGGGTTTTTTCTGTTTGGATTTTTTTTTGGGGGTGGGTGGGTGTGTTTTGTGGTGGTTTTTGTGGTTTGTTCCCCCCTGCCCTTCTCCCTCTAATGCTCCGTATTTTGTAAAACCCTGGTTCTGGTGGGAGCTCTTGGTGGTGTTGTGGGGAGCGTTTTGGGCACTGAGTTCTGCCTCGGCTCCCAGGTGGCAGCTGTGGTGTTTGGGTCGTCTTTGGCTGGGAAGGCACAGGAGGTATTTTTAACAGCTGTGCGGTGAGTAATACCACTGTGTGGCTGCTAGAGAAGGACGGAAAGGTTGGAGGGTACCTGCCTATGTACCAATAGCTTTTCTGAGCGTTTTGCACAGCTGAATTGCTGGAGGCTTCTCTAACTTATTTCAAGTAGTAATTGAATAGTTATCCTCTACTATGTTTAAAGTAGCTTTAGAATTACAACTTTTGCATTAACAGAAACTGTATGAATTGTAAACTCTTTTGCCCTGGGCTATTCCTAGCGATTTAGTTATAAATATGACTTCTGATATGTAGCAAAAATGCATTGTAATTATCATAATCAAAAGGAAATGGCTCCTATCAAAAATACCATCGTTTTTGTTTTTTCAGTTTTTAGGCTGGTAGAGTATTATATTTTCAATATTCCTTTATCCAGAATGGATAAGTTTATCTGTTTGTCAGTTGTAATTTTATTAAATGCTCTCTGCTGGAGGTTACTATGCAAAACAGATCCTGTTGTTAACACAGGAACTGTTTTATAAACAGAATTGCAGCCAGCTAAAGCTTTAAATTCAAATATTTTTTCATTAGCAGGCAGACACTGAGATGGTCTGCTGTAGCTTAGAAAACAGTGAGTTAGAATAATGAATAGCAAAAACTAATGTAAAGGAGGATATTTACTGTGAGGTGGTAGAGTGGTTTAAAGTCGTATTTCATAAATGTGTGTTAGTGTGCATAATTCAATGATGTCCTAGTTGATCTTGAGGTAAAAAAACCCCTGTGGAGTAGCAGTAAATGTCTTCAGAGGAAGATTAGTATGTGAGAGGCAGCGCTGTAAGAAGTGTAGTAAAACTGGACTATCTAAAAAGCAAGAGTGAGAGGAGAAGACACAAGGAAAGCAAGCACAAACTGTTGGGTTAGGCTGCTTAATAAATTTACGTATTACAGGACAGTTTTCAGGACTACCTGAAACTTACTGATGACTTGAGTGCTACAAAGGAAAGATTAATTTGTTATGCAATGTAAGAAGTAACATGAACATAGTTGCTGACTTCCTGCATGCTCAGAGGGGAGAACTAGAAATCTGCTTGATTCTTGAATTTTTTTGGGGGGGAAAAGGAGAATTTTTTAATTCCAGGGTCATACGCATTTATCTGTTGTTCAATACATACTAGTGCTGTTCAGGCATTCTGTTACTGAAGAATTCAAAATGAGAAGTTTCTGAAGAGTGAAATAAATGTTTTTCTCCATGAGATTCCTTGAACTATACCTATTACCTTTTTGATTTTTGCAATAGGAACCTCAGCAACTCCTGGCAACTGTGAGTGTGAAAATCATTTAGACCCTTTTCAGCACTGAGATTACAGAATCTTTTTTTTTAATTTAAATGTAACTCATTTCTGATTTTAGGCTCTCTTAATACTAAGCTGGCGCGCAGAGTGGTGATATTAAGGTTCAAAAAAATCTACCATTCTTATCTCTCCATGGATTTCTAAGGGCCTCTCTTCCCAAGTTTTGCTATCACTAAGTGCTTTTTCTTGCTGAGATACCGTGTTATGAGGTAAAAATTTGGAATATGGCATTTGTTATGAGCACTACAAATTTTTCTTAAAAGTGTGGGAAGGAAAAAAAAAGTGTTTTAGACTGTGTTAAATAGTAACTTTTAAAGGAAATGTAGTTGTTGTCATCTACTTGTAGTATTTTAGATGGGGAGCAGGGTGGAAGAGAGGCACGTGAAGGGAGGAAAGAAATCCCTGCAGAACTCAAATTCTGGATACTTCAGAGCACTGAACTGCAGGCGTGTCTGGGAACGTAAGCAATTTTAAGACAGCCAGCAATAAGGAAGATGAATGTGTTCGAATATGTGCAGGAAGACGTGTGCTCACGTTCTCTGCCAAATCAAAAGGGTCTTTACTTTTTTTCCAAAGAAGCCAAGGCCTTTAAGAGGCTGAGTTATTGGTCATCCAAAGCATCCTGGTGATTAGATCCTCCTCATGCTTGCTAATTACTCTGGCCCTACTACTTCCATTTGTATCTTCAAATATTCCTGTTTGTGGTGGGGAGTGATCTCATTACATTTGATATCAATGGAAGTCTTTTAATTGCATTTAGAAGGCTTTGAATCTAAGTTGCTCGGTCAAAAGCATGCTGAACAGCTCCTGGAGGTGTTGAGCAGCATCAGGTGCATGGACTTTGCAAGTTAACAGAGAGCGCTTGGCATCTCTTACAGCGTATAGTGCCATACAGGATGGTTCACTGCTGTTGAAAGCTTGTTTAGTTGCTGAACTCAGTGGTTACTTGTGGCAGTGAAAGTCACATATGTGAACTTCTGTATATGTTTTACATGGTTTTAAGTTTCACTAAGCCAGCATTTCTTAAAACAGTGAAATGCCACTTTAGTTAAAGATATGTTTGGAGTGGAACGCTAAATCTGAACATCTGTAAACTTTGGGGAAAATTGGGATTTAGATCCAAAATGGAAGCTAATGCCTACTTTGGCTTCCTCCTCTTTTTGAGTTGAAAAAGGGTAAGAAATTAAAAATTAAGCTTTCTCAATAAGCATAAAAAATGCAGGGTCACTCCTGTGATGCTTTGGAAATAAAGAATGGAGTGAGAATTGGTATTACTGCCAGTGTGGTTAACATTCTCTGCAACAGACGCGTGCTGAAAGCAATATTCTCTAGTTGGATTTGTACAAGGATGTTGTGGAATAGTTGAAGAGAGCATATATTAAAAGTGAAGTGTTCTGGATGATGAGGCAGGGTGTACCCTCAGCAAGTTTGCTGATGATGCAAAACTGGGAGGAGTGGCTGATACACCAGAGGGCTGTGCTGTCATCCAGAGGGACCTCAACAAGAAATGGGGAAAAATGGTCCAACAGGAACCTCATGCAGCTCATCAAAGGGAAGTGCAAAGTCCTGCACCTAGGGAGGAGTAACCCCATGTACCTTTACGTGCTGGAGCCCAAGCAGCTGGAAAGCAGCTTTGCAGAAAGGGATCTGGGGTTTTTGGGTGCCCAGTGCCAGAGGCAATGGACACAAACTGAAACTCGGGAGGTTCCCTCTGAACATTAAGTAATACTGTTGTTGGGTTTTGTGTTGGGTTTTTTTTTTGTTTTTTTTTTTTTAATTGTGAGGGTGACCGAGCACTGGCACATGTTCCCCATAGACGTTGTGGAGTCTCCTTCCTTAGAGATGTTCAAAAGCCATCTGGGCATGGTCTTGGCCAGTCTGCTTTAGGTGACCCTGCTTGTGCAGGGCGGGTTGGATGACATGACCTCCAGAGGTGCCTTCATTCTGTGATTCTGAGAGAAGGTATAACTAAAGTTGGGAAACCTGTAGATTTCCTCTGTAAAACCTCTATAAAAAGAAGGATGTAAACACATCTCTCAAATCTAAGCAAATGGACTATATTTTTTAATTGATGGTTTGTATTTTCCACAGAACCTCTCTAAAAGAGACTTCCAAGAGTAAGTTGCAGTGTCTCAGTTCAGGATCCTATAGGTTCATTAATATCTGTCAGTACTGGCAGGGGTGCCCTACAGGGCACATATAGGCCACATGCTATTAAAATGCTGCTGACGTCAACCTTCCCAAGGCAGGGGAGGAAAAAAAAGTGTGTTACTTTTCACAACAAAAGCTTTCAGTGAGAACAATCAGAAGTTTCAGTGCTTCTCTGTAGAGCCACCAAAATTGTGATGTTGCTGGAATTAGTTTTTTGAACTTCCGCTTTAGTTTTTTGTTCTCCCCACAGAGAAACAAGATTTTATTTTTAAGCTGGAAGATTAGAAAATGTGTACTGAATTGAAACATACAGTTTAAAGGGTGGGAGGGATCTGTTTTGGCAGTGGGGGGGGAGGAAAAATCTTCCAGCTCTCATTTGTATTGCTATTGTACACATCATTCAAATTCTGAGGAGTTTAACTGCAAGATTTGGGTATGTAGAATCATTACTGCAGTAAAACATGTTCTTCTGCAGATGGGAAACTAAAAGCAATGGCTTCTAATTTAATGCAAGATAATAACTGTAACCAAAGAATAAAGAAGAAAAAAGTCTATCATAATACAGAATATTCAGCTGGAAAAATATTCTAACCTTCTCTGTGAGCTGTCACTAAAAACTGCAGTATGGCATAAGGATGCAGGGAAAATGTAGGAATTGCCGTACAGTTTAACCTCGTGCTCTGTTTAATCTCATGTTCATGTCTCAAAGGTTGTCTACCTTAACACAAAGGTCGGCTACCTTAACGTGCAATACAGCACAATAGGAATAGAGCTGAGGCTTCTCTCTCCTTTGTGTGTGGTTCAGGTGCTATACCTCGGATTAGATATAGTCTTGGTCCCTGGGCTGAATGTCTCCATTACACGTGTGAGTTATAGGTGTGTGTGGGTGTTTGTTTTGTTTTGGGGTGTTTTTGTTTTTTGTTTTTGTTTTTTTTTTTTAAGAGAAGTCTCTCTGGGATCTGTCTGCTTCCTGGCTGATGAGAGCCACAAACATGCTGAGTGGGACAGGGATACGTGCCTTAAACAGTCAGGCATTTTCTGATGTGTGAACTAGTGTGAAAACAAGAAAAGCTTCCCCCAGTCTCTTTGTGCCATCCATTTCCCCTTCCTTGCTTGAGCGGGGCAAGGGTCTGTTGGTCCCCAGCAGCACCTCTGGAAGTCTACCTTGCTTCACCCACTCTCCCCCAGGGATACCTGATCTGCTCTCCCTCTTGGGAAGGCACCATTACTCTGATCGTGTCTTTCCTGGCAGTGCATGCCCTCTTTGACCTTTCCTGTGCCTGAGCTTGTGGCTTTGTCTTCTGCCACAGCCCCCAAGAAATCACCTCCACACATTTCCTGGATTGGGGTTTCTGCCCTCACAGACATTGCCAGGATTGGTTTTACTTTGGCAAACGTGACACCCTGGAGCTGCAGGCAAAGAGCAGGAAAGGGAGCGTGCTTGTTTGGAGAGGTAGCAAAGGAGAACTGGCAGAACAGGTAGGCTGAAGAGCTGGCTTGCTGCCAGGAAATTGGGTGTAGAGGGAAGCCGGGTAGCACTTTAAGAGGAGTGGTTGTGGGCACAGGGGGAAACTTGGTAAAGATTAGGAAGGCTGGGTTGGAGCCAGCTGATCAAGCTCTGGAGGATGGAAAAGCCCTACTCTCCCTCAGGTAACACAAGACTATCTGCTTCCTCCTCCTCCTGTGTTTTCCGCTTTCAGGAGTGATGACATATCTGTCTTACACTTTTGGATGAAAGTGTGATGGGCTGTCAGTGCTTCTTGGCCCACGTTCCCTCTCAGCCTTCCCTCTTACAAAGCACAAGTGAAGGTGTGTAACTGTGTGGAAAAGCCAAGAATCTGAATGGGAGAGGTGCCTGTAGTGGAGCAAAAATGGGATAGCAAGAGCTGTTGGAACAAGAGAATTGTATTTGCTGGGTAGATCAGTGTGGCTCGTAGCTTAAAAGATGACAGTCAAGGCAGGGGATGAGAGAAGCTGTCCTGGCTTCGGCTGGGATAGAGTTAATTTTCTTCCTAGCAGCTGGTACAGTGCTGTGTTTTAGATTTAGGATGAGAACAATGATAACACGCCGATGTTTTAGTTGTTGCTGAGCAGTGCTTACACTAGTCAAGGACTTTTCAGCTTCCCACGCTCTACCGACTGAGCAGGCTGGAGGTGCACAAGAAGCTGGGAGGGGGCACAGCCAGGACAGCTGACCCAAACTGGCCAAAGGGACATTCCATACCATGTGCCGTCATGCTCAGTACATAAACTAGGGGAAAGCTGGCCGGGGGAGCTGCTGCTCAGGGACTGACTGGGCATCAGTCAGCGAGTGGTGAGCAATTGCATCATGCATCACTTGCTTTGTATATTATTATTATTATTATAATATTTCAATTATTAAACTGTTTTTATCTCAACCCACAAGTTTTCTCACTTTTACTCTTCCGACAGCTGTGTGGTGCTCAGTTGCCGCCTGAGGTTAAACCACGACAGAAGCAAAGTGGAATAATAAACCAGGAATAGCGTGAAGGGAGATTGTGATGCTACCGTGATCAGCACTTGGAGTTTTCTCCCAAGGATCATTGTGGTCTGCTGCAGATGAACACTGTTAGCAAAACAACCAGCATGGCCTAAGCAGATGGGCAGGTGGAACAACTGCAGATGTGTTCTTAGTAAATAGGAGGATTATTAAAATGTTTTGAAAGATTTCTTACTACCTTCTCTGTGTCTATGTCTGCACGCACGTAGATAAATGTGCTTCACACAAGTGCTGCTGGTGGAGGGAGAGACTTAAATTCCTTCGTGGTTCTGGAGAACTTCCATTGGTTTGACTGAAAATGCTGCCTGAGGAGCTACTGTGGTGTGGGTATATCTGGATTAATTAGCACTCCGAATACCTGACTATTAGCATTTATTTGGCTGGAAAAGCCAAACAAATTAGCCTTGGAGGAGGAAAGAGTTTGAGCAGTGTTTTTAGTTTGGATTGGCACGGAAGCTAATGTCTTTTCAGTGCAAATACAACCAAGATCACTCAAGCATTAGAGTCCTTAGTACTTCTTCCATTAATCTTTTTACTAACCAAAAGTACACAAATGGGAAAGAACCAGGATGCTTTTAGACACAAAGAGTAATAAAATAAGCCCCAGATGCACATGGGGCAGAGAAGTGCAGAGATGGTGAGGATGCAGCAGTGTTGATAAG
This sequence comes from Pygoscelis adeliae, assembly GCF_000699105.1. NCBI lineage: Eukaryota > Metazoa > Chordata > Aves > Sphenisciformes > Spheniscidae > Pygoscelis > Pygoscelis adeliae. The sequence continues at coordinate 2,772,286 of NW_008824233.1, read as the reverse complement.
AACTTGGTTGTTGGGATTCATGCACTTGGTCTAGGTTAACCTGAATAATTAGTTCTGGTTGCTGTTCTCCCAGATTTACTGTGTGATGCAAGATGTGTCACATATGATCAGATTGAAAGGTGTGCTCTTTGGTTCTTTAATGAGTAAGTTTGGGACTTACTCATTTTTGCCTGGGATACATGGCTTTCTTTTATTTTTTCCTTTTTTTTTTCCTTTGGCAAGCCAGTAATAGGTATGTGCTTCCATTTGTAAGGTTGTCTTGCTTGTAGAATAAGGTTGTCCTCAACAGTGATATATTGGAGGTTTACCCCAGTGGTTTTATCCTGTTTAAGTGGAGACTTAGTGTAGAAAGACCTTTTACTTTTCCTCATGTCAAGAGTTTCAGTACGTGATTTGTTTTGAGTTTAGATTGTAATAAATTAAAGGTCTCTGCAACTTGACAGAGGCATATGAAAAACAGCAATTTCTAGATGTATGCAAAAGTTAGGGTGGCATGCTGATACATATCTGGACTGCAGAATATATCTTGAAAAAAATGCATAATTTGTTTTGTCTTCAAATGCTGCTGTTGAGATAAGGACAGAAAAGTGGTGCGTCCTTGAAAGCAGCAGCTGTTGTATGAAGTCTATTGAATTAAATAGATTTCACTCTTTTGTGACAATATCTTGTGTAATATATAACAGACCTTCTAAAGCTCGAGGAATACTGCATCCCTGTTGACAGTTTAAATTAATCTTAGTATATTACAAAAATTAAAAATCATTATCTTGTCCTTGTGCTATGAAGCTTGTTACAAAATATATGGCTAGATGTAGTGTAAAGAAGCTTCAGTTAACTTTTCTGGATGTTAATCAGATAAGCTTTAAGATTTATGATAGAACTTGAAAATCTTCACTGTGTAAAGATGAGTCGTCTTTGGTGCTTCGGGTGGTACCTAAAGCAGTTGGTTCACATATGGCAAAAAGCAGCTCTGTGTATCAGCTTAGGAGACAGCTGGTTTTGCTATAGCCCCCCCGCCCCCCAGTCAATCTTGGTAACTTCAGATAAACAATGTCAAAGACCAAAGTTGTTAGCTTATGTATCTATTTGGAAGCTTGTTTATTTATTACTGAGAAGGTTTTGGAGCTTATTATTATGTAGTTTGTCCTCTCATGCAGAATCTGGGCTGGATCTTTGGCCTTCTGTGGGTCTGTGTATCTACACTGATTTAAACTGGCAGAAGGTTTTGATCTAGTGGTTTAAAGTGTGTTTTAGAGATGTGCCTGCTAACTTGATAGTTAAGATAACTAACCAGGGTTGAAAGCCTGTTCATGAAGAAGGCTGGGAATCGGAGAGAGACAGAGAAAATAACACTATGTAAACATGCTACTGAAAGCTGGATTATGATTCATGCAGCCAACAGGGGACAGAGCTAAAGCTGTATTGTTTATTTAAATTTTGTTATTTTTCTAATACTCAAATGTTTCATTTTAAAACTTTGACGTTCTTGTCAGGCAGAGTGTGGCAGGAGAGGAGGACTTTAACACCACCTTCACCTTGGTCTAGGCTACAGTGCCAATTGGAAAAGCCTCACAGGTGAGGCAGGGGCATATTTCCAGAATACAAGGGCACTTTATCCATGCAGCCTCACTAGGAAAGAAGTCTCAGAAAGGCTGTTCTAGCATTGTGGTCCTTGAGGAATGGAGCCAGCCCTTCCATAGTTGAGGGCTAATATTAGTTCAAGGTCCCATACTTGTCTCTAGATTTTACTTTGTCTGACATCATTATTCATTGCTTCTACTTACTGTTTGCAACAGGAAGGGGAAAATATTTTCTATCTGGCTGTGGAAGATATTGAAACAGACACAGAACTTCTGATTGGGTACTTGGACAGCGACATGGAAGAAGAGGAGGAGGAAGAAGAAGAAGTAACTGTTATTCAGGAAGATGAAGACAGTGGCAACAATAAAGAAGTGCAACCAGCTGGTGAAAAAGTTGCAGGTGAGCAATATGTAAAAATTAGGATAACTTGAGAGCTTAAAAGTAGTAACAAAGAAAAAAGAGAACACTAACTGTATAGGATTGGGAACTGGGGGCTCCCCAGGTTTAGTCTGAGCTCTTGTATGATTTTTATCTCTTTATTTTGGTTTGAGTTGAGGTTCTTTTCTTTGCCTAATAAGAAGCAGCCAGTCCTGTGAATTGCTGAGTGAATGAGTGAGCCTAGATTTCATGAGAAGTTATTGTTAATTTTTGAACTAAAGATGGAGTTAATTCCACTGGACATATAGTCTTATGAAAGCTAAGTTTTTCCTCTAAGAGGGGTAGTTTCCCTCTTACTTAGATGGGAGAGAAATAAACCTTTTCATAAAGCCGTTCAGCCAATCCTAAGGTAAGATGTCTAATAAAAGGTAGGTGACCTGAGCTGTCTGGTGAATTCTCAGCATCTTCACCAAAGTAGAGACAACCTGGATGACTAATTTAGGCTAACAGCCTAAGTCACACCCAACTTAATACTTTGCATCCATTTTCAATAATGCTGGTGGTAATCCACTCAAGATAGGCTGTCTATAATCCATTGAGAGACAATGTCTTTTGTTAATTTTGTGATGCCGTTTTGCATAATCTGTTTCTGGCAGGGAGTCTCTCTTAATATAACCAAAACATTCCCTGAAAACTATTCCTTTACTGTTTTTGCCTCCAATCATGCAGATCTCCTCACCTGTAAAGAGGACCATGCATGCCCAAACTGTGAATCCAGTTTTGCCAGCCAGGAGATTCTAGCTGAACATCTTCAGACCTTGCACCAAAAACCCAGTGAGGAAAAGGAATTTAAGTGCCGAAACTGTGGAAAGAAATTCCCTGTTAAACAAGCTCTACAAAGACAGTGAGTAGAAACAGGAGTGTTTGTTCAGGGATCATTTAAATTAATTTAATTCAATCATTTATTTCTCTTGGCTTAATCACAATTTAAGCTTTAATTTTTATGCGTATGTGTTTGTACCCTTACCCTTTACATTAGTCTTTTAATATGTTAATTTCTTGTATTTGATGGAGACTTCAATTTGAATTGCAAAAATGTCGCTAATTTTTTATGTTTTAAAATCATACACTGCCAACCAGATCAGAGCTGCTGTTTGGTGCAAAACCCTTGGTCTCCATCAGTTTTTGTCTTTTGTTGTTTATATATTTTTTTGCTTGCAATTAAATAGATATCTTACTTTTTATTATATATTTAATTACTGATAGTACATTAAATGCTTAAGTGATTATAGATAGTACATTTAATCTAACTCGTATTGGAAAGAAACAGACTCATATTGCATAGAATGTACTTAAGGCTGCTCTTGTAATAAATTGATCTTTCTTATAGCTGAATAATGTGAACACTCCTAGAACTGGCAGCTTTATATGAGCTCTGTGTTCTTTCATGGAAATAAATAAAATTACATAGCAGAGAAATATTTGGTGGAGGCAATTAAATATTTTTTCTTGAACTTAGACTTGTTCCTTCTAGTCTATAGTGGAAGTTGGATTTGTGCTGTATAGCTAGTTGAGTGAATTTTTACATCATGCATAGTAAGATTAATCTGTGTGAGGATACAGCAGTGTGATCCTGACTCTTGCTGTTTATGCATTTGATTGGTCCCACTAAATTCCAGGAGACTTCACGTATGAAAGAGATTCCTCACCTACTTAAAGATTTGTAGAGCTGTATATATGTTTTAAGCTACTGCAAGCCTGTGTGAGTTGTAGAATGTTCCCCTTAATTCTTTTTTTTAATTATTTTTTATTTTTCTTTAGTGTACTTCAGTGCACAGAGAATATCAGCCCAGGAGACTCTTCAAGAAGTTTTCAGTGCTCTGTTTGCAATACTTCCTTCAGCTCAGAATCGAGGTTTTGTGTCTGAGTTATGGACTGCTGTCATATCATTGCTGGCCTCCCTTTGCATGTTAGCTTTCAAGCTTGTTAGTTTATGTGAATCCTAACAGTGAAAGAAGTCAAATGCTTTCATTCCTATTTGCTGTAAGTAATGCATGAGGTGGCCTTGGAACTCTGGAGTGCAGCATGCGTTAAGCTCGGAGTACTTGCTGTGTGTCTGGTTTCTGTAGATACTGCTTTATGTGTGGTTGTTTTTTTTTTTTTTTTTTAAACTGGTTATCCCGTATAGTTATGAACAGCACAAGGAGGCATGCAGAGGGGATGCCAGATTCATATGCAAGGCGGATAGCTGCGGCAAGAGATTCAAGAGTAAGGATGCCCTGAAAAAACATAAAGAGAACGTTCACAGTGGTAAGAAAGAGTTTAATGTTTCTTCGGGAGGGGAAAAAAAAACCTCTACCATGTTCCTAGTCTTAAATTTGCAAATCAGAGTAAACCTTGTCTTTGGTTTCTTCTTTAATGGATTCATCTGTATCAAAAAGAAAATTAAGAAGTAACTAATTGCAAGAGTAACTATTCCTCCTCCCCCAGGGAGAAATTACTGTATACAAGATGAATCATTAGTCTACTGCAGAAAATGTAATAGGAATCTGGGGAAGTTTAAACGAGGCAAATAATAGATAAAGCAAAACATTTCAATAGTGAGGAAAATCAACCACTGGCACAAACTGCTACAGGAAGTGGCAAGTTCTTGATATTTTAGTATTTTTTAGGGCACAATGGGACGTCTTTCTGGAAGACGTGCTTCACAAACGATTAGGCTTGATGAGGGTATTGCATAAAATTCTATAGCCTCTTGTTGTGCAGGAAGCCAGACCAGACAATCCACTAGTCCTGTTAGGCCCTAGCATTTTTGTATCTGTGCACTGTGAATCAATAGTTTTCAATCAAACTTCACTCTGTTTTCATGAAAGGGCAAAATACTGCTCTCAGGTCCACAATGCAGATCTCAGTTCTGGCATCCTGCTCTCTCTGCATGTCCCCTCTCAATGTCAATGGAAGATCAGCAAGTGTGGGGACAGCGGAATACCAGAGTGCAAAGAAAACAGTCTTTAGTTGATGATGACAGCACTGAGATGCTTTGTAAGATTTTCATTACATGAAATCTCTTCTGCCAAACTCTTACAGCATACAGAAACCCTTCCATAACCATACTTATAAAAGATTATCTCCTTTTTTCAGTATCAGTAAGAATTTTTTCCATCCATGAGCATTATTATGTTTAGGCTTAGCTTTGGTCAGTTATGTAGTGGTATACAAATTCCACAATTCTCTTGAATGATCGCTCCAGACACGACTGAGAGCAGACGCCTGGAGGATATTTTTGCTCTGCCTGCACAATGAGCAGAGCTTTTATTTTACCACTTGGGAGTCATAGAAAGCACAACTGGTGTCAGTGCAGGAAGGAAAATGAACTACTACTGTTGAGGGACACTTCTAGAATTCCTTCCTGCTTTGCGTTACCTGGAGGCAAGAGAAAGCAGAAAGGATGGTTACATGTGTTGCCCGTTACGCAAAGCTATGAACAGATATTCACTATCACCTTTCTCTCTTCTGAAAAGGTCTCATTTTAATATTCTTGTAAGTTGAAGTACTAAGTGTATTACTGTATTCATGCGTATATCAGTGTGTATATATAAATACTTATCATAAGTTTTATAACAGCAAATGCATATGTGAGATTAAGTACTTTTTTATGCTACAAATTTAAGTATTGAACCAATCAATTGACAGGGTACATTGTAGTAAGAAGAATCAACATAATATGAATTCTTTAGGACAGCAAGAGCAGGAAAGATATAGGATGCTGAGAGTCTGAAAAACTGAGCTGGAAGCCATCTAATAAGTTCATTTATGATCCATACTTCCTCTGTGCTTGACTAAGCAGTACCTACCTCCTCTTTTGTTCTGTGTCTGTTCTTTCTAGTGTTCAGTGCAACATGAACATTTTTTACATAAGCTAGGAAATATCTTGCACGGGCATGTAATTAAACAAAGAATTAGGTTTGTGGTGGCTTTGTCTTGCAATAAAATAGCTTTGTGGGTTACTAAAATGAATTTCAAAAGGTAAATAATAGATAAACCCAATTAAATGCTCTGTCACTTTTTAAAGCAACTGTGAAAGGGGAAGGAAAATACATCTGGTAGCTGACCTGTAGCTTGTTTTGTAATTTACATTTTAGACGAGATTTGAATTCATGATCTGGTGCTAATACAATTTCCCTGTCTTGTTTAGTTAAAGACCATTAATGATATATTGTTTTGTATAGTAGAATGCTTAATGCTTTCTGAAGAAAAATGGGAAATGGTAGTTTTGACTTCAGTTTGGGATCTGTTTTGTCATTGCTGCACTAACTCCTGGATTGACTTCTAGAAGGAATCAACTGTTCAGTTATAGAGTGAGTTGTTCTTGGTTGTGAATTGTGCTCTTCATATTGGATTGGAGATGTGTGATAACATCTATTTGAAGGGTTTTTTCTTTATTGTTCTAGTTTTCTTGATTTACATTCCATCAGTAACTGGTTTGTTGGACACCCACAGAGAACTCCTGATATGAAACACTTTGAAGATGGGATAGAAATGTAAAAATCTTATGTCAGTCAAATGACCTGTGAAAAGTCACAGACTCAGTGGAAATATTTAGGTTCTTTCTTAGCACTTCCTTTTTAAGATGTTGGTGGTATTTTGTTTCTGTTCCAGGAAATTCTAGGAAGAAGCTGATGTGCTCCGTGTGCAATAAGAAATGTTCCTCAGCAACAAATCTCCAAGAGCATCGAAAGGTCAGTAAGATGAAGGCTAACCCACAGCAGGCTTTGACTTCACTAAGATGTGAGACTGTGGTGCTTAGGTCACTTGAAAGCTGCTGTAATGCAAACCTTTGGGTAATCTCTTTCATGGTTACAAACCCAATGAATTTTATTGTGGGTATTTATTTTTGTAATCACAATTGATTAAACCAAAAATCTTCCTGAACTTTTAATGCATCTTTTACCAAATACAAAGATGTTGGTGCTTCTATCATTTATGCATTCCAACATTAAGTCAAAGTTGCCTGCTGTTCTTCAGCATTCTTAAACGCTAAGCTGAATGTAAAAGTATGTTATGTAATGATAGGATTCATACAGACCATAAAATAGGTTCATGAGCCTTCAGTTTTTGTACAAAATGCAATCAATCTTTCTTATTGCTTTGTGACATACTAGTAAGGGTGTTATTTGTAATTTAGTTACGCAGTAGTAAAAGAATTTCTTCCTCAAAAACAAATTTTTAATGTCTTTTTGTTTATGCACGTAATCTTTTGTAACCAGAACAGGAGGGGTTAACGGTTTGAAAAGCATCTATTGGAAATAAGGGGGTTCATATAGAAATACAGATGGACTATGAATGTGAGATTCTGAATCCACTATACCCAAAGGAAGTCCCTGCAAGATTAATTTGATAAATCGCTAAACCCCAGGAGATTCTGTTTTTACAAAAAGCTACATTGTACTGTTTATCAGATTAAATGTAAGTCTTTAATAATGCCCTGGTTATAACCTGAATCCATTGAGGATATAGATTATATCAATTAAAATATGTTGTTGCAAAGGAAATGGTGGGGCCCCTCCTTTTTAATTTGTTTTTCTCTTTGCTTGTATTGCTATGCCCTGCATTTCTTGTCTAACAGGGCTATACTTTGTTACTCCTCAGACCAAATCGTGGTATGCCTTGCCACTTATAAGTACAATTTTTACACATCAGTGCACCTTATGGTGGCCCTGAAAATGCAAAATGCCATGGTTAGTGTGTCCATTTTGTTAGTGTGTCCATTTTATTAAAGTGTTTGGTTTTTTTCAGTAGTTGTAATTCTGTGCAGACACTATGACACACACTAACGAGCTTTTCAAGTAGCATTGATGGTAGGTCAGTTGAGCACTTATTCATCTTAAGAATCACCATGAAGATTTTGTGCATAAAACTTTTTTATTTCCTTTTCTTGATTGGCTCCTCTTTTAAGACGCCCAGAAAAAAGATATTTCGGATTCACACACCTACATCAGATAGTGAAGGAGATTGCATGTAGGGCTCATGCCTTCTGTTTGTTTTAATTACTTTGCTTTTGTAGGAATTGGGGCGGGATCCATCACCAACATTGCCAAAAATGTTTAGACAGGCAATGAAAACAGTTAAGAAAATAATAGGTGAAACAGGGAGGAAAAGAGATTTCCACCACCCCCACCCCCCCCCATTTCCTGTCAATGTAAAGACAGTAGAGAATAGGAAGGTAAAGTATAGGAGATAACAGAAAATAAGCCCAAACAACAGAAAGAGAGAAATCTGACAAACACAGAGAAGGAATGTAAAGAGGGTGGCTATATGGGAGATTGAGATCTGTTTACGCTCTGAAGATATGGTCATTCAGATCTGTAGCTTTCATGTCATCTTTGATTTAAACCCATTTTTACCTTTGTGTGTCTTGCGGATTGCTTGTGTCTTACATGTCTAAAGATAAGCCCTTTCTTAGCCATGCACAATTAAACTTTGCTGTCATTATCTTCTGTCCCTTAGTCTTTCCAGCCTGTTGCTTGTGTCATGCTAATTTTTGGTGGCACGGCTTTTTTTTTTTTTTTTTTTATCTCAATAAATTCAAGGAAATGTAGGGCTGGAAGAGACCTCAAGAGGTTTTCTAGCCCATTATGTTTTGCAGAGGGGGAGTAAGCATGTACCTAAATCATCCTAGATATGCGCTGTCTTATCTCCTGAAAAGTTCCACTAAAGAAAATTCTACCACCTCTATAGATGTCTTTGTATTCTGACTTTCAGCTTTAGTGCCATCAACTTTTTTGAATGTGTTCGTTAGTCTAGTGTTTGTTTTTTCTGATGTCCTACTTAAATCTTCTTCTTTACTGCAAATTGAGTTAATTGCTCTTTGTCTTATCTGAGAGAATGCCAAGAAAAATTCACCACTGTCTTCTTTGTAACAATTAGCATATTGCAAAGTTGTTATGAACTCCATTTGCAATTCCTAGGCTGTACAAACACAGTTATCTCAACCTTTCTTCATGCATCTGTTTTTCCAAACTACTTTTTCTCTTAATAAGCCCTTTCTTCCTGTGGATTCTCTCTTTTTCACATATATACTTCTTGAAGTCAGCTGCCCAAACAAGAAGAGCAGTGATGCGTAGTTGAGCCCTTGGTAGTGCCAAGTATAGTGGAATGATTGTCCCGAGTTTATTAATACAGAGAATATGTCTATTAATACATCTCAGAATGACAGTGCTTTCTAACAGCAGCATCAATCTCGTTATTCATAGTTTGTTTGGAATTCATTAATGTTTTCTGTAGTGGTGCTATGTAAACTGTTGGTCATCATGTAGCATTTGTGCATTTGATTTCTACTTCCTAAGTATTGCATGTTTTGGAGCTTCATTCAGAGTGTGGAAATCATTTTGGATTCTGATCTTGTCTTCCTTAGTGATTACAGTCCTACCCAGAATAATCTCATCCACAATTTTTATTTTCTATTTCATTTCCAAAACTGCTTACCGTAATACAACCCTCCTCCTGTGTGATGCCTACAAAACTTTAACAACAGTTATGATGTTGATCCACTGATACTATTGCTTTTTGTGGCGTGCAGTATCTTTTTGTTTTCTATTCTGCCTGTATCCACCTGTTCTCTTTTGTCTTATCCTCCAATTGTAAAGTGACATCCTTCTATCTGACGTTTATAGTAGTCCATGATTTGGGCTGCGAAGTGATATGGTAGTCTAAAAAAAATAAATTCCCAGCAAACACAACTGAGGAAATGCTCTACAAGAGCTTACAGAAGACTGGGTAATAGAATGAAAAAGTTTGTTGTAAAATCTCCTTTCTGCAGGTTTGTGATGTCTACTGCCAGAGCAAATGAAACACCATCTGAATTATATGCTGATACTACGTTCTGAAGTTTAAGTAAAATGCAAAATTTGGTCGTTCAACAATGATAATAGTGAGCAAGCAAGCGAGGGGAGCGTTGTCTTCATTGATGCAGATTCTTGCTAAAGGGTTCCTTTTGTACCTTTGAATGTAGGTGTCTCATGTTTTGGATTTGAATTGCTCACAGGAACTTAAACATGAGCATATACACGTGAATAGCACAGGCTGCCAGGCCTCTCCCGTGAGGCTCTACTGCTCTGTAAGTGGAAAGGGAAGAAAATTTCAAACAAATCCCAGCATTGCTGGTTTCTTTTCCCAGGATGACGGTGCTACATTTTCATTACTTGTAGGTAGACTGGGGGGGCTATGTCTCTCTCTGGCTGTACAGCTGTGGGGTGAGCTTCTGACTCTTGTAGGCCGGTGTTTTCAATGGTAAAGTAACTAATTCCCCTGTTAAAGATGATGATTAAGGACACCTTTGAGAATAAGGCAGTAAAGCTTTTTTTTATTTTGGAAAAGGTCAGAAAACAAATGCGTGTATGAAACGCAGGATTGTGCTTCACTGGTAAGACTAGTTTGTGCTGTTGCCCTTCTGGATTTCTTAGCAGATTTCTTATATGAATCTGTAAGATTCCATTAAGAGGCATGCTGTAGCACAGTCTGCTGGAGAGAAGATGACAGAACCAAGAAGGATCCTACTCATCATTTGTTCTAAGAGATTGAGAGTTTTATTGTTTATGAAAAATCCTTGATTCTTTCTTAACTTTCTTTGTTGTAGAACTGGAATTCCTGCAAAATTATAGTGAGGAGAGTCACTCTTAAATATCATCTGTGATTCCACCCCACCCCCCCCCCCCCCCCCCCCTTCTCCCCCCCCCCCCCCCCCCCCCCCCCCCCGCCTTTTTTCCCCCCCCAGTTCCAAGTGTCTCTATGTTGGGTTTTTTCGTGCCCTTTTTGTTCAACACTGGGCAGTGTTTTGTTCTGCTGTGCAACCTTTATTTTTCACAATCACTATGAAAGCCATAGAAAGGTAGAGAAAACCAAATTTTGAACACCACTTTAAAATTGCCAATAACATTTAATAATTTCAATCAGATCCAATATTCTCATATCCTTGCTCTGTCAAAGCACTGCCTTCCAACAGACAGTCTCATCCAGTTCTTGGAGTGGTAGACTGAAATTCAGTTTAGTTTTTGGAAAAGCTGATCATGGGTTACTTGTATCTTCAAAGTTTTAGCTCAGTTTCACCCCCAAAACTCTTTGAATGACCTTTTGCTTTTTAATAGACCTCATGAAAACTTTAAGATCATCAGTCCTGTAAGATCGTCAGTCCTGTAAGTGAAGGAGTACATTTATCTGAGCATATATTAATCTTGTTCAGAAGCTTGCTGTTTTGTATAGTACTTAGCAAGTTGTTTTCTGACGGTGTAGCTCTTCAAATGCCTATGAAACAATCGTAAGTATGTTCTGACTTTTTAATGTAACAGAGGCTTATGTTGATAGCTGTTACAGCCCCCTAATGAGACTAATTTTGTTATAGGAATAAATCATTGCATGAGCATTTGTCTGTGGTATTATAGGCTGTATACTCATAGAGCATGTTACTTGACAGGTTTTCTTAAAATGAAAATCCTTTTGAATATCATTATTCATAAAAATACTTGCTATATTTTATTACTGTTGTTTTACCATGTAATTGTGCACTTTTCTAAAGAACTGATTAAAGAGTGCCAGCTATAGAATATATGCTTGATAGCTACAGCTATTTAATGCACGTGCACACAAGTCTGTGTCTGATTCTTTTCTAAAGAATTGATTAAAGAGTATCAGCTACAGAATATATATTTGGTGGCTGTAGCTTTTTAATGCACATGCATGGAAGTCTGTTTTGACGCAAATTTATTCAATGAGACTGTTTATTAAACAACGCTCATAAGTTGAAATCAGACATTTGTATAGTGTTAAAGCGCAGTCTGGGTTCTGATTAAATATTCTGTTTAAGAATACCTTACAAGTTATTTCAAATAATTGTGTTGGGGGGGATTCTGATAGCGCTTGGGTGCAGAATTATGTGAACTTCAGTCAACAATCTAAGTAAAAATTTAGATCTTTTGGGAAGGGATAGACTAGTAGATTGTGTGTGCATGTAAGAGAAATTAATCTGAAATGCAGCTGGGTAAACAGAGTATTTAGAATGAGTGGTCTTCATTTGAGCTTACCACCTGATTCTGTGCGAGCATTTCGTTAAGCATCACTGTCCAAAGCATGCAAGTTTGCAGAGATTGTAGGAAATGGCATAACCGCTTCTTAGTTTATTAAAACATTTAAATTGCTCTAAAGTTAGTTTGTGAGTAGCAGCATAAAAACATGGTGAGGCAGAATACTTATGGAGAATCTCTTTTTGGTGGTTTTTTGTTTGTTTGTTTTAAGTGGAAGTCTTAGTTAAGCTTCTTTACTGTGCTGTCTGCAAATGTTTTTCATTAGAGTATTTGTGTTGAACCATTGATAATTGTTATTTTTAGCTGCTAGATTCTCCTACAGAAAGTCTATAGAGTTCTCCAGAAAAGCTGTATGAAATGTGATCTCTGCCCGGAAGTTTTGCTGTCTAAGGCTGCAGTTCCAAAAAGCTGAAATGTATGTTCAGTTGCACTGTAACTAGGTTGAGGGGAGGCTGCCAATGGCAAATGTAATACAGAGCGGAAGGTGAACGGTAATCTTGACGCGTGGAGAACTATCTGTGTCTTGTGATCTTCGGGAACAATAAATAACACAGGATTTTTTTTTTTTTTTAATTGAGTATCAGAAGTTGTAGCTCTCAACTGCCTCTTCTATTTTTCCAACATTTAGTCCTGGATAACGTTATGTGCTGTGATGTTGAAAGTCCTGCTAATGCTTACTGCATTTACGGTTTAAGAGACGCTACTGCCCCTCCACTGTCTTGCCTCTAAAAGCTTTTAAGAGAAACAATCCTGAAAGAGTTGATAGTACTTGTTTTTTAAAATTCTTAACAGCAGTTATGAAGTAGTTGCTGTGTTATTTTTACTTAAGTCTTATTGACTAGAAGGAAATGTTCTGAAAAGGTATTCTGCATCTGTTTTTTTTAATGCTTTCATAATAATGATATTTTAAATGGATCTGATATTGCAAATTTGCATAACCTGTGTTTCTAAATAGAGTTTTAGTGATAATTTTTTGTTTGCAATTGTGAATGTTTATTTTTTGAGAGATACTGCTGTTTACCAAGGGACTAGCAAGGGGGAAATCGCAGAATATTCATGAGTATTAGTATAGCTACTGACTAAGAAATAGTTATGGTCTGTTAGAGAATTTCTGTATATGTAAGATGTGTGATCTTGTTTGAGACACATATTTAATTATCATTAAACACTCATTTTGCAGGTCCATGAGATCTTTGAGTGTCAGGAATGTGACAAGAAATTTATTTCTGCTAACCAGCTAAAACGCCATATGATAACTCATTCAGGTAACGTGCAAAAATAATGCAAACCTATATATGTGTGTATATGTATTTAACGTACATTGAATTTTACCTGAATTAGTTTCTTATAGAAGGCTTGATGAATTCTGTGTTGTCCTGAGCTTTTCAAGCAAATCTCAGGTTCCAAGGAAACCATCTAAGCTATTCTTCCTAAGCCTTTCAAAAATCCAAGTGTAATGCTATAGTCGTCTTCCTATTGCTGCTTTGTCAAGCTATTTTTTCATGCTAGCTGGGGTAGATGATGTCAGTTAGCTGGGATGGGGCAAAAGGTTGCTACTTGGCTTATAGAGGAGGTGAAGAACTGGTGGTTGAAATTTCGTGTTGAAGAGAAGAGGATGTGAGCTGGGGTATGCTGTCAGACAGAGATCTGTGGTAAGAAGGGAAACATTCATTCATGTGTGTATATGTGTGTGTGTGTGTGTATATACACACACATATATATATAAGTGGACTCATGTGCACATAGTTTCCAGTCAGAGGAAAGCAGCTCATACTCCACAGCATTTCATAGACCACACACAAATATTTCATTGTGCCTGTCCTCTGCCAGAACAGGTCGCTGTGAGTGGGGAGTGGCCTGTCCGTAGGTTTGGCAGTATGACACAAATTGGCTCTGCCAGGATTTCTGATCACTGCAATCTAGTGTTTCTGTATCTTTCACCAGTGATTAGAAACATCAACCAACACAATGGAAACACAAACATTGTTCTGTCAAATACATTAGCATTTAAAAATATGCAGGTTTTTACAGCTGCACAGGCTTATAATTGAACTATTTTCTTGGTATCAGTCCGCACCAAAAGCTCATTTCTTGTAAAATAATCTGTATCTTAGAGGCTCCTAGCTTTCTTTTGACACTTTTGGATGAGCATTAATGTAGTTAAGTTGCAGTCACCAGTTGAAGCATAAAGGCTTTTTGCATAGGAACTCTTGGTTTTAGAAGCTAATATGTATATTGTTAATTAAGTTTTAAAACATTTAAACTGTCATGCCCTCTTTCACATTTGTAATCTGGAAACAGAGTTTTCCTCTTTGAAGTCATTCTCTTTTGATTTAAGCTAATTAATCAGAATTTAGTATTAGCAATGATTATTGCAAAGAATGTGCCAATTTCTTGAGATACACCATGGCTCATCTTTTGTGAAGTGACTTAACTGTCTAACATAAAGGGCATTAGATGTCTTTCTAATTGGTTTAATCTTAATTGGGTTGACTTAATTGCAAAAATCTCTCTGAGGAGATGACTGTCTCTGCCTTTCATCTTCTCCCCCTGTATAAACAGGAGATTAAATGTCCCCCACTCATTTTCTGCAGAAAAACGCCCCTACACCTGCGAGGTTTGCAATAAGTCCTTCAAACGACTTGATCAAGTGACTGCACACAAAATAATACACAGTGAAGATAAACCTTATAAATGCAAGCTTTGTGGAAAGGGATTTGCCCACAGAAATGTTTACAAGAATCACAAGAAGGTAAAGCACTCTGCTGTTGTTGTTTACAGGTCTGCCAGCCTCAGATTTGCAGATTTTTTTTCTTTTAAGTGGTTCATCATTAAGCTCTGGCATGCTTATAAACATGGGATTAAAGTATTGGAGAATGTATTTTTTAGTGTTCTTTGTTATATCCAAAATCTCAAAATACTAAATGAATTCTAGTAAAAAAAAAAGTGAAATAAGCAGAAGGAAATCATAGTTGCTTGGTTAAAAGCATCAAATAAATCCCCATTTTGACTCTTCTGGTTTTTTTTTTTTGTGTTTTTGTTTTTTGGGTTTTTTAATATTAGGTTATCAAGTTCAAAATGTAACTGATCTAAAATGTCTTCAAATTTTTTGCTTTTTAAAAAAAATACCATATTTGAATAAAACTAAGTGTAGTCCTGTTGCAGTCATTGTTGGACTTAGCAGCAGATGCTTTCAAACTATACTGGATTTGCACTGGGTAGTGTTCACACATTAAAACAACATCAGAAGAAATGTTACCTGAAAAATAGGCTCATGAAGGGATGCTCTGCTTCTGTTGATTCAAGCTCAAGTCTGCTTGGCCTAATTTCTATAATGCCTGTCATTATTTTTAACCTGGAGTTATATTTTTAATGGCAAGGCTATATTCATGACTGCTGTTTCAGAATTACAAGACTGTAAAAAAGAAAGACGGGGGGAAAAAAAATTACCTGTCTGATTTTGTGTCCAGTATTTGGAAGCCTTTGCTCTTTTTTCTTTTTTTTCTTTACATTTTTTAAATACTACCCCTTTCTTTCCCCCTTTTGATGAAACTGATATACCCATACTTACAAGTCTTTCGCAGTTTGGCTCATGTTATATGCCATCTGGGAATTTGGCACAGGATCTTTGCACCATCTCTTGCACTTTCAGCCATAAATCATGTAAGAGTAATAATAATGCCTCCTGTAGGATGAAATGGTGATGGCTGTCTAAAACAGAAAGCATGCAGAAACCTGCTGAAGGACAAGATTAGCTCCCATATATGCTGTGATTGCATCTTATGTTTTAGACTTTATTAAGGAAATGGGGCAGAAATCTCACAAATTGGATATATTCTAAGTAAAATGTATAAAATACTATCTGGAAAGATACTTCCATGTCTTAAATGAATACTTTTTACAGGTTTCCTTATGTTAATTTGTAGTTGATGACTGCTAGGGAGTTTGGGCTGAAAACGGACTTCAGGATTAAGTATGAATGAGTAAACACTTTGACCCAATTCTGTGTTTAAAGCAGCAGTGCCACTAGCATAAGCAAGGATTAGATGCTCCACTTAATGGGAAAAATATTAAAATTTAGACAGAATCAGTGAGTACCTACTGTTGACAGAATTCCTTAAAGCATGTTGGAATACTTACTTCCCAAACTTGTTTGCACATAGTACTGGCTGTAAATCAACCCTGTCCTATAATGAAAGAAACTTATTCCTGTGTTTACATAAAGTTTACCCAAACAGCTGTGAATATTCACCCATCCACATTTAGGTCTCTAATATCACTTGCCAAATGAAGAGATGAGCAGGAGACTGACATAGATGTCCTGAATTGCTTTCTTAAGCACGCCTCTATCCATTGAGTAAACAGTGTAAACAAGGAGAGGTAGTAGATAACGGAGGGGAGTATGGATGTGTATACACAAAAGCAGTTGTAAGGTGTAGGTCAAGGATATGGTGGTTTGGGATGCCAAAATAGTTTCAAGTGCCATGATTTTGGAAGGGCTGCACAGCTACTAGGGGAAGAGGATGATAGTTCTTTTGCTTGTTCACAAGAATGTCGATCCAGTAACAGTGGAAATTTAAACCTTTATTGTGTATCACACTTCTATGTATTTCTTCAGCTCGGGTTTTTAATGATTCTTTAGATGTCTATTCCTTTAAGACGTCCTCCTAGGTTTCATTTTCTTTCGGAGGAAGAAAAGTTGGATTCTGAATAATTTCACAGTGCTTTCTTGAGTTCCAGGGTGCGGTTACTGTGCTAGTAGCAGGGAGCTTAGAAACCTGCAGTAGGAATGATGGGTATAGTAGTTAAAAACGCTTAAATCGCCAGCACTTAACAGAAAAGATGCTTTCAAGTTTGATAGCAACATGCTTGGAAAAACTCTGGGTTTTACAGCAGAGCTACATACTTTTTATTTATAATAAGGAACAGGATACATATACATTTTGTGCCTTTGAATTCTTGTATTGTGTTTTAGATGGAAGCTTGTTGCTGTTGTTTCTGTGATTCCTTTATAGGGGTTATTTAATCTGATTTTGTGTTGGAAGTATCAGAATGAAAATGGCTCCCACAATATGTGCTTTTAAATGTTTTTCAGATGTGGGTGAATGCTGGGTCATTTCAAAGGTGCAGAAGCAGATTACTTCCTCACATTTCACGGGATTTCACTGGGAGATAGACAGTGGAGTTGCTAAGAGTATATCTGCTCTGTTCAGTGGAGCATTGTGATGTGAACCCGAACTTAGCACTCATTATGCCCTTACAGCTACAGGTCTGAGAGGCAGGAACTGTTAGTCTTCCCGTGGTACCTCTCTGATGTGCTGCTTCTGCATACAAGTACTACACTGCTCTGTGTTAGGTGCACGTGCAAGCTTGCTTTGAGATGTCAGCACTGGGAAGTGTTATGCCATGTGGAACTAGCTCAGATGTCTTTTGAAAAAGCTCAGATTATGTGACTAAGTGATCATATGAAGAATATGGTTCCATTTTTGTGAGAAGGGAGGAGAATAGTATCTGAAATTAAGAGGCAAATGTCATATTGGATTGTGCTACAGGTAAAAGTAGTCACCTTTCATCCAGGTTAGATTGGATGAAGGTGCATGTTCTGTGCCATACAATGCAGATTACTTCCATGCAGGAGAAAGTGAAGTTTTTGTTCCATCTGCTCCTTTGTTGCTACGTATGGAGGATGAGTTCAGAGAATAAAATATGAGGATATGACAGTGAACAGAAATAGGTCAGCAGACGCAGGATTTTAAAGGGTTTATGGTTAATCCAGGGTTATTTGGTCCTGAGGAGCATAATGAATTGAAACAACTATATTCCCTCAGTTTCTCTGTTGGGAATAAGTAGCCTTGGCTGGATTTAAGCCTCCACAAATGCTGTGGTAGGAAAGGCTGCCATGAAATACTCCATAAGAGCCCATCCTCAGTTGCTTTGATTGTATGGCTGTCCCCTGCTCTGACTGAATGGAAGCCATCTCTGATCTGGAACCTATTAGTAGGACAAAAAAGGACAGTATTAGAACTAATATGCTTGTTTGGGGGGATACCTCTCCTCATTAAGATTTCCATGGCTTTTTGTAATAGACCTAGCTTGTTTCTGGACCGTTCACAAAAGAGGCGGGTGATCTGTGTACCCTTGCACGTGGGTATGCCTAGTTAGATTTTTTTTTTTTTTGTAGCGCAGTTAAGATGTGCAGATGAATACTTGTATTTTGATCAAAATACTAGGAGAACTGTCAAGGAGACGCTAATAAGGAATTCTGTACAAATCACTGTGCTCTTCAGAACTATCACTCAAGTGGTGAGTGTTCTAAAACAGGGCATTTTTTAAAATAAACAACATGAATTTTGCGCTCGTGAAAGGTGCCAGATTGACAGCCCTAGAGACTGAACCCTTCTATTTATCCACAGAACAGGTACAGCACAGACAGCAGCACTGCGAGCTTCCCCACAGTGTCTCGTCAATATGTCTCAACCCTGTTCTGGAGGAACCACCTATTGAGGTGAGAAGGTAGTTCAGTCTCTTCATGACCTGTCAATCCTTGGCCTGACTGCTGAGACTGCCAAGCAGGGTGTCAACTAATGCTAACTGTGAGGTAAACCTGTAGAAGCTGGACTTGAAACATTCAGCAGATTTTATGTAACGTGTGATACATTCCACACATTTGATGGTGCTCCAGTTGCCTTTTTGCTTTAAGTGACATAGGCTGAGGTCAAGGAATTGACTTTGAATCCGAAGCCTCTGTATACCATTGCAAGTACTCTAATGTTTTGGTACTGTTGTGTATGTAAGAGGACATTTGTGTTAAAATCAGTCTAGGTTCAAGGCCCTCAGTCTACATCTAAATAATCATGCTGACTCCCCACAGTCCCTCTTTTCTCCGTAGTTTAAGGGATAGCTATAAATGTCGTATGGTATGAATAGCAGAAATAGATTATATAAATGTGTACTATGCTAATATTTACCCTTAGTCTACAAAATTAACTCATTTACCTAATTTTGTGCATATTATAAAACACTTACTGTCCATCCCCTTTTCCTCTTGGCACTGCAGCTTCTACTGAAGGTCCTTGTGAGCTAAGACAATGTTTAGACACTGATGCTTTAAAAACTTGCTTTCCTTTGCAAAAATAGTAGGAAATTGGGTAGATAATAAATTGTATGGATTAATTTGCTATCTACAGTGGGACAGCACTTAATAACACTAGGAAACAGGGAAAGTGCTTTGAAATTTACAAAAGTAGAATGAAGCTGGATGTTTCCTACGTTCCAGAAAAGAAACCTGCTTCAGCAACTCTGCAGTTTCAGAGATTCATCCAAGCTTAGCCTTTTATTTTATTTATGGCTTTGAGGCTGTTTCTCAGTTACAATGACTTTTTCTACAGCAAACAAAATCTCAGTACTGGTGCTTCTATGGGGTTTTTTTTTGTTTGTTTGTTTGTTTTTCTTTTAATACAAGAAGCTGAAACAAGGATATGTACAACTAGTCTCATGATTTGAGAAATTTTCTTTACCAAATTTTAGATACTATCTTGAGATAATCAGATCAGTTTTACCTTCAAACTTAACTGAAAAAAAGGGGTTTGTGTATATGTGTTCAATTTTAAAGCATTTATTCATATTGGTAAGTACTTAAGGCCAATGTTAGTACCGATGAAGCAATGCAACTGAGTTTATAGGTTTTTTTCCTGGTTATTCTATATTTTTATTTCTGTTTACATGCACACCTCATGTAACACTTCTGAGGACTGGGAAGGTACATTTGTTAGGTAGCTGCTATGCTGACTTTCAGGATTCTGGATAATGGCAGAATGATTGTTTTAATTCTTCATCCTCTGATGTTTCAAATTGCTATGATATCCCCTCCTGAATCCAGTCTAGAAAATTAGCTATAATTACTGTAATGACAGCTAATTGATTTCCCTGAGCCTTTCCTCTGACATGTTGTCTTTCATCTGCAGACCCATTCTGAAGAGAGACCATTCCAGTGTGAGGAATGCAAAGCCTTGTTCCGAACGCCATTCTCTCTACAAAGACATCTGTTAATCCATAACAGTAAGTGCTAAGTCAGAGAGGAAAAAGAACTTCCTCAGTTCTCGCATTTGACTGAGAAAAACAGACATATGGCACCTTGCTCCAATATGCAACTTGCTATGTTAAATTAGTATTAAGATTCAACTTTAATCCCAGGGAGTTAGAAAATTCAGAGCCAAATTCAAACCTTGTCTTTAAATGCACTTAAATGCAAATCCAAATATGCTGTAGAAAATCTAGCAATGATTTGAGGTCTAATGACAAGAGATTTCTTTCTGCGTTAAGTGTGATAGTGTTACCTCCATTTTAAGAAAGGAGAAATGGAAGCAAAGATAACTTCGTGGCTTACTCAGCTTTTGTAGGTAATCCAGTTTAGAGCTTGAAACTGAGATTCTCTCTCCAGTGCCAGTCCAGGCTAATGTTTCCTGCCTCTGGCATAGAACTAGCAGCGCAGAGGAATGTTGTGGCCATCTTCCCTCATGAGTAACTTGTTCTTGGCATTCTGTACTGTTTTTTAACTGACTGTTTAAAGGTTTATTTTTTGGTGGAATTTTCTCCGTCTTTAATATTTACAGAGCCCTAGACTACAATTCAACCATGTGAATGTCAGCAATTTAGATTTTAGAAAATATTAATGGCCTAAAATCCTTGTAGCTTAGAAGATGGTGCTTTGATTTGGGTAATATTTACATTGGTATAATTAAAAAAACTACAAACCTTTTCTTTTTTTTAATCCGGTATAACAGTGTTTCTGTTAGATGAATTATTAGACTGGTGTGTTTAGTTTGTTCTTCTACAATTATCTTTCAAAGCTTCTGCAATTTTACAAAGCATTGAATTCTGTAAAATCTTTTTCCAATGTTAAATGTTAAAAATGATGGGGGGGGGGAGTTAAAAACCTGTGTATTCTAATGAACCAAGTATTTGCAGGATATCCGAAAGCAGTAATTCACAGTATGCAGAATTGTAGGCAAAGGTCTCTCTAAAAACATATACTTTGATTTTTTTTTTTTTTCAAGAGGATGGGCGCTCAGGAAATTTGAGGTCTTTGAGTTAGGCTTGTGATTTGTGGCATGGGGTG